>NW_026061739.1:3071120-3406681 GCF_023897955.1 Schistocerca gregaria
TACAATTCAAGTTTTAGGTATCGATTATTGACTTTATAGCTATCTTTGGTGCCTTGGACATGAGCTAGGACCTTAAGTTTCTGCATGAAAAGAGGACTAGCAGCTGATTAGCACGGGAGAATGTGAAAAGTGTTCATATGTAGTAAAAACCTGAGAAATCCGTCCGTTTTCGTCATTTGTTATCGACTCGACTTAAAGCCAGATCTTCACATTGGCCGCTCTTCTCTCTGAAACGGTTGTACTTATCGTCTGCAAAGCTATGACGTGTGCTGCGGTATGCGGAGACACTAAAACCACGATAGTAAAACACAGATGAAGCTTCTAAGTTGATGTAATAGCCAGTAAGATATAGTACAATTCTAGTTTAGGTATCGATTATTGACTTTTTAGCTGGCTTTGGTTCCTTGGACATGAGCTAGGACCTTAAGATTCTGCAAGAAAGGAGGACTAGCAGCCGCGTTGCACGGGAGAATGTGAAAAGTGTTCATATGTAGTAAAAACCTGAGAAATCCGTCCGTTTTCGTCATCTGTTATCGAATCGACTTAAAGCCAGATCGTCACATTGGCCGCTCTACTCTCTGAAACGATTGTACTTATCGTCTACTAATCTATGTCGCGTGCTGCGGTATGCGGGGACACAAAAAAGCACCACAGTAGAACACAGATGAAGGTTCTAAGTTGATGTAATAGCCAGTAAGAAGTAGTCCAATTCAAGTTTTAGGTATCGATTATTGACTTTTTAGCGGGCTTTGGTGCCTTGGACATGAGCTAGGACCTTAAGATTCTGCACGAAAGGAGGACTAGCAGCCGAGTTGCACGGGAGAATATGAAAAGTGTTCATATGTAGTAAAAACCTGAGAAATCCGTCCGTTTTCGTCATTTGTTATCGACTCGACTTAAAGCCAGATCATCACATTGGCCGCTCTTCTCTCTGAAACGGTTGTACTTATCGTCTGCAAAGCTATGTCGCGTGCTGCGGTATGCGGAGACACTAAAAGCACCGTAGTAGAACACAGATGAAGCTTCTAAGTTGATGTAATAGCCAGTAAGGAGTAGTACAATTCAAGTTTTAGGTGTCGAATATTGACTTTTTAGCTGGCTTTGGTGCCTTGGACATGAGCTAGGACCTTATGATTCTGCATGAAAGGAGGACTAGCAGCCGAGTTGCACTCGAGGATGCGAAAAGTGTTCATATGTAGTAAAAACCTGAGAAATCCGTCCGTTTTCGTAATCTATTATCGAATCGACTTAAAGCAGTGCGTCACATTGGCCGCTCTTCTGTCTGAAACGGTTGTACTTATCGTCTGCAAAGCTATGTCGCGTGCTGCGGTATGCGGAGACACTAAAAGCACCATAGTAGAAAACAGATGAAGCTTCAAAGTTGATGTAATAGCCAGTAAGAAGTAGTACAATTCAAGATTTAGGTATCGATTATTGACTTTTTTGCTGGATTTGGTGCCTTGGTCAAGAGCTAGGACCTTACGATTCTGCATGGAAGGAGGACTAGCAGCCGAGTTGAACGGGAGAATGCGAAAAGTGTTCATGTGTAGTAAAAACCTGAGAAATCATTCCGTTTTCGCAATTTATTATCGAATCGACTTAAAGCCAGATCGTCACATTGGCCGCTCTTCTCTCTGAAACGGTTGTACTTATCGTCTGCAAAGCTATGTCGCGTGCTGTGGTATGCGGAGACACTAAAAGCACCATAGTAGAACATAGATGAAGCTTCTAAGTTGATGTAATAGCCAGTCAGAAGTAGTACAATTCAAGTTTTAGGTATCGATTATTGACTTTTTAGCTGGCTTTGGTGCCCTGGACCTGAGCTAGGACCTTAAGATTCTGCATGAAAGGAGGACTAGCAGCCGAGTTGATCGGGAGTATGTGAAAAGTGTTCATATGTAGTAAAAACCTGAGAAATCCGTTCGTTTTCGTCATTTGTTATCGAATCGACTTAAAGCCAGATCGTCACATTGGACGCTCTTCTCTCTGAAACGGTTGTACTTATCGTCTGCAAAGCTATGTCGCGTGCTTCGGTATGCGGAGACACTAAAAGCACTATAGTAGAACACAGATGAAGCTTCTAAGTTGACGTAATTGCCAATAAGGAGTAGTACAATTCAAGTTTTAGGTATCGATTATTGACATTTTAGCTGGCTTTGGTACATTGGACATGAGCTAGGATCTTAAGATTCTGCATGAAAGGAGGACTAGCAGCCGCGTTGCACGGGAGTATGTGATAAGTGTTTATATGTAGTAAAAACCTGAGAAATCCGTCCATTTTCGTCATTTGTTATCGAATCGACTTAAAGCCAGATCGTCACATTGGGCGCTCCTCTATCTGAAACGGTTGTACTTATCGTCTGCAAAGCTATGTCGCGTGCTGCGGTATGCGGAGACACTTAAAGCACCATAGTAGAACACAGATGAAGCTTCTAAGTTGATGTAATAGCCAGTCAGAAATAGTACAATTCAAGTTTTAGGTATCGATTATTGACTTTTTAGCTGGCTTTGGTGCCTTGGACCTGAGCTAGGACCTTAAGATTCTGCATGAAAGGAGGACTAGCAGCCGAGTTGATCGGGAGTATGTGAAAAGTGTTCATATGTAGTAAAAACCTGAGAAATCCGTCCGTTTTCGTCATTTGTTATCGAATCAACTTGAAGCCAGATCGTCACATTGGCCGCTCTTCTCTCTGAAACGGTTGTACTTATCGTCTGCAAAGCTATGTCGCGTGCTGCGATATGCGGAGACACTAAAAGCACCATAGTAGAACACAGAAGAAGCTTCTAAGTTGATGTAATAGCCAGTAAGGAGTAGTACAATTCAAGTTTTAGGTATCGAATATTGACTTTTTAGCTGGCTTTGGTGCCTTGGACATGAGCTAGGACCTTAAGATTCTGCATGAAAGGAGGACTAGCAGCCGAGTTGCACGGGAGGATACGAAAAGTGTTCATATGTAGTAAAAACCTGAGAAATCGGTCCGTTTTCGTAATTTATTATCGAATCGACTTAAAGCAGTGCGTCACATTGGCCGCTCTTCTCTCTGAAACGGTTGTACTTATCGTCTGCAAAGCTATGTCGCGTGCTGCGGTATGCGGAGACACTAAAGCACCATAGTAGAACACAGATGAAGCTTCTAAGATGATGTGATAGCCAGTGAGAAGTAGTACAACTCAAGTTTTAGGTATCGATTATTGACTTTTTAGCTAGCTTTGGTGTCTTGGACATGAGCTAGGACCTTAAGATTTCGCATGAAAGGAGGACTAGCAGCCGCGTAGCACGGGAGTATGTGAAAAGTGTTCATATGTAGTAAAACCCTGAGAAATCCGTCCATTTTCGTCATTTGTTATCGAATCGACTTAAAGCCAGATCGTCACATTGGCCGCTCTTCTCTCTGGAACGGTTGTACTTATCGTCTGCAAAGCTATGTCGCGTGCTGCGGTATGCGGAGACACTAAAAGCACTATAGTAGAACACAGATTAAGCTTCTAAGTTGATGTAATAGCCAGTAAGAAGTAGTACAATTCAAGTTTTAGGTATCGATTATTGACTTTTTAGCTGGCTTTGGTGCCTTGGACATGAGCTAGGTCTTTAAGATTCTGCATGAAAGGAGGGCTAGCAGCCGAGTTGCATGGGAGAATGTGAAAAGTGTTCATATGTAGTAAAAACCTCAGAAATCCGTCCGTTTTCGTCATTTGTTATCGAATCAACTAGAAGCCAGATCGTCACATTGGCCGCTCCTCTATATGAAACGGTTGTACTTATCGTCTGCAAAACTATGTTACGTGCTCCGGTATGCGGAGGCACTAAAATAACCATAGTGGAACACAGATGAAGCTTCTAAGTTGATGTAATAGCAAGTTTGAAGTAGTACAATTCAAGTTTTAGGTATCGATTATTGACTTTTTGGCTGGCTTTGGTGCCTTGGACACGAGGTATTACCTTAAGATTCTGCATGAAAGGAGGACTAGCAGCCGAGTTGCAAGGGAGAATGTGAAAAGTGTTCATATGTAGTAAAAACGTGCGGAACCCGTCCGTTTTCGTAATTTATTATCGAATCGACTTCAAGCAATGCGTCACATTGGCCGCTCTTCTCTCTGAAACGGTTGTACTTATCGTCTGCAAAGCTATGTCGCGTGCTGCGGTATGCGGAGACACTAAAAGCACCATAGTAGAACACAGATTAAGCTTCTAAGTTGATGTAATAGCCAGTAAGAAGTAGTACAATTCAAGTTTTAGGTATCGATTATTGACTTTTTAGCTGGCTTTGGTGCCTTGGACATGAGCTAGGACCTTAAGATTCTGCATGAAAGGAGGACTAGCAGCCGTGTTGCACGGTAGGATGTGAAAAGTGTTCATATGTAGTAAAAACCTGAGAAATCCGTCCGTTTTCGTAATTTATTATCGAATCGACTTAAAGCAGTGCGTCACATTGGCCGCTCTTCTCTCTGAAACAGTTGTACTTATCGTCTGCAAAGCTATGTCGCGTGCTGCGGTATGCGGAGACACTAAAAGCACTATAGTAGAACACAGATTAAGCTTTTAAGTTGATGAAATAGCCAGTAAGAAGTAGTACAATTCAAGTTTTAGGTATCGATTATGGACTTTTTGCTGGCTTTGGTGCCTCTGACACAGGCTAGGACCTTAAGATTCTGCATGAATGGAGGACTAGCAGCCGAGTTGCAAGGGAGAATGTGAAAAGTGTTCATATGTAGTAAAAACGTGAGGAATCCGTCCGTTTTCGTAATTTATTATCGAATCGACTTCAAGCAGCGCGTCACATTGGCCGCTCTTCTCTCTGAAACGGTTGTACTTATCGTCTGCAAAGCTATGTCGCGTGCTGCGGTATGCGGAGACACTTAAAGCACCATAGTAGAACACAGATTAAGCTTCTAAGTTGAAGTAATAGCCAGTCAGAAATAGTACAATTCAAGTTTTAAGTATCGACTATTGACTTTTTAGCTGGCTTTGGTGCCTTGGACCTGAGCTAGGACCTTAAGATTCTGCATGAAAGGAGGACTAGCAGCCGAGTTGCACGGGAGGATACGAAAAGTGTTCATATGTAGTAAAAACCTGAGAAATCCGTCCGTTTTCGTAATTTATTATCGAATCGACTTAAAGCAGTGCGTCACATTGGCCGCTCTTCTCTCTGAAACGGTTGTACTTATCGTCTGCAAAGCTAAGTCGCGTGCTGCAGTATTCAGAGACACTGAAAGCACCATAGTAGAACACAGATGAAGCTTCAGAGTTGATGTAATAGCCAGTAAGAAGTAGTACAATTCTAGTTTTAGATATCGATTATTGACTTTTTAGCTGGCTTTGGTGCCTTGGACATGAGCTATGTCCTTAAGATTCTGCATGAAAGGAGGACTAGCAGCCGAGTTGCATGGGAGAATGTGAAAAGTGTTCATATGTAGTAAAAACCTGAGAAATCCGTCCGTTTTCGTCATTTGTTATCGAATCAACTTGAAGCCAGATCGTCACATTGCCCGCTCTTCTCTCTGAAACGGTTGTACTTATCGTCTGCAAAGCTATGTCGCGTGCTGCGGTATGCGGATACACTAAAAGCACCATAGTAGAACACAGATGAAGCTTCTAAGTTGATGTGATAGCCAGTGAGAAGTAGTACAACTCAAGTTTTAGGTATCGATTATTGACTTTTTAGCTGGCTTTGGTGCCTTGGACATGAGCTAGGACCTTAAGATTTCGCATGAAAGGAGGACTAGCAGCCGCGTTGCACGGGAGTATGTGAAAAGTGTTCATATGTAGTAAAAACCTGAGAAATCCGTCCGTTTTCTTCATTTGTTATCGAATCGACTTAAAGCCAGATCGTCACATTGGCCGCTCTTCTCTCTGAAACGGTTGTACTTATCGTCTGCAAAGCTATGTCGCGTGCTGCGGTATGCGGAGACACTAAAAGCACCATAGTAGAACGCAGATTAAGCTTCTAAGTTGATGTAATAGCAAGTAAGAAGTAGTACAATTCAAGTTTTAGGTATCGATTATGTACTTTTTGCTGGCTTTGGTGCCTTGGACATGAGCTAGGACCTTAAGATTCTGCATGAAAGGAGGACTAGCAGCCGAGGTGCACGGGAGGATGTGAAAAGTGTTCATATGTAGTAAAAACCTGAGAAATCCGTCCATTTTCGTCATTTGTTACCGAATCGACTTAAAGCAGTGCGTCACATTGGCCGCTCTTCTCTCTGAAACGGTTGTACTTATCGTCTGCAAAGCTATGTCGCGTGCTGCGGTATGCGGAGACACTAAAAGCACTATAGTAGAACACAGATTAAGCTTTTAAGTTGATGAAATAAACAGTAAGAAGTAGTACAATTCAAGTTTTAGGTATCGATTATGGACTTTTTGCAGGCTTTGGTGCCTTGGACACAGGCTAGGACCTTAAGATTCTGCATGAAAGGAGGACTAGCAGCCGAGTTGCAAGGGAGAATGTGAAAAGTGATCATATGTAAAAAAACGTGAGGAATCCGTCCGTATTCGTAATTTATTATCGAATCGACTTCAAGCAGCGCGTCACATTGGCCGCTCTTCTCTCTGAAACGGTTGTACTTATCGTCTGCAAAGCTATGTCGCGTGCTGCGGTTTGTGGAGACACTAAAAGCACCATAGTAGAACACAGATGAAGCTTCTAAGATGATGTAATAGCCAGTAAGAAGAAGTACAATTCAAGTTTTAAGTGTCGATTATTGACTTTTTAGCTGGCTTTGGTGCCTTGGACATGAGCTAGGACCTTAAGATTCTGCATGAAAGGAGGACTAGCAGCCGAGTTGCACGGGAGGATGTGAAAAGTGTTCATATGTAGTAAAAACCTGAGAAATCCGTCCGTTTTCGTCATTTGTTATCGAATCGACTTAAAACCAGATCGTCACATTGGCCGCTCTTCGCTCTGAAACGGTTGTACTTATCGTCTGCAAAGCTATGTCGCGTGCTGCGGTATGCGGAGACACTAATAGCACCATAGTAGAACAGAGATGAAGCTTTTAAGTTGATGTAATAGCCAGTAAGAAGTAGTACAATTCAAGTTTTAGGTATCGATTATTGACTTTTTAGCTGGCTTTGGTGCATTGGACGTGAGCTAGGACCTTAAGATTCTGCATGAACGGAGGACTAGCAGCCGAGTTGCAGGGGAGAATATAAAAAGTGATCATATGTAGTAAAAGCCTGAGAATTCTGTTCGTTATCGTCATTTGTTATCGAATCGTCTTAAAGCCAGATCGTCACCTTAGCCGCTCTTCTCTCTGAAACGATTGTACTTATCGACTGCAAAGCTATGTCGCGTGCTGCGGTATGCGGAGACACTAAAAGCACCATAGTAGAACACAGATGAAGCTTCTAAGCTGATGTAATACCCAGTAAGAAGTAGTACAATTCATGTTATAGTTATCGATTATTAAATTCTTAGCTTGCTTTGGTGCCTTGAACATGAGCTAGGACCTTAAGATTCTGCATGAAAGGACGACTAACAGCCAAGTTGCACGGAAGAATGTGAAAAGTGTTAATATATAGTAAAAACCTGAGAAATACGACCGTTTTCGTCATTTGTTATTGAATCGACTTAAAGCCAGATCGTCACATTGGCCGCTCTTCTCTCTGAAACGGTTGTACTTATCGTCTGCAAAGCTATGTCGCGTGCTGCGGTATGTGCAGACACTAAAAGCACCATAGTAGAACACAGATGAAGCTTCCAAGTTGATGTAATAGCCAGTAAGAAGTAGTACAATTCATGTTATAGGTATCGATTATTGACTTCTTAGCTTGCTTTGGTGACTTGAACATGAGCTAGGACCTTAAGATTCTGCATGAAAGGAGGACTAGCAGCCGAGTTGCACTGGGGAATGTGGAAAATGTTCATATGTAGTAAAAACCTGAGAAATCCTTACGTTTTCGTCATTTGTTATCGAATCGACTTAAAGCCAGATCGTCACATTGGCCGCTCTTCTCTCTGAAACAGTTGTACTTATCGTCTGCAAAGCTATGTCGCGTGCTGCGGTATGCGGAGACACTAAAAGCACCATAGTAGATCACAGATGAAGCTTCTAAGTTGATGTAATAGGCAGTAAGAAGTAGTACAATTCAAGTCTTAGGTATCGATTATTGACTTTTTACCATTCTTTGGTGCCTTGGACATGAGCTAGGACCTTAAAATTCTGCATGAACGGAGGACTAGCAGCCGAGTTGCAGGGGAGAATGTAAAAAGTGTTCATATGTAGTAAAAACCTGAGAAATCCGTTCGTTATCGTCATTTGTTATCGAATCGCCTTAAAGCCAGATCGTCACATTAGCCACTCTTCTCTCTGAAACGGTTGTACTTATCGACTGCAAAGCTATGTCGCGTGCTGCGATATTCGGAGACACTAAAAGCACCATAGTAGAACACAGATGAAGCTTCTAAGTTGAAGTATTATCCAGTAAGATGTAGTACAATTCAAGTCTTAGGTATCGATTATTGACTTTTTACCATTCTTTGGTGCCTTGGACATGAGCTAGGACCCTTCAATTCTGCATGAACGGAGGACTAGCAGCCGAGTTGCTTGGGAGAATGTGAAAAGTGTTCATATGTAGTAAAAATCTGAGAAATCCGTCCGTTTTCGTCATTTGTTATCGAATCGTCTTAAAGCCAGATCGTCACATTGGCGCTCTTCTCTTTGAAACGGTTGTACTTATCGTCTGCAAAGCTATGTCGCGTGCTGCGGTATGCGGAGACACTAAAAGCACCATAGTAGAACACAGATGAAGCTTCTAAGATGATGTAATAGCCAGTAAGAAGTAGTACAATTCAAGTGTTAGGTATCGATTATTGACTTTTTAGCTGGCTTTGGTGACTTGGACATGAGCTAAGACCTTAAGATTCTGCATGAAACGAGGACTAGCAGCCGAGTTGCACGGGAGAATGTGAAAAGTGTTCATATGTAGTAAAAACCTGAGAAATCCGTCCGTTTTCGTCATTTGTTATCGAATCGACTTAAAGCCAGATCGTCACATTGGCCGCTCTTCTCTCTGAAACGGTTGTACTTATCGTCTGCAGAGCTATGTCGCGTGCTGCGGTATGCGGAGACACTAAAAGCATCATAGTAGAACACAGATGAAGCTTCTAAGTTGATGTAATAGCCAGTAAGAAGTAGTACAATTCAAGTTTTAGGTATCGATTATTGACTTTTTAGCTGCCCTTGGTGCCTTGGACATGAGCTAGGACCTTAAGATTCTGCATGAAAGGAGGACTAGCAGCCGAGTTGCAGGGGAGAATATAAAAAGTGATCATATGTAGTAAAAGCCTGAGAATTCTGTTCGTTAACGTCATTTGTTATCGAATCGACTTAAAGCCAGATCGTCACCTTAGCCGCTCTTCTCTCTGAAACGATTGTACTTATCGACTGCAAAGCTATGTCGCGTGCTGCGATATTCGGAGACACTAAAAGCACCATAGCAGAACACAGATGAAGCTTCTAAGTTGAAGTAATATCCAGTAAGATGTAGTACAATTCAAGTCTTAGGTATCGATTATTGACTTTTTACCATTCTTTGGTGCCTTGGACATGAGCTAGGACCTTAAAATTCTGCATGAACGGAGGACTAGCAGCCGAGTTGCTTGGGAGAATGTGAAAAGTTTTCATATGTAGTAAAAACCTGAGAAATCCGTCCGTTTTCGTCATTTGTTATCGAATCGACTTAAAGCCAGATCGTCACATTGGCCGCTCTTCTCTCTGAAACGGTTGTACTTATCGTCTGCAAAGCTATGTCGCGTGCTGCGGTATGCGGAGACACTAAAACCACCATAGTAAAACACAGATGAAGCTTCTAAGATGATGTAATAGTCAGTAAGAAGTAGTACAATTCAAGTTTTAGGTATCGATTATTGACTTTTTAGCTGCCCTTGGTGCCTTGGACATGAGCTAAGACCTTAAGATTCTGCATGAAAGGAGGACTAGCAGCCGAGTTGCACGGGAGAATGTGAAAAGTGTTCATTTGTAGTAAAAACCTGAGAAATCCGTCCGTTTTCGTCATTTGTTATCGAATCGACTTAAAGCCAGATCGTCACATTGGCCGCTCTTCTCTCTGAAACGGTTGTACTTATCGTCTGCAAAGCTATGTCGCGTGCTGCGGTATGCGGAGACACTAAAAGCATCATGGTAGAACACAGATGAAGCTTCTAAGTTGATGTAATAGCCAGTAAGAAGTAGTACAATTCTAGTTTTAGGTATCGATTATTGACTTTTTAGCTGCCCTTGGTGCCTTGGACATGAGCTAGGACCTTAAGATTCTGCATGAAAGGAGGACTAGCAGCCGAGTTGCAGGGGAGAATATAAAAAGTGATCATATGTAGTAAAAGCCTGAGAATTCTGTTCGTTATCGTCATTTGTTATCGAATCGACTTAAAGCCAGATCGTCACCTTAGCCGCTCTTCTCTCTGAAACGATTGTACTTATCGACTGCAAAGCTATGTCGCGTGCTGCGGTATGCGGAGACACTAAAAGCACCATAGTAGAACACAGATGAAGCTTCTAAGCTGATGTAATACCCAGTAAGAAGTAGTACAATTCATGTTATAGTTATCGATTATTAAATTCTTAGCTTGCTTTGGTGACTTGAACATGAGCTAGGACCTTAAGATTCTGCATGAAAGGAGGACTAGCAGCCGAGTTGCACTGGAGAATGTGGAAAATGTTCACATGTAGTAAAAACCTGAGAAATCCTTACGTTTTGGTCATTTGTTATCGAATCGACTTAAAGCCAGATCGTCACATTGGCCGCTCTTCTCTCTGAAACGGTTGTACTTATCGTCTGCAAAGCTATGTCGCGTGCTGCGGTATGCGGAGGCACTAAAAGCACCATAGTAGAACAAAGATGAAGCTTCTAAGCTGATGTAATACCCAGTTGATGTAATAGGCAGTAAGAAGTAGTACAATTCAAGTCTTAGGTATCGATTATTGACTTTTTACCATTCTTTGGTGCCTTGGACATGAGCTAGGACCTTAAAATTCTGCATGAACGGAGGACTAGCAGCCGAGTTTCAGGGGAGAATGTAAAAAGTGTTCATATGTAGTAAAAACCTGAGAAATCCGTTCGTAATCGTCATTTGTTATCGAATCGCCTTAAAGCCAGATCGTCACATTAGTCGCTCTTCTCTCTGAAACGGTTGTACTTATCGACTGCAAAGCTATGTCGTGTGCTGCGATATTCGGAGACACTAAAAGCACCATAGTAGAACACAGATGAAGCTTCTAAGTTGAAGTAATATCCAGTAAGATGTAGTACAATTTAAGTCTTAGGTATCGATTATTGACTTTTTACCATTCTTTGGTGCCTTGGACATGAGCTAGGACCTTAAAATTCTGCATGAACGGAGGACTAGCAGCCGAGTTGCTTGGGAGAATGTGAAAAGTGTTCATATGTAGTAAAAACCTGAGAAATCCGTCCGTTTTCGTCATTTGTTATCGAATCGTCTTAAAGCCAGAGCGTCACATTGGCGCTCTTCTCTTTGAAACGGTTGTACTTATCGTCTGCAAAGCTATGTCGCGTGCTGCGGTATGCGGAGACACTAAAAGCACCATAGTAGAACACAGATGAAGCTTCTAAGATTATGTAATAGCCAGTAAGAAGAAGTACATTTCAAGTTTTTGGTATCGATTATTGACTTTTTAGCTGCCCTTGGTGCCTTGGACATGAGCTAGGACCTTAAGATTCTGCATGAAAGGAGGACTAGCAGCCGAGTTGCAGGGTAGAATGTAAAAAGGGATCATATGTAGTAAAAGCCTGAGAATTCTGTTCGTTATCGTCATTTGTTATCGAATCGACTTAAAGCCAGATCGTCACCTTAGCCGCTCTTCTCTCTGAAACGATTGTACTTATCGACTGCAAAGCTATGTCGCGTGCTGCGGTATGCGGAGACACTAAAACCACCATAGTAAAACACAGATGAAGCTTCTAAGATGATGTAATAGTCAGTAAGAAGTAGTACAATTCAAGTTTTAGGTATCGATTATTGACTTTTTAGGTGGCTTTGGTGCCTTGGACATGAGCTAGGACCTTAAGATTCTGCATGAAAGGAGGACTAGCAGCCGAGTTGCAGGGGAGAATGTAAAAAGTGATCATATGTAGTAAAAACCTGAGAAATCCGTTCGTTATCGTCATTTGTTATCGAATCGACTTAAAGCCAGATCGTCACATTAGCCGCTCTTCTCTCTGAAACGGTTGTACTTATCGACTGCAAAGCTATGTCGCGTGCTGCGGTATGCGGAGACACTAAAAGCACCATAGTAGAACACAGATGAAGCTTCTAAGCTGATGTAATACCCAGTAAGAAGTAGTACAATTCATGTTATAGGTATCGATTATTAAATTCTTAGCTTGCTTTGGTGACTTGAACATGAGCTAGGACCTTAAGATTCTGCATGAAAGGAGGAATAGCAGCCGAGTAGCACTGGAGAATGTGGAAAATGTTCATATGTAGTAAAAACCTGAGAAATCCTTACGTTTTCGTCATTTGTTATCGAATCGACTTAAAGCCAGATCGTCACATTGGCCGCTCTTCTCTCTGAAACGGTTGTACTTATCGTCTGCAAAGCTATGTCGCGTGCTGCGGTATGCGGAGACACTAAAAGCACCATAGTAGAACACAGATGAAGCTTCTAAGTTGATGTAATAGCCAGTAAGAAGTAGTACAATTCAAGTTTTAGGTATCGATTATTGACGTTTAAGCTGGCTTTGGTGTCTTGGACATGAGCTAGGGCCTTAAGATTCTGCAAGAAAGGAGGACTAGCAGCCGAGTTGCGAGGGAGAAAGTGAAAAGTGTTCATATGTAGTAAAAACCTGAGAAATCCGTCCGTTTTCGTCATTTGTTATCGAATCGACGTAAAGCCAGATCGTCACATTGGCCGCTCTTCTCTCTGAAACAGTTGTACTTATCGTCTGCAAAGCTATGTCGCGTGCTGCGGTATGCGGAGACACTAAAAGCACCATAGTAGATCACAGATGAAGCTTCTAAGTTGATGTAATAGGCAGTAAGAAGTAGTACAATTCAAGTCTTAGGTATCGATTATTGACTTTTTACCATTCTTTGGTGCCTTGGACATGAGCCAGGTCCTTAAAATTCTGCATGAACGGAGGACTAGCAGCCGAGTTGCAGGGGAGAATGTAAAAAGTGTTCATATGTAGTAAAAACCTGAGAAATCCGTTCGTTATCGTCATTTGTTATCGAATCGCCTTAAAGCCAGATCGTCACATTAGCCGCTCTTCTCTCTGAAACGGTTGTACTTATCGACTGCAAAGCTATGTCGCGTGCTGCGATATTCGGAGACACTAAAAGCACCATAGTAGAACACAGATGAAGCTTCTAAGTTGAAGTAATATCCAGTAAGATGTAGTACAATTCAAGTCTTGGGTATCGATTATTGACTTTTTACCATTCTTTGGTGCCTTGGACATGAGCTAGGAACTTAAAATTCTGCATGAACGGAGGACTAGCAGCCGAGTTGCTTGGGAGAATGTGAAAAGTGTTCATATGTAGTAAAAACCTGAGAAATCCGTCCGTTTTCGTCATTTGTTATCGAATCGTCTTAAAGCCAGATCGTCACATTGGCGCTCTTCTCTTTGAAACGGTTGTACTTATCGTCTGCAACGCTATGTCGCGTGCTGCGGTATGCGGAGACACTAAAAGCACCATAGTAGAACACAGATGAAGCTTCTAAGATGATGTAATAGCCAGTAAGAAGTAGTACAATTCAAGTGTTAGGTATCGATTATTGACTTTTTAGCTGGCTTTGGTGACTTGGACATGAGCTAAGACCTTAAGATTCTGCATGAAACGAGGACTAGCAGCCGAGTTGCACGGGAGAATGTGAAAAGTGTTCATATGTAGTAAAAACCTGAGAAATCCGTTCGTTATCGTCATTTGTTATCGAATCGCCTTAAAGCCAGATCGTCACATTAGCCGCTCTTCTCTCTGAAACGGTTGTACTTATCGACTGCAAAGCTATGTCGCGTGCTGCGATATTCGGAGACACTAAAAGCACCATAGTGGAACACAGATGAAGCTTCTAAGTTGAAGTAATATCCAGTAAGATGTAGTACAATTCAAGTCTTAGGTATCGATTATTGACTTTTTACCATTCTTTGGTGCCTTGGACATGAGCTAGGACCTTAAAATTCTGCATGAACGGAGGACTAGCAGCCGAGTTGCTTGGGTGAATGTGAAAAGTGTTCATATGTAGTAAAAACCTGAGAAATCTGTCCGTTTTCGTCATTTGTTATCGAATCGTCTTAAAGCCAGAGCGTCACATTGGCGCTCTTCTCTTTGAAACGGTTGTACTTATCGTCTGCAAAGCTATGTCGCTTGCTGCGGTATGCGGAGACACTAAAAGCATCATAGTAGAACACAGATGAAGCTTCTAAGTTGATGTAATAGCCAGTAAGAAGTAGTACAATTCAAGTTTTAGGTATCGATTATTGACTTTTTAGGTGGCTTTGGTGCCTTGGACATGAGCTAGGGCCTTAAGATTCTGCAAGAAAGGAGGACTAGCAGCCGAGTTGCGAGGGAGAAAGTGAAAAGTGTTCATATGTAGTAAAAACCTGAGAAATCCGTCCGTTTTCGTCATTTGTTATCGAATCGACTTAAAGCCAGATCTTCACATTGTCCGCCCTTCTCTCTGAAACGGTTGTACTTATCGTCTGCAAAGCTATGTCGCGTGCTGCGGTATGCGGAGACACTAAAAGCACCATAGTAGAACACAGATGAAGCTTGTAAGCTGATGTAATACCCAGTAAGAAGTAGTACAATTCATGTTATAGGTATCGATTATTAAATTCTTAGCTTGCTTTGGTGACTTGAACATGAGCTAGGACCTTAAGATTCTGCATGAAAGGAGGACTAGCAGCCGAGTTGCACTGGAGAATGTGGAAAATGTTCATATGTAGTAAAAACCTGAGAAATCCGTCCGTTTTCTTCATTTGTTATCGAATCGACTTAAAGCCAGATCGTCACATTGGCCGCTCTTCTCTCTGAAACGGTTGTACTGATCGTCTGCAAAGCTATGTCGCGTGCTGCGGTATGCGGAGACACTAAAAGCACCATAGTAGAACACAGATGAAGCTTCTAAGTTGATGTAATAGCCAGTAAGAAGTAGTACAATTCTAGTCTTAGGTATCGATTATTGACTTTTTACCATTCTTTGGTGCCTTGGACATGAGCTAGGACCTTAAAATTCTGCATGAACGGAGGACTAGCAGCCGACTTGCAGGGGAGAATGTAAAAAGTGTGCATATGTAGTAAAAACCTGAGAAATCCGTTCGTTATCGTCATTTGTTATCGAATCGCCTTAAAGCCAGATCGTCACATTAGCCGCTCTTCTCTCTGAAACGGTTGTACTTATCGACTGCAAAGCTATGTCGCGTGCTGCGATATTCGGAGACACTAAAAGCACCATAGTAGAACACAGATGAAGCTTCTAAGCTGATGTAATACCCAGTAAGAAGTAGTACAATTCATGTTATAGTTATCGATTATTAAATTCTTAGCTTGCTTTGGTGACTTGAACATGAGCTAGGACCTTAAGATTCTGCATGAAAGGAGGACTAGCAGCCGAGTTGCACTGGAGAATGTGGAAAATGTTCATATGTAGTAAAAACCTGAGAAATCCGTCCGTTTTCTTCATTTGTTATCGAATCGACTTAAAGCCAGATCGTCACATTGGCCGCTCTTCTCTCTGAAACGGTTGTACTTATCGTCTGCAAAGCTATGTCGCGTGCTGCGGTATGCGGAGACACTAAAAGCACCATAGTAGAACACAGATGAAGCTTCTAAGTTGATGTAATAGCCAGTAAGACGTAGTACAATTCAAGTCTTAGGTATCGATTATTGACTTTTTACCATTCTTTGGTGCCTTGGACATGAGCTAGGACCTTAAAATTCTGCATGAACGGAGGACTAGCAGCCGACTTGCAGGGGAGAATGTAAAAAGTGTGCATATGTAGTAAAAACCTGAGAAATCCGTTCGTTATCGTCATTTGTTATCGAATCGCCTTAAAGCCAGATCGTCACATTAGCCGCTCTTCTCTCTGAAACGGTTGTACTTATCGACTGCAAAGCTATGTCGCGTGCTGCGATATTCGGAGACACTAAAAGCACCATAGTAGAACACAGATGAAGCTTCTAAGCTGATGTAATACCCAGTAAGAAGTAGTACAATTCATGTTATAGTTATCGATTATTAAATTCTTAGCTTGCTTTGGTGACTTGAACATGAGCTAGGACCTTAAGATTCTGCATGAAAGGAGGACTAGCAGCCGAGTTGCACTGGAGAATGTGGAAAATGTTCACATGTAGTAAAAACCTGAGAAATCCTTACGTTTTCGTCATTTGTTATCGAATCGACTTAAAGCCAGATCGTCACATTGGCCGCTCTTCTCTCTGAAACGGTTGTACTTATCGTCTGCAAAGCTATGTCGCGTGCTGCGGTATGCGGAGACACTAAAAGCACCATAGTAGAACACAGATGAAGCTTCTAAGCTGATGTAATACCCAGTTGATGTAATAGGCAGTAAGAAGTAGTACAATTCAAGTCTTAGGTATCGATTATTGACTTTTTACCATTCTTTGGTGCCTTGGACATGAGCTAGGACCTTAAAATTCTGCATGAACGGAGGACTAGCAGCCGAGTTGCAGGGGAGAATGTAAAAAGTGTTCATATGTAGTAAAAACATGAGAAATCCGTTCGTTATCGTCATTTGTTATCGAATCGCCTTAAAGCCAGATCGTCACATTAGCCGCTCTTCTCTCTGAAACGGTTGTACTTATCGACTGCAAAGCTATGTCGCGTGCTGCGATATTCGGAGACACTAAAAGCACCATAGTAGAACACAGATGAAGCTTCTAAGTTGAAGTAATATCCAGTAAGATGTAGTACAATTCAAGTCTTAGGTATCGATTATTGACTTTTTACCATTCTTTGGTGCCTTGGACATGAGCTAGGACCTTAAAATTCTGCATGAACGGAGGACTAGCAGCCGAGTTGCTTGGGAGAATGTGAAAAGTGTTCATATGTAGTAAAAACCTGAGAAATCCGTCCGTTTTCGTCATTTGTTATCGAATCGTCTTAAAGCCAGAGCGTCACATTGGCGCCCTTCTCTTTGAAACGGTTGTACTGATCGTCTGCAAAGCTATGTCGCGTGCTGCGGTATGCGGAGACACTAAAAGCACCATAGTAGAACACAGATGAAGCTTCTAAGATGATGTAATAGCCAGTAAGAAGTAGTACAATTCAAGTGTTAGGTATCGATTATTGACTTTTTAGCTGGCTTTGGTGACTTGGACATGAGCTAAGACCTTAAGATTCTGCATGAAACGAGGACTAGCAGCCGAGTTGCACGGGAGAATGTGAAAAGTGTTCATATGTAGTAAAAACCTGAGAAATCCGTTCGTTATCGTCATTTGTTATCGAATCGCCTTAAAGCCAGATCGTCACATTAGCCGCTCTTCTCTCTGAAACGGTTGTACTTATCGACTGCAAAGCTATGTCGCGTGCTGCGATATTCGGAGACACTAAAAGCACCATAGTAGAACACAGATGAAGCTTCTAAGTTGAAGTAATATCCAGTAAGATGTAGTACAATTCAAGTCTTAGGTATCGATTATTGACTTTTTACCATTCTTTGGTGCCTTGGACATGAGCTAGGACCTTAAAATTCTGCATGAACGGAGGACTAGCAGCCGAGTTGCTTGGGTGAATGTGAAAAGTGTTCATATGTAGTAAAAACCTGAGAAATCTGTCCGTTTTCGTCATTTGTTATCGAATCGTCTTAAAGCCAGAGCGTCACATTGGCGCTCTTCTCTTTGAAACGGTTGTACTTATCGTCTGCAAAGCTATGTCGCTTGCTGCGGTATGCGGAGACACTAAAAGCATCATAGTAGAACACAGATGAAGCTTCTAAGTTGATGTAATAGCCAGTAAGAAGTAGTACAATTCAAGTTTTAGGTATCGATTATTGACTTTTTAGGTGGCTTTGGTGCCTTGGACATGAGCTAGGGCCTTAAGATTCTGCAAGAAAGGAGGACTAGCAGCCGAGTTGCGAGGGAGAAAGTGAAAAGTGTTCATATGTAGTAAAAACCTGAGAAATCCGTCCGTTTTCGTCATTTGTTATCGAATCGACTTAAAGCCAGATCTTCACATTGTCCGCCCTTCTCTCTGAAACGGTTGTACTTATCGTCTGCAAAGCTATGTCGCGTGCTGCGGTATGCGGAGACACTAAAAGCACCATAGTAGAACACAGATGAAGCTTGTAAGCTGATGTAATACCCAGTAAGAAGTAGTACAATTCATGTTATAGGTATCGATTATTAAATTCTTAGCTTGCTTTGGTGACTTGAACATGAGCTAGGACCTTAAGATTCTGCATGAAAGGAGGACTAGCAGCCGAGTTGCACTGGAGAATGTGGAAAATGTTCATATGTAGTAAAAACCTGAGAAATCCGTCCGTTTTCTTCATTTGTTATCGAATCGACTTAAAGCCAGATCGTCACATTGGCCGCTCTTCTCTCTGAAACGGTTGTACTTATCGTCTGCAAAGCTATGTCGCGTGCTGCGGTATGCGGAGACACTAAAAGCACCATAGTAGAACACAGATGAAGCTTCTAAGTTGATGTAATAGCCAGTAAGAAGTAGTACAATTCAAGTCTTAGGTATCGATTATTGACTTTTTACCATTCTTTGGTGCCTTGGACATGAGCTAGGACCTTAAAATTCTGCATGAACGGAGGACTAGCAGCCGACTTGCAGGGGAGAATGTAAAAAGTGTGCATATGTAGTAAAAACCTGAGAAATCCGTTCGTTATCGTCATTTGTTATCGAATCGCCTTAAAGCCAGATCGTCACATTAGCCGCTCTTCTCTCTGAAACGGTTGTACTTATCGACTGCAAAGCTATGTCGCGTGCTGCGATATTCGGAGACACTAAAAGCACCATAGTAGAACACAGATGAAGCTTCTAAGCTGATGTAATACCCAGTAAGAAGTAGTACAATTCATGTTATAGTTATCGATTATTAAATTCTTAGCTTGCTTTGGTGACTTGAACATGAGCTAGGACCTTAAGATTCTGCATGAACGGAGGACTAGCAGCCGAGTTGCACTGGAGAATGTGGAAAATTTTCATATGTAGTAAAAACCTGAGAAATCCGTCCGTTTTCTTCATTTGTTATCGAATCGACTTAAAGCCAGATCGTCACATTGGCCGCTCTTCTCTCTGAAACGGTTGTACTTATCGTCTGCAAAGCTATGTCGCGTGCTGCGGTATGCGGAGACACTAAAAGCACCATAGTAGAACACAGATGAAGCTTCTAAGTTGATATAATAGCCAGTAAGACGTAGTACAATTCAAGTCTTAGGTATCGATTATTGACTTTTTACCATTCTTTGGTGCCTTGGACATGAGCTAGGACCTTAAAATTCTGCATGAACGGAGGACTAGCAGCCGACTTGCAGGGGAGAATGTAAAAAGTGTGCATATGTAGTAAAAACCTGAGAAATCCGTTCGTTATCGTCATTTGTTATCGAATCGCCTTAAAGCCAGATCGTCACATTAGCCGCTCTTCTCTCTGAAACGGTTGTACTTATCGACTGCAAAGCTATGTCGCGTGCTGCGATATTCGGAGACACTAAAAGCACCATAGTAGAACACAGATGAAGCTTCTAAGCTGATGTAATACCCAGTAAGAAGTAGTACAATTCATGTTATAGTTATCGATTATTAAATTCTTAGCTTGCTTTGGTGACTTGAACATGAGCTAGGACCTTAAGATTCTGCATGAAAGGAGGACTAGCAGCCGAGTTGCACTGGAGAATGTGGAAAATGTTCACATGTAGTAAAAACCTGAGAAATCCTTACGTTTTCGTCATTTGTTATCGAATCGACTTAAAGCCAGATCGTCACATTGGCCGCTCTTCTCTCTGAAACGGTTGTACTTATCGTCTGCAAAGCTATGTCGCGTGCTGCGGTATGCGGAGACACTAAAAGCACCATAGTAGAACACAGATGAAGCTTCTAAGCTGATGTAATACCCAGTTGATGTAATAGGCAGTAAGAAGTAGTACAATTCAAGTCTTAGGTATCGATTATTGACTTTTTACCATTCTTTGGTGCCTTGGACATGAGCTAGGACCTTAAAATTCTGCATGAACGGAGGACTAGCAGCCGAGTTGCAGGGGAGAATGTAAAAAGTGTTCATATGTAGTAAAAACATGAGAAATCCGTTCGTTATCGTCATTTGTTATCGAATCGCCTTAAAGCCAGATCGTCACATTAGCCGCTCTTCTCTCTGAAACGGTTGTACTTATCGACTGCAAAGCTATGTCGCGTGCTGCGATATTCGGAGACACTAAAAGCACCATAGTAGAACACAGATGAAGCTTCTAAGTTGAAGTAATATCCAGTAAGATGTAGTACAATTCAAGTCTTAGGTATCGATTACTGACTTTTTACCATTCTTTGGTGCCTTGGACATGAGCTAGGACCTTAAAATTCTGCATGAACGGAGGACTAGCAGCCGAGTTGCTTGGGAGAATGTGAAAAGTGTTCATATGTAGTAAAAACCTGAGAAATCCGTCCGTTTTCGTCATTTGTTATCGAATCGTCTTAAAGCCAGAGCGTCACATTGGCGCCCTTCTCTTTGAAACGGTTGTACTGATCGTCTGCAAAGCTATGTCGCGTGCTGCGGTATGCGGAGACACTAAAAGCACCATAGTAGAACACAGATGAAGCTTCTAAGATGATGTAATAGCCAGTAAGAAGTAGTACATTTCAAGTTTTTGGTATCGATTATTGACTTTTTAGCTGCCCTTGGTGCCTTGGACATGAGCTAGGACCTTAAGATTCTGCATGAAAGGAGGACTAGCAGCCGAGTTGCAGGGCAGAATGTGAAAAGTGTTCATATGTAGTAAAAACTTGAGAAATCCGTCCGTTTTCGTCACTTGTTATCGAATCGACTTAAAGCCAGATCGTCACCTTAGCCGCTCTTCTCTCTGAAACGGTTGTACTTATCGTCTGCAAAGCTATGTCGCGTGCTGCGGTATGCGGAGACACTAAAAGCATCATAGTAGAACACAGATGAAGCTTCTAAGTTGATGTAATAGCCAGTAAGAAGTAGTACAATTCAAGTTTTAGGTATCGATTATTGACTTTTTAGGTGGCTTTGGTGCCTTGGACATGAGCTAGGACCTTAAGATTCTGCATGAAAGGAGGACTAGCAGCCGAGTTGCAGGGGAGAATGTAAAAAGTGTTCATATGTAGTAAAAACCTGAGAAATCCGTTCGTTATCGTCATTTGTTATCGAATCGACTTAAAGCCAGATCGTCACATTAGCCGCTCTTCTCTCTGAAACGGTTGTACTTATCGACTGCAAAGCTATGTCGCGTGCTGCGGTATGCGCAGACACTAAAAGCACCATAGTAGAACACAGATGAAGCTTCTAAGCTGATGTAATACCCAGTAAGAAGTAGTACAATTCATGTTATAGGTATCGATTATTAAATTCTTAGCTTGCTTTGGTGACTTGAACATGAGCTAGGACCTTAAGATTCTGCATGAAAGGAGGACTAGCAGCCGAGTTGCACTGGAGAATGTGGAAAATGTTCATATGTAGTAAAAACCTGAGAAATCCTTACGTTTTCGTCATTTGTTATCGAATCGACTTAAAGCCAGATCGTCACATTGGCCGCTCTTCTCTCTGAAACGGTTGTACTTATCGTCTGCAAAGCTATGTCGCGTGCTGCGGTATGTGGAGACACTAAAAGCACCATAGTAGAACACAGATGAAGCTTCTAAGTTGATGTAATAGCCAGTAAGAAGTAGTACAATTCAAGTTTTAGGTATCGATTATTGACTTTTTAGCTGGCTTTGGTGTCTTGGACATGAGCTAGGGCCTTAAGATTCTGCAAGAAAGGAGGACTAGCAGCCGAGTTGCGAGGGAGAAAGTGAAAAGTGTTCATATGTAGTAAAAACCTGAGAAATCCGTCCGTTTTCGTCATTTGTTATCGAATCGACGTAAAGCCAGATCGTCACATTGGCCGCTCTTCTCTCTGAAACAGTTGTACTTATCGTCTGCAAAGCTATGTCGCGTGCTGCGGTATGCGGAGACACTAAAAGCACCATAGTAGATCACAGATGAAGCTTCTAAGTTGATGTAATAGGCAGTAAGAAGTAGTACAATTCAAGTCTTAGGTATCGATTATTGACTTTTTACCATTCTTTGGTGCCTTGGACATGAGCTAGGACCTTAAAATTCTGCATGAACGGAGGACTAGCAGCCGAGTTGCAGGGGAGAATGTAAAAAGTGTTCATATGTAGTAAAAACCTGAGACATCCGTTCGTTATCGTCATTTGTTATCGAATCGCCTTAAAGCCAGATCGTCACATTAGCCGCTCTTCTCTCTGAAACGGTTGTACTTATCGACTGCAAAGCTATGTCGCGTGCTGCGATATTCGGAGACACTAAAAGCACCATAGTAGAACACAGATGAAGCTTCTAAGTTGAAGTAATATCCAGTAAGATGTAGTACAATTCAAGTCTTAGGTATCGATTATTGACTTTTTACCATTCTTTGGTGCCTTGGACATGAGCTAGGAACTTAAAATTCTGCATGAACGGAGGACTAGCAGCCGAGTTGCTTGGGAGAATGTGAAAAGTGTTCATATGTAGTAAAAACCTGAGAAATCCGTCCGTTTTCGTCATTTGTTATCGAATCGTCTTAAAGCCAGATCGTCACATTGGCGCTCTTCTCTTTGAAACGGTTGTACTTATCGTCTGCAAAGCTATGTCGCGTGCTGCGGTATGCGGAGACACTAAAAGCACCATAGTAGAACACAGATGAAGCTTCTAAGATGATGTAATAGCCAGTAAGAAGTAGTACAATTCAAGTGTTAGGTATCGATTATTAAATTTTTAGCTGGCTTTGGTGACTTGGACATGAGCTAAGACCTTACGATTTTGCATGAAACGAGGACTAGCAGCCGAGTTGCACGGCAGAATGTGAAAAGTGTTCATATGTAGTAAAAACCTGAGAAATCCGTCCGTTTTCGTCATTTGTTATCGAATCGACTTAAAGCCAGATCTTCACATTGTCCGCCCTTCTCTCTGAAACGGTTGTACTTATCGTCTGCAAAGCTATGTCGCGTGCTGCGGTATGCGGAGACACTAAAAGCACCATAGTAGAACACAGATGAAGCTTGTAAGCTGATGTAATACCCAGTAAGAAGTAGTACAATTCATGTTATAGGTATCGATTATTAAATTCTTAGCTTGCTTTGGTGACTTGAACATGAGCTAGGACCTTAAGATTCTGCATGAAAGGAGGACTAGCAGCCGAGTTGCACTGGAGAATGTGGAAAATGTTCATATGTAGTAAAAACCTGAGAAATCCGTCCGTTTTCTTCATTTGTTATCGAATCGACTTAAAGCCAGATCGTCACATTGGCCGCTCTTCTCTCTGAAACGGTTGTACTTATCGACTGCAAAGCTATGTCGCGTGCTGCGGTATGCGGAGACACTAAAAGCACCATAGTAGAACACAGATGAAGCTTCTAAGTTGATGTAATAGCCAGTAAGAAGTAGTACAATTCAAGTTTTAGGTATCGATTATTGACTTTTTAGCTGGCTTTGGTGTCTTGGACATGAGCTAGGGCCTTAAGATTCTGCAAGAAAGGAGGACTAGCAGCCGAGTTGCGAGGGAGAAAGTGAAAAGTGTTCATATGTAGTAAAAACCTGAGAAATCCGTCCGTTTTCGTCATTTGTTATCGAATCGACGTAAAGCCAGATCGTCACATTGGCCGCTCTTCTCTCTGAAACAGTTGTACTTATCGTCTGCAAAGCTATGTCGCGTGCTGCGGTATGCGGAGACACTAAAAGCACCATAGTAGATCACAGATGAAGCTTCTAAGTTGATGTAATAGGCAGTAAGAAGTAGTACAATTCAAGTCTTAGGTATCGATTATTGACTTTTTACCATTCTTTGGTGCCTTATACATGAGCTAGGACCTTAAAATTATGCATGAACGGAGGACTAGCAGCCGAGTTGCAGGGGAGAATGTAAAAAGTGTTCATATGTAGTAAAAACCTGAGAAATCCGTTCGTTATCGTCATTTGTTATCGAATCGCCTTAAAGCCAGATCGTCACATTAGCCGCTCTTCTCTCTGAAACGGTTGTACTTATCGACTGCAAAGCTATGTCGCGTGCTGCGATATTCGGAGACACTAAAAGCACCATAGCAGAACACAGATGAAGCTTCTAAGTTGAAGTAATATCCAGTAAGATGTAGTACAATTCAAGTCTTAGGTATCGATTATTGACTTTTTACCATTCTTTGGTGCCTTGGACATGAGCTAGGACCTTAAAATTCTGCATGAACAGAGGACTAGCAGCCGAGTTGCTTGGGAGAATGTGAAAAGTGTTCATATGTAGTAAAAACCTTAGAACCCCGTCCGTTTTCGTCATTTGTTATCGAATCGACTTAAAGCCAGATCGTCACATTGGCCGCTCTTCTCTCTGAAACGGTTGTACTTATCGTCTGCAAAGCTATGTCGCGTGCTGCGGTATGCGGAGACACTAAAAGCATCATAGTAGAACACAGATGAAGCTTCTAAGTTGATGTAATAGCCAGTAAGAAGTAGTACAATTCAAGTTTTAGGTATCGATTATTGACTTTTTAGCTGCCCTTGGTGCCTTGGACATGAGCTAGGACCTTAAGATTCTGCATGAAAGGAGGACTAGCAGCCGAGTTGCAGGGGAAATGTAAAAAGTGATCATATGTAGTAAAAGCCTGAGAATTCTGTTCGTTATCGTCATTTGTTATCGAATCGACTTAAAGCCAGATCGTCACCTTAGCCGCTCTTCTCTCTGAAACGATTGTACTTATCGACTGCAAAGCTATGTCGCGAGCTGCGGTATGCGGAGACACTAAAACCACCATAGTAAAACACAGATGAAGCTTCTAAGACGATGTAATAGTCAGTAAGAAGTAGTACAATTCAAGTTTTAGGTATCGATTATTGACTTTTTAGCTGCCCTTGGTGCCTTGGACATGAGCTAGGACCTTAAGATTCTGCATGAAAGGAGGACTAGCAGCCGAGTTGCACGGGAGAATGTGAAAAGTGTTCATATGTAGTAAAAACCTGAGAAATCCGTCCGTTTTCGTCACTTCTTATCGAATCGACTTAAAGCCAGATCGTCACATTGGCCGCTCTTCTCTCTGAAACGGTTGTACTTATCGTCTGCAAAGCTATGTCGCGTGCTGTGGTATGCCGAGACACTAAAAGCATCATAGTAGAACACAGGTGAAGCTTCTAAGTTGATGTAATAGCCAGTAAGAAGTAGTACAATTCAAGTTTTAGGTATCGATTATTGACTTTTTAGGTGGCTTTGGTGTTTTGGACATGAGCTAGGACCTTAAGATTCTGCATGAAAGGAGGACTAGCAGCCGAGTTGCAGGGGAGAATGTAAAAAGTGTTCATATGTAGTAAAAACCTGAGAAATCCGTTCGTTATCGTCATTTGTTATCGAATCGACTTAAAGCCAGATCGTCACATTAGCCGCTCTTCTCTCTGAAACGGTTGTACTTATCGACTGCAAAGCTATGTCGCGTGCTGCGGTATGCGGAGACACTAAAAGCACCATAGTAGAACACAGATGAAGCTTCTAAGCTGATGTAATACCCAGTAAGAAGTAGTACAATTCATGTTATAGTTATCGATTATTAAATTCTTAGCTTGCTTCGGTGACTTGAACATGAGCTAGGACCTTAAGATTCTGCATGAAAGGAGGACTAGCAGCCGAGTTGCACTGGAGAATGTGGAAAATGTTCATATGTAGTAAAAACCTGAGAAATCCTTACGTTTTCGTCATTTGTTATCGAATTGACTTAAAGCCAGATCGTCACATTGGCCGCTCTTCTCTCTGAAACGGTTGTACTTATCGTCTGCAAAGCTATGTCGCGTGCTGCGGTATGCGGAGACACTAAAAGCACCATAGTAGAACACAGATGAAGCTTCTAAGTTGATGTAATAGCCAGTAAGAAGTAGTACAATTCAAGTTTTAGGTATCGATTATTGAATTTTTAGCTGGCTTTGGTGTCTTGGACATGAGCTAGGGCCTTAAGATTCTGCTTGAAAGGAGGACTAGCAGCCGAGTTGCGAGGGAGAAAGTGAAAAGTGTTCATATGTAGTAAAAACCTGAGAAATCCGTCCGTTTTCGTCATTTGTTATCGAATCGACGTAAAGCCAGATCGTCACATTGGCAGCTCTTCTCTCTGAAACAGTTGTACTTATCGTCTGCAAAGCTATGTCGCGTGCTGCGGTATGCGGAGACACTAAAAGCACCATAGTAGATCACAGATGAAGCTTCTAAGTTGATGTAATAGGCAGTAAGAAGTAGTACAATTCAAGTTTTAGGTATCGATTATTGACTTTTTAGCTGGCTTTGGTGCCTTGGAGAGGAGCTAGGACCTTAAGATTCTGCATGAAAGGAGGACTAGCAGCCGAGTTGCACGGGAGAATGTGAAAAGTGTTCATATGTAGTAAAAACCTGAGAAATCCGTCCGTTATCGTCATTTGTTATCGAATCGACTGAAAGCCAGATCGTCACATTGGCCGCTCTTCTCTCTGAAACGGTTGTACTTATCGTCTGCAAAGCTATGTCGCGTGCTGCGGTATGCGGAGACACTAAAATCACCATAGTAGAACACAGATGAAGCTTCTAAGTTGAAGTAATATCCAGAAAGATGTAGTACAATTCAAGTCTTAGGTATCGATTATTGACTTTTTACCATTCTTTGGGGCCTTGGACATGAGCTAGGACCTTAAAATTCTGCATGAACGGAGGACTAGCAGCCGAGTTGCAGGGGAGAATGTAAAAAGTGTTCATATGTAGTAAAAACCTGAGAAATCCGTTCGTTATCGTCATTTGTTATCGAATCGCCTTAAAGCCAGATCGTCACATTAGCCGCTCTTCTCTCTGAAACGGTTGTACTTATCGACTGCAAAGCTATGTCGCGTGCTGCGATATGCGGAGACACTAAAAGCACCATAGTAGAACACAGATGAAGCTTCTAAGATGATGTAATAGTCAGTAAGATGTAGTACAATTCAAGTTTTAGGTATCGATTATTGACTTTTTAGGTGTCTTTGGTGCCTTGGACATGAGTTAGGACCTTAAGATTCTGCATGAAAGGAGGTCTAGCAGCCGAGTTGTATGGGAGAATGTGAAAAGTGTTCATATGTAGTAAAAACCTGAGAAATCCGTCCGTTTTCGTCATTTGTTATCGAATCGACTTAAAGCCAGATCGTCACAATGGCCGCTCTTCTCTCTGAAACGGTTGTACTTATCTTCTGCAAAGCTATGTCGCGTGCTGCGGTATGTGGAGACACTAAAAGCACCATAGTAGAACACAGATGAAGCTTCTAAGTTGATGTAATAGCCAGTAAGAAGTAGTACAATTCAAGTTTTAGGTATCGATTATTCACTTTTTAGCTGGCTTTGGTGCCTTGGACATGAGCTAGGACTTTAAGATTGTGAATGAAAAGAAGACTAGCAGCCGAGTTGCGCGGGAGAATGTGAAAAGTGTTCATATGTAGTAAAAACCTGAGAAATCCGTCCGTTTTCGTCATTTGTTATCGAATCGACTTAAAGCCAGATCGTCACATTGGCCGCTCTTCTCTCTGAAACGGTTGTACTTATCGTCTGCAAAGCTATGTCGCGTGCTGCGGTATGCGGAGACACTAGAAGCATCATAGTAGAACACAGATGAAGCTTCTAAGTTGATGTAATAGCCAGTAAGAAGTAGTACAATTCAAGTTTTAGGTATCGATTATTGACTTTTTAGGTGGGTTTGGTGACTTGGACATGAGCTAGGACCTTAAGATTCTGCATGAAAGGAGGACTAGCAGCCGAGTTGCAGGGGAGAATGTAAAAAGTGTTCATATGTAGTAAAAACCTGAGAAATCCGTTCGTTATCGTCATTTGTTATCGAATCGACTTAAAGCCAGATCGTCACATTAGCCGCTCTTCTCTCTGAAACGGTTGTACTTATCGACTGCAAAGCTATATCGCGTGCTGCAGTATGCGGAGACACTAAAAGCACCATAGTAGAACACAGATGAAGCTTCTAAGATGATGTAATAGTCAGTAAGAAGTAGTACAATTAAAGTTACAAGTATCGATTATTGACTTTTTAGCTGACTTTGGTGCCTTGGATATGAGTTAGGACCTTAAGATTCTGCATGAAAGGAGGTCTAGCAGCCGAGTTGTACGGGAGAATTTGTAAAGTGTTCATATGTAGTAAAAACCTGAGAAATCCGTCCGTTTTCGTCATTTGCTATCGAATCGACTTAAAGCCAGATCGTCACATTAGCCGCAATTCTCTCTGAAATGGTTGTACTTATCGACTGCAAAGCTATGTCGCGTGCTGCGGTATGCGGAGACACTAAAAGCACCATAGTAGAACACAGATGAAGCTTCTAAGTTGATGTAATAGCCAGTAAGAAGTAGTACAATTCAAGTTTTAGGTATCGATTATTGACTTTTTAGGTGGGTTTGGTGCCTTGGACATGAGCTAGGACCTTAAGATTCTGCATGAAAGGAGGACTAGCAGCCGAGTTGCAGGGGAGAATGTAAAAAGTGTTCATATGTAGTAAAAACCTGAGAAATCCGTTCGTTATCGTCATTTGTTATCGAATCGCCTTAAAGCCAGATCGTCACATTAGCCGCTCTTCTCTCTGAAACAGTTGTACTTATCGACTGCAAAGCTATGTCGCGTGCTGCGATATGCGGAGACACTAAAAGCACCATAGTAGAACACAGATGAAGCTTCTAAGATGATGTAATAGTCAGTAAGATGTAGTACAATTCAAGTTTTAGGTATCGATAATTGACTTTTTAGCTGTCTTTGGTGCCTTGGACATGAGTTAGGACCTTAAGATTCTGCATGAAAGGAGGTCTAGCAGCCGAGTTGTACGGGAGAATGTGGAAAATGTTCATATGTAGTAAAAACCTGAGAAATCTGTCCGTTTTCGTCATTTGTTATCGAATCGACTTAAAGCCAGATCGTCACATTGGCCGCTCTTCTCTCTGAAACAATTGTACTTATCTTCTGCAAAGCTAAGTCGCGTGCTGGGGTATGTGGAGACACTAAAAGCACCATAGTAGAACACAGATGAAGCTTCTAAGTTGATGTAATAGCCAGTAAGAAGTAGTACTATTCAAGTTTTAGGTATCGATTATTGACTTTTTAGCTGCCCTTGGTTCCTTGGACATGAGCTAGGACCTTAAGATTCTGCATAAAAGGAGGACTAGCAGCCGAGTTGCACGGGAGAATGTAAAAAGTGTTCATATGTAGTAAAAACCTGAGAAATCTGTCCGTTATCGTCATTTGTTATCGAATCGACTTAAAGCAAGATCGTCACATTAGCCGCTCTTCTCTCTGAAACGGTTGTACTTATCGACTGCAAAGCTATGTCGCGTGCTGCGGTATGCGGAGACACTAAAAGCACCATAGTAGAACACAGATGAAGCTTCTAAGATGATGTAATAGTCAGTAAGAAGTAGTACAATTCAAGTTTTAAGTATCGATTATTGACTTTTTAGCTGACTTTGGTGCCTTGGACATGAGTTAGGACCTTAAGATTCTGCATGACCGGAGGTCTAGCAGGCGAGTTGTACGGGAGAATGTGAAAAGTGTTCATATGTAGTAAAAACCAGAGAAATCCGTCCGTTTTCGTCATTTGTAATCGAATCGACTTAAAGCCAGATCGTCACATTAGCCGCAATTCTCTCTGAAACGGTTGTACTTATCGACTGCAAAGCTATGTCGCGTGCAGCGGTATGCGGAGACACTAAAAGCACCATAGTAGAACACAGATGTAGCTTCTAAGTTGATGTATTAGCCAGTAAGAAGTAGTACCATTCAAGTTTTAGGTATCGATTATTGACTTTTTAGCTGGCTTTGGTGCCTTGGACATGAGCTAGGACCTTAAGATTCTGCATGAAAGGAGGACTAGCAGCCGAGTTGCACGGGAGAATGTGAAAAGTGTTCATATGTAGTAAAAACCAGAGAAATCCGTCCGTGTTCGACATTTGTTATCGAATCGACTTAAAGCCAGATCGTCACATTGGCCGCTCTTCTCTCTGAAACGGTTGTACTTATCGTCTGCAAAGCTATGTCGATTGCTGCGGTTTGCGGAGACACTATAAGCACCATAGTAAAACACAGATGAAGCTTCCAATTTGATGTAATAGCCAGTAAGAAGTAGTACAATTCAAGTTTTAAGTATCGATTGTTGACTTCTTACACTTCTTTGGTGCCTTGGGCATGAGCCAGGAACTTAAGATTTTGTGTAATAGGAGGTCTAGCAGCCGCGTTGCACGTGAGAATGTGAAAAGTGTTCATATGTAGTAAAAACCTGAGAAATCGGTCCGTTTTCGTCATTTGTTGTCGAATCGACTTAAAGCCAGATCGTCACATTGGCCGCTCTTCTCTCTGAAACGGTTGTACTTATCGTCTGCAAAGCTATGTCGCGTGCTGCGGTATGCGGAGACACTAAAAGCATCATAGTAGAACACAGATGAAGCTTCTAAGTTGATGTAATATGCCAGTAAGAAGTAGTACCATTCAAGTTTTAGGTATCGATTATTGACTTTTTAGCTGGCTTTGGTGCCTTGGACATGAGCTAGGACCTTAAATTCTGCATGAGAGGAAGACTAGCAGCCGAGTTGCACGGGAGAATGTGAAAAGTGTTCATATGTAGTAAAAACCTGAGAAATCCGTCCGTTTTCGTCATTTGTTATCGAATCGACTTAAAGCCAGATCGTCACATTGGCCGCTCTTCTCTCTGAAACGGTTGTACTTATCGTCTGCAAAGCTATGTCGCGTGCTGCGGTATGCGGAGACACTAAAAGCATCATAGTAGAACACAGATGAAGCTTCTAATTGATGTAATAGCCAGTAAGAAGTAGTACAATTCAAGTTTTAGGTATCGATTATTGACTTTGTAGCTGCCCTTGGTTCCTTGGACATGAGCTAGGACCTTAAGATTCTGCATGAAAGGAGGACTAGCAGCCGAGTTGCACGGGAGAACGTAAAAAGTGTTCATATGTAGTAAAAACCTGAGAAATCTGTCCGTTATCGTCATTTGTTATCGAATCGACTTAAAGCAAGATCGTCACATTAGCCGCTCTTCTCTCAGAAACGGTTGTACTTATCGACTGCAAAGCTATGTCGCGTGCTGCGGTATGCGGAGACACTAAAAGCACCATAGTAGAACACAGATGAAGCTTCTAAGATGATGTAATAGTCAGTAAGAAGTAGTACAATTCAAGTTTTAAGTATCGATTATTGACTTTTTAGCTGACTTTGGTGCCTTGGACATGAGTTAGGACCTTAAGATTCTGCATGACCGGAGGTCTAGCAGGCGAGTTGTACGGGAGAATGTGAAAAGTGTTCATATGTAGTAAAAACCAGAGAAATCCGTCCGTTTTCGTCATTTGTAATCGAATCGACTTAAAGCCAGATCGTCACATTAGCCGCAATTCTCTCTGAAACGGTTGTACTTATCGACTGCAAAGCTATGTCGCGTGCAGCGGTATGCGGAGACACTAAAAGCACCGTAGTAGAACACAGATGTTGCTTCTAAGTTGATGTAATAGCCAGTAAGAAGTAGTACCATTCAAGTTTTAGGTATCGATTATTGACTTTTTAGCTGGCTTTGGTGCCTTGGACATGAGCTAGGACCTTAAGATTCTGCATGAAAGGAGGACTAGCAGCCGAGTTGCACGGGAGAATGTGAAAAGTGTTCATATGTAGTAAAAACCAGAGAAATCCGTCCGTGTTCGACATTTGTTATCGAATCGACTTAAAGCCAGATCGTCACATTGGCCGCTCTTCTCTCTGAAACGGTTGTACTTATCGTCTGCAAAGCTATGTCGATTGCTGCGGTTTGCGGAGACACTAAAAGCACCATAGTAAAACACAGATGAAGCTTCCAATTTGATGTAATAGCCAGTAAGAAGTAGTACAATTCAAGTTTTAAGTATCGATTGTTGACTTCTTACACTTCTTTGGTGCCTTGGGCATGAGCCAGGAACTTAAGATTTTGCGTAATAGGAGGTCTAGCAGCCGCGTTGCACGTGAGAATGTGAAAAGTGTTCATATGTAGTAAAAACCTGAGAAATCGGTCCGTTTTCGTCATTTGTTGTCGAATCGACTTAAAGCCAGATCGTCACATTGGCCGCTCTTCTCTCTGAAACGGTTGTACTTATCGTCTGCAAAGCTATGTCGCGTGCTGCGATATGCGGAGACACTAAAAGCATCATAGTAGAACACAGATGAAGCTTCTAAGTTGATGTAATATGCCAGTAAGAAGTAGTACCATTCAAGTTTTAGGTATCGATTATTGACTTTTTAGCTGGCTTTGGTGCCTTGGACATGAGCTAGGACCTTAAAATTCTGCATGAGAGGAGGACTAGCAGCCGAGTTGCACGGGAGAATGTGAAAAGTGTTCATATGTAGTAAAAACCTGAGAAATCCGTCCGTTTTCGTCATTTGGTATCGAATCGACTTAAAGCCAGATCGTCACATTGGCCGCTCTTCTCTCTGAAACGGTTGTACTTATCGTCTGCAAAGCTATGTCGCGTGCTGCGGTATGCGGAGACACTAAAAGCATCATAGTAGAACACAGATGAAGCTTCTAATTGATGTAATAGCCAGTAAGAAGTAGTACAATTCAAGTTTTAGGTATCGATTATTGACTTTTTAGCTGCCCTTGGTTCCTTGGACATGAGCTAGGACCTTAAGATTCTGCATGAAAGGAGGACTAGCAGCCGAGTTGCACGGGAGAATGTAAAAAGTGTTCATATGTAGTAAAAACCTGAGAAATCTGTCCGTTATCGTCATTTGTTATCGAATCGACTTAAAGCGAGATCGTCACATTAGCCGCTCTTCTCTCTGAAACGGTTGTACTTATCGACTGCAAAGCTATGTCGCGTGCTGCGGTATGCGGAGACACTAAAAGCACCATAGTAGAACACAGATGAAGCTTCTAAGATGATGTAATAGTCAGTAAGAAGTAGTACAATTCAAGTTTTAAGTATCGATTATTGACTTTTTAGCTGACTTTGGTGCCTTGGACATGAGTTAGGACCTTAAGATTCTGCATGACCGGAGGTCTAGCAGGCGAGTTGTACGGGAGAATGTGAAAAGTGTTCATATGTAGTAAAAACCAGAGAAATCCGTCCGTTTTCGTCATTTGTAATCGAATCGACTTAAAGCCAGATCGTCACATTAGCCGCAATTCTCTCTGAAACGGTTGTACTTATCGACTGCAAAGCTATGTCGCGTGCAGCGGTATGCGGAGACACTAAAAGCACCATAGTAGAACACAGATGTAGCTTCTAAGTTGATGTAATAGCCAGTAAGAAGTAGTACCATTCAAGTTTTAGGTATCGATTATTGACTTTTTAGCTGGCTTTGGTGCCTTGGACATGAGCTAGGACCTTAAGATTCTGCATGAAAGGAGGACTAGCAGCCGAGTTGCACGGGAGAATGTGAAAAGTGTTCATATGTAGTAAAAACCAGAGAAATCCGTCCGTGTTCGACATTTGTTATCGAATCGACTTAAAGCCAGATCGTCACATTGGCCGCTCTTCTCTCTGAAACGGTTGTACTTATCGTCTGCAAAGCTATGTCGATTGCTGCGGTTTGCGGAGACACTAAAAGCACCATAGTAAAACACAGATGAAGCCTCCAATTTGATGTAATAGCCAGTAAGAAGTAGTACAATTCAAGTTTTAAGTATCGATTGTTGACTTCTTACACTTCTTTGGTGCCTTGGGCATGAGCCAGGAACTTAAGATTTTGCGTAATAGGAGGTCTAGCAGCCGCGTTGCACGTGAGAATGTGAAAAGTGTTCATATGTAGTAAAAACCTGAGAAATCGGTCCGTTTTCGTCATTTGTTGTCGAATCGACTTAAAGCCAGATCGTCACATTGGCCGCTCTTCTCTCTGAAACGGTTGTACTTATCGTCTGCAAAGCTATGTCGCGTGCTGCGGTATGCGGAAACACTAAAAGCATCATAGTAGAACACAGATGAAGCTTCTAAGTTGATGTAATAGCCAGTAAGAAGTAGTACCATTCAAGTTTTAGGTATCGATTATTGACTTTTTAGCTGGCTTTGGTGCCTTGGACATGAGCTAGGACCTTAAAATTCTGCATGAGAGGAGGACTAGCAGCCGAGTTGCACGGGAGAATGTAAAAAGTGGTTATATGTAGTAAAAACCTGAGAAATCCGTTCGTTATCGTCATTTGTTATCGAATCGACTTAAAGCCAGATCGTCACATTAGCCGCTCTTCTCTCTGAAACGGTTGTACTTATCGACTGCAAAGCTATGTCGCGTGCTGCAGTATGCGGAGACACTAAAAGTACCATAGTAGAACACAGATGAAGCTTCTAAGATGATGTAATAGTCAGTAAGAAGTAGTACAATTAAAGTTATAAGTATCGATTATTGACTTTTTAGCTGACTTTGGTGCCTTGGATATGAGTTAGGACCTTAAGATTCTGCATGAAAGGAGGTCTAGCAGCCGAGTTGTACGGGAGAATTTGAAAAGTGTTCATATGTAGTAAAAACCTGAGAAATCCGTCCGTTTTCGTCATTTGTTATCGAATCGACTTAAAGCCAGATCGTCACATTAGCCGCAATTCGCTCTGAAACGGTTGTACTTATCGACTGCAAAGCTATGTCGCGTGCTGCGGTATGCGGAGACACTAAAAGCACCATAGTAGAACACAGATGAAGCTTCTAAGTTGATGTAATAGCCAGTAAGAAGTAGTACCATTCAAGTTTTAGGTATCGATTATTGACTTTTTAGCTGGCTTTGGTGCCTTGCACATGAGCTAGGACCTTAAGATTCTGCATGAAAGGAGGACTAGCAGCCGAGTTGCACGGGAGAATGTGAAAAGTGTTCATATGTAGTAAAATCCAGAGAAATCCGTCCGTGTTCGACATTTGTTATCGAATCGACTTAAAGCCAGATCGTCACATTGGCCGCTCTTCTCTCTGAAACGGTTGTACTTATCGTCTGCAAAGCTATGTCGAGTGCTGCGGCATTCGGAGACACTAAAAGCACCATAGTAGAACACAGACGAAGCTTCTAAGTAGATGTAATAGCCAGTAAGAAGTAGTACAATTCAAGTTTTAAGTATCGATTGTTGACTTTTTACCCTTCTTTGGTGCCTTGGGCATGAGCTAGGAACTTAAGATTTTGCATGATAGGAGGTCTAGCAGCCGCGTTGCACGTGAGAATGTGAAAAGTGTTCATATGTAGTAAAAACCTGAGAAATCCGTCCGTTTTCGTCATTTGTTGTCGAATCGACTTTAAGCCAGATCGTCACATTGGCCGCTCTTCTCTTTGAAACGGTGGTACTTATCGTCTGCAAAGCTACGTGTCGTGCTGCGGTATGCGGAGACACTAAAAGCACCATAGTAGAACACAGATGAAGCTTCTAAGTTGATGTAATAGTCATTAAGAAGTAGTACAATTCCAGTTTTAGGTATCGATTATTGACTTTTTAGCTGGCTTTCGTGCCTTGGACATGAGTTAGGACCTTAAGATTCTGCATGAAAGGAGGTCTAGAAGCCGAGTTGTACGGGAGAATGTGAAAAGTGTTCATATGTAGTAAAAACCTGAGAAATCCGTCCGTTTTCGTCATTTGTTATCGAACGACTTAAAGCCAGATCGTCACATTGGCCGCTCTTCTCTCTGAAACATTTGTACTTATCTTCTGCAAAGCTATGTCGCGTGCTGCGGTATGTGGAGACACTAAAAGCACCATAGTAGAACACAGATGAAGCTTCTAAGTTGATGTAATAGAGAGTAAGAAGTAGTACCATTCAAGTTTTAGGTATCGATTATTCACTTTTTAGCTGGCTTTGGTGCCTTGGACATGAGCTAGGACCTTAAGATTCTGCATGAAAGGAGGACTAGCAGCCGAGTTTCATGGGAGAATGTGAAAAGTGTCCATGTGTAGTAAAAACCTGAGATATCCGTCCGTTTTCGTCATTTCTTATCGAATCGACTTAAAGCCAGATCGTCACATTGGCCGCTCTTCTCTCTGAAACGGTTGTACTTTTCGTCTGCAAAGCTATGTCGCGTGCTGCGGTATGCGGAGACACTAAAAGCGTCATAGTAGAACACAGATGAAACTTCTAAGTTGATGTAATAGCCAGTAAGAAGTAGTACAATTCAAGTTTTAGGTATCGATTGTTGCTTCTTACCCTTCTTTGGTGCCTTGGGCATGAGCTAGGAACTTAAGATTTTGCATGATAGGAGGTCTAGCAGCCGCGTTGCACGTGAGAATGTGAAAAGTGTTCATATGTAGTAAAAACCAGAGAAATCCGTCCGTGTTCGACATTTGTTATCGAATCGACTTAAAGCCAGATCGTCACATTGGCCGCTCTTCTCTCTCAAACGGTTGTACTTATCGACTGCAAAACTATGTCGCGTGCTGCGGTATGCGGAGACACTAAAAGCACCATAGTAGAACACAGAGAAGCTTCTAAGTTGATGTAATAGTCTGTAAGAAGTTGTACAATTCAAGTTTTAAGTATTGATTATTGACTTTTTAGCTGGCTTTGGTGCCTGGACATCAGCTAGGACGTTAAGATTCTGCATGAAAGGAGGACTAGCAGCCGAGTTGCACGGGAGAATATGAAAAGTGTTCATATGTAGTAAGAACCAGAGAAATCCGTCCGTGTTCGACATTTGTTATCGAATCGACTTAAAGCCAGATCGTAACATTGGCCCCTCTTCTCTCTGAAACGGTTGTACTTATCGTCTGCAAAGCTATGTCGAGTGCTGCGGCATGTGGAGACACTAAAAGCACCATAGTAGAACACAGATGAAGCTTCTAAGTTGATGTAATAGCCAGTAAGAAGTAGTACAATTCAAGTTTTAAGTATCGATTGTTGACTTTTTACCCTTCTTTGGTGCCTTGGGCATGAGCTAGGAACTTAAGATTTTGCATGATAGGAGGTCTAGCAGCCGCGTTGCACGTGAGAATGTGAAAAGTGTTCATATGTAGTAAAAACCTGAGAAATCCGTCCGTTTTCGTCATTTGTTGTCGAATCGACTTAAAGCCAGATCGTCACATTGGCCGCTCTTCTCTTTGAAACGGTGGTACTTATCGTCTGCCAAGCTACGTGTCGTGCTGCGGTATGCGGAGACACTAAAAGCACCATAGTAGAACACAGATGAAGCTTCTAAGTTGATGTAATATCCAGTAAGAAGTAGTACAATTCAAGTTGTAGGTATCGATTATTGACTTTCTAGCTGGCTTTGGTGCCTTGGACATGAGCTAGGACCTTAAGATTCTGCATGAAAGGAGGACTAGCAGCCGAGTTGAACGGGAGAATGTGAAAAGTGTTCCTATGTAGTAAAAACCTGACAAATCCGTTCGTTATCGTCATTTGTTATCGAATCGACTTAAAGCCAGATCGTCACACTAGCCGCTCTTCTCCCTGAAACGGTTGTACTTATCGACTGCAAAGCTATGTCGCGTGCTGCGGTATGCGGAGACACTAAAAGCACCATAGTAGAACGCAGATGAAGCTTCTAAGATGATGTAATAGTCATTAAGAAGTAGTACAATTCCAGTTTTAGGTATCGATTATTGACTTTTTAGCTGAGTTTGGTGCCTTGGACATGAGTTAGGACCTTAAGATTCTGCATGAAAGGAGGTCTAGAAGCCGAGTTGCACGGGAGAATGTGAAAAGTGTTCTTATGTCGTAAAAACCTGAGAAATCCGTCCATTTCCGCCATTTGTTATCGAATAGACTTAATGTAAGATCGTCACATTGGCCGCTCTTCTCTCTGAAACGGTTGTACTTATCGTCTGCAAAGCTATGTCGCGTGCTGCGGTATGCGGAGACACTAAAATCACCATGGTAGAACACAGATGAAGCTTCTAAGTTGATGTAATAGCCAGTAAGAAGTAGTACAATTCAAGTTTTAGGTATCGGTTATTGACTTTTTACCCTTCTTTGGTGCCTTGGACATGAGCTAGGAAATTAAGATTTTGCATGAAGGAGGATTAGCAGCCGAGTTGCACAGGAGAATGTGAAAAGTGTTCATAAGTAGTAAAAACCTGAGACATCCATCCGTTTTCGTCATTTGTTATCGAATCGACTTAAAGCCAGATCGTCATATTAGCCGCTCTTCTCTCTGAAACGGTTGTACTTATCGACTGCAAAGCTATGTCGCGTGCTGCAGTATGCGGAGACACTAAAAGCACCATAGTAGAACACAGATGAAGCTTCTAAGATGATGTAATAGTCAGTAAGAAGTAGTACAATTAAAGTTATAAGTATCGATTATTGACTTTTTAGCTGACTTTGGTGCCTTGGATATCAGTTAGGACCTTAAGATTCTGCATGAAAGGAGCTCTAGCAGCCGAGTTGTACGGGAGAATTTGTAAAGTGTTCATATGTAGTAAAAACCTGAGAAATCCGTCCGTTTTCGTCATTTGCTATCGAATCGACTTAAAGCCAGATCGTCACATTAGCCGCAATTCTCTCTGAAACGGTTGTACTTATCGACTGCAAAGCTATGTCGCGTGCTGCGGTATGCGGAGACACTAAAAGCACCATAGTAGAACACAGATGAAGCTTCTAAGTTGATGTAATAGCCAGTAAGAAGTAGTACAATTCAAGTTTTAGGTATTGATTATTGACTTTTTAGGTGGGTTTGGTGCCTTGGACATGAGCTAGGACCTTAAGATTCTGCATGAAAGGAGGACTAGCAGCCGAGTTGCAGGGGAGAATGTAAAAAGTGTTCATATGTAGTAAAAACCTGAGAAATCCGTTCGTTATCGTCATTTGTTATCGAATCGCCTTAAAGCCAGATCGTCACATTAGCCGCTCTTCTCTCTGAAACAGTTGTACTTATCGACTGCAAAGCTATGTCGCGTGCTGCGATATGCGGAGACACTAAAAGCACCATAGTAGAACACAGATGAAGCTTCTAAGATGATGTAATAGTCAGTAAGATGTAGTACAATTCAAGTTTTAGGTATCGATAATTGACTTTTTAGCTGTCTTTGGTGCCTTGGACATGAGTTAGGACCTTAAGATTCTGCATGAAAGGAGGTCTAGCAGCCGAGTTGTACGGGAGAATGTGAAAAGTGTTCATATGTAGTAAAAACCTGAGAAATCTGTCCGTTTTCGTCATTTGTTATCGAATCGACTTAAAGCCAGATCGTCACATTGGCCGCTCTTCTCTCTGAAACAATTGTACTTATCTTCTGCAAAGCTATGTCGCGTGCTGCGGTATGTGGAGACACTAAAAGCACCATAGTAGAACACAGATGAAGCTTCTAAGTTGATGTAATAGCCAGTAAGAAGTAGTACCATTCAAGTTTTAGGTATCGTTTATTCACTTTTTAGCTGGCTTTGGTGCATTGGACATGAGCTAGGACTTTAAGATTGTGCATGAAAGGAGGACTAGCAGCCGAGTTGCACGGGAGAATGTGCAAAGTGTTCATATGTAGTAAAAACCTGAGAAATCCGTCCGTTTTCGTCATTTGTTATCGAATCGACTTAAAGCCAGATCGTCACATTGGCCGCTCTTCTCTCTGAAACGGTTGTACTTATCGTCTGCAAAGCTATGTCGCGTGCAGCGGTATGCGGAGACACTAAAAGCACCATAGTAGAACACAGATGTAGCTTCTAAGTTGATGTAATAGCCAGTAAGAAGTAGTACCATTCAAGTTTTAGGTATCGATTATTGACTTTTTAGCTGGCTTTGGTGCCTTGGACATGAGCTAGGACCTTAAGATTCTGCATGAAAGGAGGACTAGCAGCCGAGTTGCACGGGAGAATGTGAAAAGTGTTCATATGTAGTAAAAACCAGAGAAATCCGTCCGTTTTCGTCATTTGTTATCGAATCGACTTAAAGCCAGATCGTCACATTAGCCGCAATTCTCTCTGAAACGGTTGTACTTATCGACTGCAAAGCTATGTCGCGTGCAGCGGTATGCGGAGACACTAAAAGCACCATAGTAGAACACAGATGTAGCTTCTAAGTTGATGTAATAGCCAGTAAGAAGTAGTACCATTCAAGTTTTAGGTATCGATTATTGACTTTTTAGCTGGCTTTGGTGCCTTGCACATGAGCTAGGACCTTAAGATTCTGCATGAAAGGAGGACTAGCAGCCGAGTTGCACGGGAGAATGTGAAAAGTGTTCATATGTAGTAAAATCCAGAGAAATCCGTCCGTGTTCGACATTTGTTATCGAATCGACTTAAAGCCAGATCGTCACATTGGCCGCTCTTCTCTCTGAAACGGTTGTACTTATCGTCTGCAAAGCTATGTCGAGTGCTGCGGCATGCGGAGACACTAAATGCACCATAGTAGAACACAGATGAAGCTTCTAAGTAGATGTAATAGCCAGTAAGAAGTAGTACAATTCAAGTTTTAAGTATCGATTGTTGACTTTTTACCCTTCTTTGGTGCCTTGGGCATGAGCTAGGAACTTAAGATTTTGCATGATAGGAGGTCTAGCAGCCGCGTTGCACGTGAGAGTGTGAAAAGTGTTCATATGTAGTAAAAACCTGAGAAATCCGTCCGTTTTCGTCATTTGTTGTCGAATCGACTTTAAGCCAGATCGTCACATTGGCCGCCCTTCTCTTTGAAACGGTGGTACTTATCGTCTGCAAAGCTACGTGTCGTGCTGCGGTATGCGGAGACACTAAAAGCACCATAGTAGAACACAGATGAAGCTTCTAAGTTGATGTAATAGCCAGTAAGAAGTAGTACAATTCAAGTTGTAGATATCGATTATTGACTTTCTAGCTGGCTTTGGTGCCTTGGACATGAGCTAGGACCTTAAGATTCTGCATGAAAGCAGGACTAGCAGCCGAGTTGAACGGGAGAATGTGAAAAGTGTTCCTATGTAGTAAAAACCTGAGAAATCCGTTCGTTATCGTCATTTGTTATCGAATCGACCTAAAGCCAGAACGTCACATTAGCCGCTCTTCTCCCTGAAACGGTTGTACTTATCGACTGCAAAGCTATGTCGCGTGCTGCGGTATGCGGAGACACTAAAAGCACCATAGTAGAACGCAGATGAAGCTTCTAAGATGATGTAATAGTCATTAAGAAGTAGTACAATTCCAGTTTTAGGTATCGATTATTGACTTTTTAGCTGGCTTTCGTGCCTTGGACATGAGTTAGGACCTTAAGATTCTGCATGAAAGGAGGTCTAGAAGCCGAGTTGTACGGGAGAATGTGAAAAGTGTTCATATGTAGTAAAAACCTGAGAAATCCGTCCGTTTTCGTCATTTGTTATCGAACGACTTAAAGCCAGGTCGTCACATTGGCCGCTCTTCTCTCTGAAACATTTGTACTTATCTTCTGCAAAGCTATGTCGCGTGCTGCGGTATGCGGAGACACTAAAAGCGTCATAGTAGAACACAGATGAAGCTTCTAAGTTTATGTAATAGCCAGTAAGAAGTAGTACAATTCAAGTTTTAGGTATCGATTATTGACTTTTTAGCTGCCCTTGGTTCCTTGGACATGAGCTAGGAGCTTAAGATTCTGCATGAAATTAGGACTAGCAGCCGATTTGCACGGGAGAATGTAAAAAGTGTTCATATGTAGTAAAAACCTGAGAAATCCGTCCGTTTTCGTCATTTGTTATCGAATCGACTTAAAGCAAGATCGTCACATTAGCCGCAATTCTCTCTGAAACGGTTGTACTTATCGACTGCAAAGCTATGTCGCGTGCTGCGGTACGCGGAGACACTAAAAGCACCATAGTAGAACACAGATGAAGCTTCTAAGTTGATGTAATAGCCAGTAAGAAGTAGTACCATTCAAGTTTTAGGTATCGATTATTGACTTTTTAGCTGGCTTTCGTGCTTTGGACATGAGCTAGGACCTTAAGATTCTGCATGAAAGGAGGACTAGCAGCCGAGTTGCACGGGAGAATGTGAAAAGTGTTCATATGTAGTAAAAACCAGAGAAATCCGTCCGTGTTCAACATTTGTTATCGAATCGACTTAAAGCCAGATCGTCACATTGGCCGCTCTTCTCTCTGAAACGGTTGTACTTATCGTCTGCAAATCTATGTCGAGTGCTGCGGCATGCGGAGACACTAAATGCACCATAGTAGAACACAGATGAAGCTTCTAAGTTGATGTAATAGCCAGTAAGAAGTAGTACAATTCAAGTTTTAGGTATCGATTGTTGCTTCTTACCCTTCTTTGGTGCCTTGGGCATGAGCTAGGAACTTAAGATTTTGCATGATAGGAGGTGTAGCAGCCGCGTTGCACGTGAGAATGTGAAAAGTGTTCATATGTAGTAAAAACCAGAGAAATCCGTCCGTGTTCGACATTTGTTATCGAATCGACTTAAAGCCAGATCGTCACATTGGCCGCTCTTCTCTCTCAAACGGTTGTACTTATCGACTGCAAAACTATGTCGCGTGCTGCGGTATGCGGAGACACTAAAAGCACCATAGTAGAACACAGAGAAGCTTCTAAGTTGATGTAATTGTAAGAAGTAGTACAATTTAAGTTTTAGGTATTGATTATTGACTTTTTAGCTGGCTTTGGTGCCTTGGACATGAGGTAGGACGTTAAGATTCTGCATGAAAGGAGGACTAGCACCCGAGTTGCACGGGAGAATATGAAAAGTGTTCATATGTAGTAAAAACCAGAGAAATCCGTCCGTGTTCGACATTTGTTATCGAATCGACTTAAAGCCAGATCGTAACATTGGCCGCTCTTCTCTCTGAAACGGTTGTACTTATCGTCTGCAAAGCTATGTCGAGTGCTGCGGCATGCGGAGACACTAAAAGCACCATAGTAGAACACAGATGAAGCTTCTAAGTTGATGTAATAGCCAGTAAGAAGTAGTACAATTCAAGTTTTAAGTATCGATTGTTGACTTTTTACCCTTCTTTGGTGCCTTGGGCATGAGCTAGGAACTTAAGATTTTGCATGATAGGAGGTCTAGCAGCCGCGTTGCACGTGAGAATGTGAAAAGTGTTCATATGTAGTAAAAACCTGAGAAATCCGTCCGTTTTCGTCATTTGTTGTCGAATCGACTTAAAGCCAGATCGTCACATTGGCCGCTCTTCTCTTTGAAACGGTGGTACTTATCGTCTGCCAAGCTACGTGTCGTGCTGCGGTATGCGGAGACACTAAAAGCACCATAGTAGAACACAGATGAAGCTTCTAAGTTGATGTAATATCCAGTAAGAAGTAGTACAATTCAAGTTGTAGGTATCGATTATTGACTTTCTAGCTGGCTTTGGTGCCTTGGACATGAGCTAGGACCTTAAGATTCTGCATGAAAGGAGGACTAGCAGCCGAGTTGAACGGGAGAATGTGAAAAGTGTTCCTATGTAGTAAAAACCTGAGAAATCCGTTCGTTATCGTCATTTGTTATCGAATCAACTTAAAGCCAGATCGTCACATTAGCCGCTCTTCTCCCTGAAACGGTTGTACTTATCGACTGCAAAGCTATGTCGCGTGCTGCGGTATGCGGAGACACTAAAAGCACCATAGTAGAACGCAGATGAAGCTTCTAAGATGATGTAATAGTCATTAAGAAGTAGTACAATTCCAGTTTTAGGTATCGATTATTGACTTTTTAGCTGAGTTTGGTGCCTTGGACATGAGTTAGGACCTTAAGATTCTGCATGAAAGGAGGTCTAGAAGCCGAGTTGCACGGGAGAATGTGAAAAGTGTTCTTATGTCGTAAAAACCTGAGAAATCCGTCCATTTCCGCCATTTGTTATCGAATCGACTTAATGCCAGATCGTCACATTGGCCGCTCTTCTCTCTGAAACGGTTGTACTTATCGTCTGAAAAGCTATGTCGCGTGCTGCGGTATGTGGAGACACTAAAATCACCATAGTAGAACACAGATGAAACTTCTAAGTTGAAGTAATATATAGTAGGATGTAGTACAAATCACGTCTTAGGTATCGATTATTGACTTTTTACCATTCTTTGGTGCCTTGGACCTGAGCTAGGACCTTAAAATTCTGCATGAACGGAGGACTAGCAGCCGAGTTGCACGGGAGAATGTGAAAAGTGTTCATATGTAGTAAAAACCTTAGAAATCCGTTCGTTATCGTCATTGTTATCGAATCGACTTAAAGCCAGATCGTCACATTAGCCGCTCTTCACTCTGAAACGGTTGTACTTATCGACTTCAAAGCTATGTCGCGTGCTCCGAGATGCGGAGACACTAAAAGCACCATAGTAGAACACAGATGAAGCTTCTAAGTTGATGTAATAGCCAGTAAGAAGTAGTACAATTCAAGTTTTAGGTATCTGTTATTGACTTTTTACCCTTCTTTGGTGCCTTGGACATGAGCTAGGAAATTAAGATTTTGCATGAAGGAGGATTAGCAGCCGAGTTGCACGGGAGAATGTGAAAAGTGTTCATATGTAGTAAAAACCTGAGACATCCGTCCGTTTTCGTCATTTGTTATCGAATCGACTTAAAGCCAGATAGTCACATTGGCCGCTCTTCTCTCTGAAACGGTTGTACTTATCGTCTGCAAAGCTATGTGGCGTTCTGCGGTATGCGGAGACAGTAAAAGCACCATAGTAGAACACAGATGATGCTTCTAAGTTGATGTAATAGCCAGTAAGATATAGTACAATTCAAGTTTTAGGTATCGATTATTGACTTTTTAGCTGGCTTTGGTGCCTTGGACATGAGCTAGGACCTTAAGATTCTGCATGAAAGGAGGACTGGCAGCCGATTTGCACGGGAGAATGTGAAAAGTGTTCATATGTAGTAAAAACCTGAGAAATCCGTCCGTTTTCGTCATTTGTTATCGAATCGACTTAAAGCCAGATCGTCACATTGGCCGCTCTTCTCTCTGAAACGGTTGTACTTATCGATTGCAAAGCTATGTCGCGTGCTGTGGTATGCGGACACACTAAAAGCACCATAGTAGAACACAGATGAAGCTTCTAAGTTGATGTAATAGCCAGTAAGAAGTAGTACAATTCAAGTTTTAGGTATTGAATATTGACTTTTTAGCTGGCTTTGGTGCCTTGGACTTGAGCTAGGACCTTAAGATTCTGCATAAAAGGAGGACTAGCAGCCGAGTTGCACAGGAGAATGTGAAAAGTGTTCATATGTAGTAAAAACCTGAGAAATCCGTCCGTTTTCGTCATTTGTTATCGAATCGACTTAAAGCCAGATCGTCACATTGGCCGCTCTTCTCTCTGAAACGGTTGTACTTATCGTCTGCAAAGCTATGTCGCGTGCTGCGGTATGTGGAGACACTAAAAGCACCATAGAAAACACAGATGAAGCTTCTAAGTTGATGTAATAGCCAGTAAGAAGTAGTACAATTCAAGTTTTAGGTATCGTTTATTGACTCTTTAGCTGGCTTTGGTGCCTTGGACATGAGCTAGGACCTTAAGATTCTGCATGAAAGGAGGACTAGCAGCCGAGTTGCACGGGAGAATGTGAAAAGTGTTCATATGTAGTGAAAACCTGAGAAATCCGTCCGTTCTCGTCATTTGTTATCGAATCGACTTAAAGCCAGATCGTCACATTGGCCGCTCTTCTCTCTGAAACGGTTGTACTTATCGATTGCAAAGCTATGTCGCGTGCTGCGGTATGCGGACACACTAAACGCACCATAGTAGAACACAGATGAAGCTTCTAAGTTATGTAATAGCCAGTAAGATGTAGTACAATTCAAGTTTTAGGTATCGATTATTGACTTTTCAGCTGGCTTTGGTACCTTGGACATGAGCTAGGACCTTAAGATTCTGCATGAAAGGAGGACTAGCAGCCGACTTGCACGGGAGAATGTGAAAAATGTTCATATGTAGTAAAAACCTGAGACATCCGTCCGTTTACGTCATTTGTTATCGAATCTACTTAAAGCCAGATCGTCACATTGGCCGCTCTTCTTCTCTGAAACGGTTGTACTTATCGTGTGCAAACCTATGTCGCATATTGCGGTATGCGGAGACAGTAAAAGCACCATAGTAGAACACAGATGAAGCTTCTAATTTGATGTAATAGCCAGTAAGAAGTAGTACAATTCAAGTTTTAGGTATCGATTATTGACTTTTTAGCTGGCTTTGGTGCCTTGGACATGAGCTAGGACCTTAAGCTTCTGCATGAAAGGAGGATTAGCAGCGGAGTTGCACGGGAGAATATGAAAAGTGTTCATATGTAGTAAAAACCTAGAAATCCGTCCGTTTTCGACATTTGTTATCGAATCTTCTTCAAGCCAGATCGTCACATTGGCCGCTCTTCTCTCTGAAACGGTTGTACTTCTCGTCTGCAAAGCTATGTCGCGTGCTGCGGTATTCTGAGACGCTAAAAGCACCATAGTAGAACACAGATAAAGCTTCTAAGTTGATGTAATAGCCAGTAAGAAGTAGTACAATTCAAGTTTTAGGTATCGATTATTGACTTTTTAGCTGGCTTTGGTGCCTTGGACATGAGCTAGGACCTTATGATTCTGCATGAAAGGAGGACTAGCAGCCGATTTGCACGGGAGAATGTGAAAAGTGTTCATATGTAGTAAGAACCTGAGAAATCCTTCCGGTTTCGTCATTTGTTATCGAATCGACGTAAAGCCAGATCGTCACATTGGCCGCTCTTCTCTCTGAAACGGTAGTACTTATCGTCTGCAAAGATATGTCGTGTGCTGCGGTATGCGGAGACACTAAAAGCACCATAGTAGGACACAGATGAAGCTTCTAAGTTGATGTAATAGCCAGTAAGAAGTAGTACAATTCAAGTTTTAGGTATCGATTATTGACTTTTTAGCTGGCTTTGGTGCCTTGGACATGAGCTATGACCTTAAGATTCTGCATGAAAGGAGGACTGGCAGCCGAGTTGCACGGGAGAATGTGAAAAGTGTTCATATGTAGAAAAAACCTGAGAAATCCGTCCGTTTTCGTCATTTGTTATCGAATCGACTTAAAGCCAGATCGTCACATTGGCCGCTCTTCTCTCTGAAACACTTGTACTTATCGTCTGCAAAGCTATGTCGCGTGCTGCGGTATGCGGAGACACTAAAAGCACCAAAGTAGAACACAGATGAAGCTTCTAAGTTGTTGTAATAGCCAGGAAGAAGTAGTACAATTCAAGTTTTAGATATCGTTTATTGACTTTTTAGCTGGCTTTGGTGCCTTGGACATGAGCTAGGACCTTAAAATTCTGCATGAAAGGAGGACTACCAGCCGATTTGCATGCGAGAATGTGAAAAGTGTTTATATGTAGTAAAAACCCGATAAATCCGTCCGTTTTCGTCATTTGTTATCGAATCGACTTAAAGCCAGATCGTCAAATTAGCTGCTCTTCTCTCTGAAACGGTTGTACTTATCGATTGCAAAGCTATGTCGCGTGCTGCGGAATGCGGAGACACTAAAAGCACCGTAGTAGAACACAGATGAAGCTTCCACGTTGATGTAATAGCCAGTAAGAAGTAGTACAGTTCAAGTTTTAGGTATCGATTATTGACTTTTTAGCTGGCTTTGGTGCCTTGGACATGAGCTACGACCTTAACATTCTGCATGAAAGGAGGACTAGCAGCCCAGTTGCACGGGAGAATGTGAAAAGTGTTCATATGTAGTAAAAACCTGAGAAATCCATACGTTATCGTCATTTGTTATCGAATCGACTTAAAGCCAGATCGTCACATTGGCCGCTCTTCTCTCTGAAACACTTGTACTTATCGTCTGCAAAGCTATGTGGCGTTCTGCGGTATGCTGAGACACTAAAAGCACCATAGTAGAACACAGATGAAGCTTCTAAGTTGATGTAATAGCTAGTAAGAAGTAGTACAATTCATGTTTTAGGTATTGAATATTGAATTTTTAGCTGGCTTTGGTGCCTTGGACATGAGCTAGGACCTTAAGATTCTGCATGAAAGGAGGACGAGGAGCCAAGTTGCACGGGAGAATGTGAAAAGTGTTCATATGTAGTAAAAACCTGAGAAATCGGTCCGTTTTCGTCACTTGTTATCGAATCGACTTAAAGCCAGATCGTCTCATTGGCCGCTCTTCTCTCAGAAACGGTTGTACTTATCGTCTGCAAAGCTATGTCGCGTGCTGCGGTATGCGGAGACACTAAAATCACCATAGTAGAACACAGATGAAGCTTACAAGTTGATGTAATAGCCAGTAAGAAGTAGTACAATTCAAGTTTTAGGTATCGATTATTGACTTTTCAGCTGGCTTTGGTACCTTGGACATGAGCTAGAACCTTAAGATTCTGCATGAAAGGAGGACTAGCAGCCGAGTGTAACGGGAGAATGTGAAAAATGTTCATATGTAGAATAAACCTGAGACATCCGTCCGTTTACGTCATTCGTTATCGAATATACTTAAAGCCAGATTGTCACATTGGCCGCTCTTCTCTCTGAAACGGTTGTACTTATCGTCTGCAAAGCTATGTCGCGTGCAGCGGTATGCGGAGACAGTAAACGCTCCATTGTAGAACACAGTTGAAGCTTCTAAGTTGATGTAATAGCCAGTAAGAAGTAGTACAATTCAAGTTTTAGGTATCGATTATTGACTTTTTAGCTGGCTTTGGTGCCTTGGACATGAGCTAGGACCTTAAGCTTCTGCATGAAAGGAGGATTAGCAGCGGAGTTGCACGGGAGAATATGAAAAGTGTTCATATGTAGTAAAAACCTAGAATTCCGTCCGTTTTCGTCATTTTTTATCGAATCTTCTTCAAGCCAGGTCGTCACACTGGCCGCTCTTCTCTCTGAAACACTTGTACTTATCGTCTGCAAAGCTATGTCGCGTGCTGCGGTATGCGGACACACTAAAAGCACCATAGTAGAACACAGATGAAGCTTCTAAGTTGATGTAATAGCCAGTAAGAAGAAGTACAATTCAAGTTTTAGGTATCGGTTATTGACTTTTTACCCTTCTTTGGTGCCTTGGACATCAGCTAGGAAATTAAGATTTTGCATGAAGGAGGACTAGCAGCCGAGTTGCACGGGAGAATGTGAATAGTGTTCATATGTAGTAAAAACCTGAGACATCCGTCCGTTTTCGTCATTTGTTATCGAATCGACTTAAAGCCAGATCGTCACATTGACCGCTCGTCTCTCTGAAAGGGTTGTACTTATCGTCTGCAAAGCTATGTCGCGTGCTGCAGTATGCGGACACACTAAAAGCACCATAGTAGAACACAGATGAAGCTTCTAAGTTGATGTAATAGCCAGTAAGAAGTAGTACAATTCAAGTTTTAGGTATCGGTTATTGACTTTTTACCCTTCTTTGGTGCCTTGGACATGATCTAGGAAATTAAGATTTTGCATGAAGGAGGATTAGCAGTCGTGTTGCACGGGAGAATGTGAAAAGTGTTCATATGTAGTAAAAACCTGAGACATCCGTCCGTTTTCGTCATTTGTTATCGAATCGACTTAAAGCCAGATCGTCACATTGGCCGCTCTTCTCTCGGAAACGGTTGTACTTATCGTCTGCAAAGCTATGTCGCGTGCTGCGGTATGCGGACACACTAAAAGCACCATAGTAGAACACAGATGAAGCTTCTAAGTTGATGTAATAGCCAGTAAGAAGTAGTACATTTCAAGTTTTAGGTATCGGTTATTGACTTTTTAGCTGGCTTTGGTGCCTTGGACATGAGCTAGGACCTTAAGATTCTGCATGAAAGGAGGACTGGCAGCCGATTTGCACGGGAGAATGTGAAAAGTGTTCAAATGTAGTAAAAACCTGAGAAATCCGTCCGTTTTCGTCATTAGTTATCGAATCGACTTCAAGCCAGATCGTCACATTGGCCGCTCTTCTCTCCGAAACACTAGTACTTATCGTCTGCAAAGCTATGTCGCGTGCTACGGTATGCTGATACACTAAAAGCACCATAGTAGAACACAGATGAAGCTTCTATGTTGATGTAATAGCCAGGAAGAAGTAGTACAATTCAAGTTTTAGGTATCGATTATTGACCTTTTAGCTGGCTTTGGTACCTTGGACATGAGCTAGGACCTTAACATTCTGCATGAAAATAGGAATAGCAGCCGATTTGCACGGGAGAATGTGAAAAGTGTTCATATGTAGTAAAAACCTGAGAAATCCGTACGTTTTCGTCATTTGTTATCGAATCGACTTAAAGCCAGATCGTCACATTGGCCGTTCTTCTCTCTAAAACGGTTGTACTTATCGATTGCAAAGCTATGTCGCGTGCTGCGGTATGCGGAGACACTAAAAGCACCATAGTAGAACACAGATGAAGCTTCTAAGTTGATGTAATACAAAGGAAGAAGTAGTACAATTCAAGTTTTAGGTATCGATTAATGACTTTTTAGCTGGCTTTGGTGCCTTGGACATGAGCTAGGACCTTAACATTCTGCATGAAAGGAGGACTAGCAGCCGATTTGCACGGGAGAATGTGAAAAGTCTTCACATGTAGTAAAAACCCGAGAAATCCGTTCGTATTCGTCATTTGTTATCGAATCGACTTAAAGCCAGATCGTCACATTGGCCGCTCTTCTCTCTGAAACGGTTGTACTTATCGACTGCAAAACTATGTCGCGTGCTGCGGTATGCGGAGACACTAAAAGCACCATAGTAGAACACAGATGAAGCTTCTAAGTTGATGTAATAGCCAGTAAGAAGTAGTACAATTCAAGTTTTAGGTATTGAATATTGAATTTTTAGCTGGCTTTGGTGCCTTGGACATGAGCTAGGACCTTAATATTCTGCATGAAAGGAGGACTAGCATCCGAGTTGCACGGGAGAATGTGAAAAGTGTTAAATGTAGTAAAAACCTGAGAAATCCGTCCGTTTTCGTCATTTGTTCTCGAATCGACTTAAAGCCTGATCGTCACATTGGCCGCTCTTCTCTCTGAAACGGTTGTACTTATCGTCTGCAAAGCTATGTCGCGTGCTGCGGTATGCGGAGACACTAAAAGCACCATAGTAGAACACAGATGAAGCTTCTAAGTTGATGTAATAGCCAGTAAGAAGTAGTACAATTCAAGTTTTAGGTATCGATTATTGACTTTTTAGCTATCTTTGGTGCCTTGCACATGAGCTAGGACCTTAAGATTCTGCATGAACGGAGGATTAGCAGCGGAGTTGCACGGGAGAATGTGAAAAGTGTTCATATGTAGTAAAATCCTTAGAAATCCGTTCGTTATCGTCATTGTTATCGAATCGACTTAAAGCCAGATCGTCACATTAGCCGCTCTTCACTCTGAAACGGTTGTACTTATCGACTTCAAAGCTATGTCGCGTGCTCCGAGATGCGGAGACACTAAAAGCACCATAGTAGAACACAGATGAAGCTTCTAAGTTGATGTAATAGCCAGTAAGAAGTAGTACAATTCAAGTTTTAGGTATCGATTATTGACTTTTTAGCTGGCTTTGGTGCCTTGGACATAAGCTAGGACCTTAACATTCTGCATGAAAGGAGGAATAGCAGAGCTGTTTCACGGGAGAATGTGAAAAGTGTTCATATGTAGTAAAAACCTGAGAAATCGGTCAGTTTTCGTCATTTGTTATCGAATCGACTTAAAGCCAGATCGTCACATTGGCCGCTCTTCTCTCTGAAACGGTTGTACTTATCGTCTGCAAAGCTATGTCGCGTGCTGCGGTATGCTGAGACACTATGAGCACCATAGTAGAACACAGATGAAGCTTCTAAGTTGATGTAATTTCCAGTAAGAAGTAGTACAATTCAAGTTTTAGGTATCGGTTATTGACTTTTTACGCTTCTTTGGTGCCTTGGACATCAGCTAGGAAATTAAGATTTTGCATGAAGGAGGACTAGCAGCCGAGTTGCACGGGAGAATGTGAATAGTGTTCATATGTAGTAAAAACCTGAGACATCCGTCCGTTTTCGTCATTCGTTATCGAATCGACTTAAAGCCAGATCGTCACATTGACCGCTCTTCTCTCTGAAACGGTTGTACTTATCGTCTGCAAAGCTATGTGGCGTTCTGCGGTATGCGGAGACAGTAAAAGCACCATAGTAGAACACAGATGATGCTTCTAAGTTGAAGTAATATCCAGTAAGATGTAGTACAATTCAAGTCTTAGGTATCGATTATTGACTTTTTACCATTCTTTGGTGCCTTGGACATGAGCTAGGACCTTAAGATTCTGCATGAAAGGAGGACTGGCAGCCGATTTGCATGGGAGAATGTGAAAAGTGTTCATATGTAGTAAAAACCTGAGAAATCCGTCCGTTTTCGTCATTAGTTATCGAATCGACTTAAAGCCAGATCGTCACATTGGCCGCTCTTCTCTCTGAAACGGTTGTACTTATCGATTGCAAAACTATGTCGCGTGCTGCGGTATGCGGAGACACTAAAAGCACCATAGTAGAACACAGATGAGGCTTCTAAGTTGATGTAATAGCCAGTAAGAAGTAGTACAATTCAAGTTTTAGGTATCGATTATTGACTTTTTAGCTGGCTTTGGTGCCTTGGACATGAGCTAGGACCTTAACATTCTGCATGAAAGAGGACTAGCAGCCGAGTTGCACGGGAGAATGTGAACAGTGTTCATACGTAGTAAAAACCTGAGAAATCCGTCCGTTTTCGTCATTAGTTATCGAATCGACTTTAAGCCAAATCGTCACATTGGCCGCTCTTCTCTCTGAAAAAGTTGTACTTATCGTCTGCAAAGCTATGTCGCGTGCTGCGGTATGCGGACACACTAAAAGCACCATAGTAGAACACAGATGAAGCTTCTAAGTTGATGTAATAGCCAGTAAGAAGTAGTACAATTCAAGTCTTAGGTATCGGTTATTGACTTTTTACCCTTCTTTGGTGCCTTGGACATGAGCTAGGAAATTAAGATTTTGCATGAAGGAGGATTAGCAGCCGAGTTGCACGGGAGAATGTGAAAAGTGTTCATATGTAGTAAAAACCTGAGACATCCGTCCGTTTTCGTCATTTGTTATCGAATCGACTTAAAGCCAGATCGTCACATTGGCCGCTCTTCTCTCTGAAACGGTTGTACTTATCGTCTGCAAAGCTATGTGGCGTTCTGCGGTATGCGGAGACAGTAAAAGCACCATAGTAGAACACAGATGATGCTTCTAAGTTGATGTAATAGCCAGTAAGATATAGTACAATTCAAGTTTAAGGTATCGATTATTGACTTCTTAGCTGGCTTTGGTGCCTTGGACATGAGCTAGGACCTTAAGATTCTGCATGAAAGGAGGACTGGCACCCGATTTGCACGGGAGAATGTGAAAAGTGTTCATATGTAGTAAAAACCTGAGAAATCCGTCCGTTTTCGTCATTTGTTATCGAATCGACTTAAAGCAAGATCGTCACATTGACCGCTCTTCTCTCTGAAACGGTTGTACTTATCGATTGCAAAGCTATGTCGCGTGATGCGGTATGCGGACACACTAAAAGCACCATAGTAGAACACAGATGAAGCTTCTAAGTTGATGTAATAGCCAGTAAGAAGTAGTACAATTCAAGTTTTAGGTATCGATTATTGACTTTTTAGCTGGCTTTGGTGCCTTGGACATGAGCTAGGACCTTAAGATTCTGCATGAAAGGAGGACTAGCAGCCGAGTTGCACGGGAGAATGTGAAAAGTGTTCATACGTAGTAAGAACCTGAGGAATCCGTCCGTTTTCGTCATTAGTTATCGAATCGACTTCAAGCCAGATCGTCACATTGGCCGCTCTTCTCTCTGAAAAAGTTGTACTTATCGTCTGCAAAGCTATGTCGCGTGCTGCGGTATGCGGACACACTAAAAGCACCATAGTAGAACACAGATGAAGCTTCTAAGTTGATGTAATAGCCAGTAAGAAGTAGTACAATTAAAGTTTTAGGTATCGGTTATTGACTTTTTACCCTTCTTTGGTGCTTTGGACATGAGCTAGGAAATTAAGATTTTGCATGAAGGAGGACTAGCAGCCGAGTTGCACGGGAGAACGTGAAAAGTGTTCATACGTAGTAAAAACCTGAGAAATCCGTCCGTTTTCGTCATTTGTTATCGAATCGACTTAAAGCCAGATCGTCACATTGGCCGCTCTTCTCTCTGAAACGGTTGTACTTATCGTCTGCAAAGCTATGTCGCGTGCTGCGGCATGCGGAGACACTAAAAGCACCATAGCAGAACACAGATGAAGCTTCTAAGTTGATGTAATAGCCAGTAAGAAGTAGTACAATTCAAGTTTTAGGTATTGAATATTGACTTTTTAGCTGGCTTTGGTGCCTTGGACTTGAGCTAGGACCTTAAGATTCTGCATGAAAGGAGGACTAGCAGCCGAGTTGCACAGGAGAATGTGAATAGTGTTCATATGTAGTAAAAACCTGAGAAATCCGTCCGTTTTCGTCATTTGTTATCGAATCGACTTAAAGCCAGATCGTCACATTGGCCGCTCTTCTCTCTGAAACGGTTGTACTCATCGATTGCAAAGCTATGTCGCGTGCTGCGGTATGCGGAGACACTAAAAGCACCATAGTAGAACACAGATGAAACTTCTAAGTTGATGTAATAGCCAGTAAGAAGTAGTACAATACAAGTTTTAGTTATCGATTATTGACGTTTTAGCTGGCTTTGGTGCCTTGGACATGAGCTAGGACCTTAAGATTCTGCATGAAAGGAGGACTAGCAGCCTAGTTGCACGGAAAAATGTGAAAAGTGTTCAAATGTAGTAAAAACCTGAGAAATCCGTCCGTTTTCGTCATTTGTTATCGAATCGACTTAAAGCCAGATCGTCACATTGGCCGCTCTTCTCTCTGAAACGGTTGTACTTATCGACTGCAAAACTATGTCGCGTGCTGTGGTATGCGGAGACACTAAAAGCACCATAGTAGAACACAGATGAAGCTTCTAAGTTTATGTAATAGCCAGTAAGAAGTAGTACAATTCAAGTTTTAGGCATTGAATATTGAATTTTTAGCTGGCTTTGGTGCCTTGGACATGAGCTAGGACCTTAATATTCTGCATGAAAGGAGGACTGGCAGCCGATTTGCATGGGAGAATGTGAAAAGTGTTCATATGTAGTAAAAACCTGAGAAATCCGTCCGTTTTCGTCATTAGTTATCGAATCGACTTAAAGCCAGATCGTCACATTGGCCGCTCTTCTCTCTGAAACGGTTGTACTTATCGATTGCAAAACTATGTCGCGTGCTGCGGTATGCGGAGACACTAAAAGCACCATAGTAGAACACAGATGAGGCTTCTAAGTTGATGTAATAGCCAGTAAGAAGTAGTACAATTCAAGTTTTAGGTATCGATTATTGACTTTTTAGCTGGCTTTGGTGCCTTGGACATGAGCTAGGACCTTAACATTCTGCATGAAAGAGGACTAGCAGCCGAGTTGCACGGGAGAATGTGAAAAGTGTTCATACGTAGTAAAAACCTGAGAAATCCGTCCGTTTTCGTCATTAGTTATCGAATCGACTTTAAGCCAAATCGTCACATTGGCCGCTCTTCTCTCTGAAAAAGTTGTACTTATCGTCTGCAAAGCTATGTCGCGTGCTGCGGTATGCGGACACACTAAAAGCACCATAGTAGAACACAGATGAAGCTTCTAAGTTGATGTAATAGCCAGTAAGAAGTAGTACAATTCAAGTCTTAGGTATCGGTTATTGACTTTTTACCCTTCTTTGGTGCCTTGGACATGAGCTAGGAAATTAAGATTTTGCATGAAGGAGGATTAGCAGCCGAGTTGCACGGGAGAATGTGAAAAGTGTTCATATGTAGTAAAAACCTGAGACATCCGTCCGTTTTCGTCATTTGTTATCGAATCGACTTAAAGCCAGATCGTCACATTGGCCGCTCTTCTCTCTGAAACGGTTGTACTTATCGTCTGCAAAGCTATGTGGCGTTCTGCGGTATGCGGAGACAATAAAAGCACCATAGTAGAACACAGATGATGCTTCTAAGTTGATGTAATAGCCAGTAAGATATAGTACAATTCAAGTTTTAGGTATCGATTATTGACTTTTTAGCTGGCTTTGGTGCCTTGGACATGAGCTAGGACCTTAAGATTCTGCATGAAAGGAGGACTGGCACCCGATTTGCACGGGAGAATGTGAAAAGTGTTCATATGTAGTAAAAACCTGAGAAATCCGTCCGTTTTCGTCATTTGTTATCGAATCGACTTAAAGCCAGATCGTCACATTGCCCGCTCTTCTCTCTGAAACGGTTGTACTTATCGATTGCAAAGCTATGTCGCGTGATGCGGTATGCGGACACACTAAAAGCACCATAGTAGAACACAGATGAAGCTTCTAAGTTGATGTAATAGCCAGTAAGAAGTAGTACAATTCAAGTTTTAGGTATCGATTATTGACTTTTTAGCTGGCTTTGGTGCCTTGGACATGAGCTAGGACCTTAAGATTCTGCATGAAAGGAGGACTAGCAGCCGAGTTGCACGGGAGAATGTGAAAAGTGTTCATACGTAGTAAAAACCTGAGGAATCCGTCCGTTTTCGTCATTAGTTATCGAATCGACTTCAAGCCAGATCGTCACATTGGCCGCTCTTCTCTCTGAAAAAGTTGTACTTATCGTCTGCAAAGCTATGTCGCGTGCTGCGGTATGCTGACACACTAAAAGCACCATAGTAGAACACAGATGAAGCTTCTAAGTTGATGTAATAGCCAGTAAGAAGTAGTACAATTAAAGTTTTAGGTATCGGTTATTGACTTTTTACCCTTCTTTGGTGCTTTGGACATGAGCTAGGAAATTAAGATTTTGCATGAAGGAGGACTAGCAGCCGAGTTGCACGGAAAAATGTGAAAAGTGTTCAAATGTAGTAAAAACCTGAGAAATCCGTCCGTTTTCGTCATTTGTTATCGAATCGACTTAAAGCCAGATCGTCACATTGGCCGCTCTTCTCTCTGAAACGGTTGTACTTATCGACTGCAAAACTATGTCGCGTGCTGTGGTATGCGGAGACACTAAAAGCACCATAGTAGAACACAGATGAAGCTTCTAAGTTTATGTAATAGCCAGTAAGAAGTAGTACAATTCAAGTTTTAGGTATTGAATATTGAATTTTTAGCTGGCTTTGGTGCCTTGGACATGAGCTAGGACCTTAATATTCTGCATGAAAGGATGACTAGTAGCCGCGTTGCACGGGAGAATGTGAAATGTGTTCATATGTAGTAGAAACCTGAGACATCCGTCCGTTTTCGTCATTTGTTATCGAATCGACTTAAAGCCAGATCGTCACATTGGCCGCTCTTCTCTCTGAAACGGTTGTACTTATCGTCTTCAAAGCTATGTCGCGTCCTGCGGTATGCGGAGACACTAAAAGCACCATAGTAGAACACAGATGAAGCTTCTAAGTTGATGTAATAGCCAGTAAGAAGTAGTACAATTCAAGTTTTATGTATCGATTATTGACTTTTTAGCTGGCTTTGGTGCCTTGGACATGAGCTAGGACCTTAAGATTCTGCATGAAAGGAGGACTAGCAGCCGAGTTGCACGGGAGAATGTGAAAAGTGTTCATATGTAGTAAAAACCTGAGAAATCCGTCCGTTTTCATCATTTGTTATCGAATCGACTTAAAGCCAGATCGTTACATTGGCCGCTCTTCTCTCTGAAACGGTTGTACTTATCGTCTGCAAAGCTATTTCGCGTGCTGCGGTACTCGGAGACTCTAAAAGCACCATAGTAGAACACAGATGAAGCTTCTAAGTTGATGTAATAGCCAGTAAGAAATAGTACAATTCAAGTTTTTGGGTATCGATTATTGACTGTTTAGCTGGCTTTGGTGCCTTGGACATAATCTAGGACACTAAGATTCTCCATGAAAGGAGGACTATCTGCCGAGTTGCACGCGAGAATGTGAAACGTGTTCATATGTAGTAAAAACCTGAGAAATCCGTCAGTTTTCGTCATTTGTTATCGAATCGACTTAAAGCCAGATCGTCACTTGGCCGCTCTTATCATTGAAACGGTTGTACTTATCGTCTGCAAAGCTATGTCGCGCGCTGCGGTGTGCGTAGACACTAAAAGCACCATAGTAGAACACAGATGAAGCTTCTAAGTTGATGTAATAGCCAGTAAGAAGTAGTACAATTCAAGTTTTAGATATCGATTATTGACTTTTTAGCTGGCTTTGGTGCCTTGGACATGAGCTAGGACCTTAAGATTCTGCATAGAAGAAGGACTAGCAGCCGCGTTGCACGGGAGAATGTGAAATGTGTTCATATGTAGTAGAAACCTGAGAAATCCGTTCGTTTTCGTCATTTGTTATCGAATCGACTTAAAGCCCGATCGTCACATTGGCCGCTCTTCTCTCTGAAACGTTTGTACTTATCGTTTGCAATGCTATGTCGTATGCTGCGGTACGCGGAGACACTAAAACCACCACAGTAGAACACAGATGAAGCTTCTAAGTTGATGTAATAGCCAGTAAGAAGTAGTACAATTCAAGTTTTAGGTATTGATTATTGACTTTTTAGCTGGCTTTGGTGCCTTGGACATGAGCTAGGACCTTAAGAATCTGCATGAAAGGAGGACTAGCAGCCGAGTTGCACGCGAGAATGAAAAAAGTGTTCATATGTAGTAAAAACCTGAGAAATCCGTCCGTTTTCGTCATTTGTTATCGAATCGACTTAAAGCCAGATCGTAACATTGGCCATTCTTCTCTCTGAAACGGTTGTACTTATCGTCTGCAAAGCTATGTCGCGTGCTGCGGTATGCGGAGACACGAAAAGCACCATAGTAGAACACAGATGAAGCTTTTAAGTAAATGTAATAGCAAGTAAGAAGTAGTAAAATTCAAGTTTTAGGTACTGATTATTGACTTTTTAGCTGGCTTTGGTGCCTTGGACATGAGCTAGGACCTTAAGATTCTGCATAGAAGGAGGACTAGCAGCCGCGTTGCACGGGACAATGTGAAAAGTGTTCATATGTAGTAAAAACCTGAGAAATCCGTCCGTTTTCGTCATTTGTTATCGAATCGACTTAAAGCCCGATCGTAACATTGGCCGCTCTTCTCTCTGAAACGGTTGTACTTATCGTCTGCAAAGCTATTTCGCGTGCTGCGGTACGCGGAGACTCTAAAAGCACCATAGTAGAACACAGATGAAGCTTCTAAGTTGATGTAATAGCCAGTAAGAAGTAGTACAATTCAAGTTTTAGGTATCGATTATTGACTGTTTAGCTGGCTTTGGTGCCTTGGACATGATCTAGGACCTTAAGATTCTCCATGAAAGGAGGACTAGCAGCCGAGTTGCACGGGAGAATGTGAAACGTGTTCATATGTAGTAAAAACTTGAGAAATCCTTCAGTTTTCGTCATTTGTTATCGAATCGACTTAAAGCCAGATCGCCACTTGGCCGATCTTATCCCTGAAGCGGTTGTACTTATCGTCTGCAAAGCTATGTCGCGTGCTGCGGTATGCGGTGACACTAAAGGCACCATAGTAGAACGCGGATGAAGCTTCTAAGTTGATGTAATAGCCAGTAAGAAGTAGTACAATTCAAGTTTTAGGTATCGATTATTGATTTTTTAGCTGGCTTTGGTGCCTTGGACATGAGCTAGGACCTTAAGATTCTGCATCAAAAGGAGGACTAGCAGCCGAGTTGCACGGGAGAATGTGAAAAGTGTTCATATGTAGTAAAAACCTGAGAAATCCGTCCGTTTTCGTCATTTGTTATCGAATCGACTTAAAGCCAGATTGTCACATTGGCCCCTCTTTTCTCTGAAACGGTAGTACTTTTCGTCTGCAAAGCTATGTCGCGTGCTGCGGTGTGCGGAGGCACTAAAAGTACCATAGTAGAACACAGATGAAGCTTCTAAGTTGATGTAATAGCCAGTAAGAAGTAGTACAACTCAAGTTTTAGTTATCGATTATTGACCTTTTAGCTGGCTTTGGTGCCTTGGACATGAGCTAGGACCTTAAGATTCTGCATGAAAGGATGACTAGTAGCCGCGTTGCACGGGAGAATGTGAAATGTGTTCATATGTAGTAGAAACCTGAGAAATCCGTCCGTTTTCGTAATTTGTTATCGAATCGACTTAAAGCCCGATCGTCACATTGGAAGCTCTTCTCTCTGAAACGGTTGTACTTATCGTCTGCAAAGCTATGTCGCGTGCTGCGGTATGTGGAGACAATAAAATCACCATAGTAGAACACAGATGTAGTTTTAAGTCGATGTAATAGCCAGTAAGAAGTAGTACAATTCAAGTTTTAGGTATCGATTATTGACTTTTTAGCTGGCTTTGGTGCCTTGGACATGAGCTATGACCATAAGGTTCTGCATGAAAGGAGGACTAGCAGCCGAGTTGCACGGGAGAATGTGAAAAGTGTTCATATGTAGTAAAAACCTGTGAAATCCGTCCGTTTTCGTCATTTGTTATCGAATCGACTTAAAGCCAGATCGTCACATTGGCCGCTCTTCTCTCTGAAACGGTTGTACTTATCGTCTTCAAAGCTATGTCGCGTGCTGCGGTATGCGGAGACACTAAAAGCACCATAGTAGAACACAGATGAAGCTTCTAAGTTGATGTAATAGCCAGTAAGAAGTAGTACAATTCAAGTTTTAGGTATCGATTATTGACTTTTTAGCTGGCTTTGGTGCCTTGGACATGAGCTAGGACCTTAAGATTCTGCATGAAAGGAGGACTAGCAGCCGAGTTGCACGGGAGAATATGAAAAGTGTTCATATGTAGTAAAAACCTGAGAAATCCGTCCGTTTTCATCATTTGTTATCGAATCGACTTAAAGCCAGATCGTTACATTGGCCGCTCTTCTCTCTGAAACGGTTGTACTTATCGTCTGCAAAGCTATTTCGCGTGCTGCGGTACGCGGAGACTCTAAAAGCACCATAGTAGAACACAGATGAAGCTTCTAAGTTGATGTAATAGCCAGTAGGAAGTAGTGCAATTCAAGTTTTAGGTATCGATTATTGATTTCTTAGCTGGCTTTGCTGCCTTGGAAATGAGATAGGACCTTAAGATTCTGCATGAAAGGAGGACTAGCAGTCGAGTTGCATGGTAGAATGTGAAAATTGTTCATATGTAGTAAAAACCTGAGAAATCCGTCCGTTTTCGTCATTTGTTATCGAATCGACTTAAAGCCAGATCGTCACTTGGCCGCTCTTATCCCTGAAACGGTTGTACTTATCGTCTGCAAAGCTATGTCGCGTGCTGCGGTGTGCGGAGACACTAAAAGCACCATAGTAGAACACAGATGATGCTTCTAAGTTGATGTAATAGCCAGTAAGAAGTAGTACAATTCAAGTTTTAGGTATCGATTATTGATTTTTTAGCTGGCTTTGGTGCCTTGGACATGAGCTAGGACCTTAAGATTCTGCATCAAAAGGACGACTAGCAGCCGAGTTGCACGGGAGAATGTGAAAAGTGTTCATAGGTAGTAAAAACCTGAGAAATCCGTCCGTTTTCGTCATTTGTTATCGAATCGACTTAAAGCCAGATCGTCACATTGGCCCCTCTTTTCTCTGAAACGGTAGTACTTTTCGTCTGCAAAGCTATGGCGCGTGCTGCGGTGTGCGGAGGCACTAAAAGTACCATAGTAGAACACAGATGAAGCTTCTAAGTTGATGTAATAGCCAGTAAGAAGTAGTACAATTCAAGTTTTAGTTATCGATTATTGACTTTTTAGCTGGCTTTGGTGCCTTGGACATGAGCTAGGACCTTAAGACTCTGCATGAAAGGATGACTAGTAGCCGCGTTGCACGGGAGAATGTGAAATGTGTTCATATGTAGTAGAAACCTGAGAAATCCGTCCGCTTTCGTCATTTGTTATCGAATCGACTTAAAGCCCGATCGTCACATTGGAAGCTCTTCTCTCTGAAACGGTTGTACTTATCGTCTGCAAAGCTATGTCGCGTGGTGCGGTATGTGGAGACAATAAAATCACCATAGTAGAACACAGATGTAGTTTTAAGTCGATCTAATAGCCAGTAAGAAGTAGTACAATTCAAGTTTTAGGTATCGATTATTGACTTTTTAGCTGGCTTTGGTGCCTTGGACATGAGCTATGACCATAAGGTTCTGCATGAAAGGAGGACTAGCAGCCGAGTTGCACGGGAGAATGTGAAAAGTGTTTATATGTAGTAAAAACCTGTGAAATCCGTCCGTTTTCGTCATTTGTTATCGAATCGACTTAAAGCCAGATCGTCACATTGGCCGCTCTTCTCTCTGAAACGGTTGTACTTATCGTCTTCAAAGCTATGTCGCGTGCTGCGGTATGCGGAGACACTAAAAGCACCATAGTAGAACACAGATGAAGCTTCTAAGTTGATGTAATAGCCAGTAAGAAGTAGTACAATTCAAGTTTTAGGTATCGATTATTGATTTTTAGCTGGCTTTTTGTGCCTTGGACATGAGCTAGGACCTTAAGATTCTGCATGAAAGGAGGACTAGCAGCCGAGTTGCACGGGAGAATGTGAAAAGTGTTCATATGTAGTAAAAACCTGAGAAATCCGTCCGTTTTCATCATTTGTTATCGAATCGACTTAAAGCCAGATCGTTACATTGGCCGCTCTTCTCTCTGAAACGGTTGTACTTATCGTCTGCAAAGCTATTTCGCGTGCTGCGGTACGCGGAGACTCTAAAAGCACCATAGTAGAACACAGATGAAGCTTCTAAGTTGATGTAATAGCCAGTAAGAAATAGTACAATTCAAGTTTTAGGTATCGATTATTGACTGTTTAGCTGGCTTTGGTGCCTTGGACATAATCTAGGACCATAAGATTCTCCAAGAAAGGAGGACTATCTGCCGAGTTGCACGCGAGGATGTGAAACGTGTTCATATGTAGTAAAAACCTGAGAAATCCGTCAGTTTTCGTCATTTGTTATCGAATCGACTTAAAGCCAGATCGTCACTTGGCCGCTCTTATCATTGAAACGGTTGTACTTATCGTCTGCAAAGCTATGTCGCGTGCTGCGGTGTGCGGAGACACTAAAAGCACCATAGTAGAACACAGATGAAGCTTCTAAGTTGATGTAATAGCCAGTAAGAAGTAGTACAATTCAAGTTTTAGCTATCGATTATTGACTTTTTAGCTGGCTTTGGTGCCTTGGACATGAGCTAGGACCTTAAGATTCTGCATAGAAGGAGGACTAGCAGCCGCGTTGCACGGGAGAATGTGAAATGTGTTCATATGTAGTAGAAACCTGAGAAATCCGTTCGTTTTCGTCATTTGTTATCGAATCGACTTAAAGCCCGATCGTCACATTGGCCGCTCTTCTCTCTGAAACGTTTGTACTTATCGTTTGCAATGCTATGTCGTATGCTGCGGTATGCGGAGACACTAAAACCACCACAGTAGAACACAGATGAAGCTTCTAAGTTGATGTAATAGCCAGTAAGAAGTAGTACAATTCAAGTTTTAGGTATTGATTATTGACTTTTTAGCTGGCTTTGGTGCCTTGGACATGAGCTAGGACCTTAAGAATCTGCATGAAAGGAGGACTAGCAGCCGAGTTGCACGCGAGAATGAAAAAAGTGTTCATATGTAGTAAAAACCTGAGAAATCCGTCCGTTTTCGTCATTTGTTATCGAATCGACTTAAAGCCAGATCGTAACATTGGCCATTCTTCTCTCTGAAACGGTTGTACTTATCGTCTGCAAAGCTATTTCGCGTGCTGCGGTATGCGGAGACACGAAAAGCACCATAGTAGAACACAGATGAAGCTTTTAAGTAAATGTAATAGCAAGTAAGAAGTAGTAAAATTCAAGTTTTAGGTACTGATTATTGACTTTTTAGCTGGCTTTGGTGCCTTGGACATGAGCTAGGACCTTAAGATTCTGCATAGAAGGAGGACTAGCAGCCGCGTTGCACGGGACAATGTGAAAAGTGTTCATATGTAGTAAAAACCTGAGAAATCCGTCCGTTTTCGTCATTTGTTATCGAATCGACTTAAAGCCCGATCGTAACATTGGCCGCTCTTCTCTCTGAAACGGTTGTACTTATCGTCTGCAAAGCTATTTCGCGTGCTGCGGTACGCGGAGACTCTAAAAGCACCATAGTAGAACACAGATGAAGCTTCTAAGTTGATGTAATAGCCAGTAAGAAGTAGTACAATTCAAGTTTTAGGTATCGATTATTGACTGTTTAGCTGGCTTTGGTGCCTTGGACATGATCTAGGACCTTAAGATTCTCCATGAAAGGAGGACTAGCAGCCGAGTTGCACGGGAGAATGTGAAACGTGTTCATATGTAGTAAAAACTTGAGAAATCCTTCAGTTTTCGTCATTTGTTATCGAATCGACTTAAAGCCAGATCGCCACTTGGCCGATCTTATCCCTGAAGCGGTTGTACTTATCGTCTGCAAAGCTATGTCTCGTGCTGCGGTATGCGGAGACACTAAAAGCACCATAGTAGAACACAGATGAAGCTTCTAAGTTGATGTAATAGCCAGTAAGAAGTAGTACAATTCAAGTTTTAGGTACTGATTATTTACTTTTTAGCTTACTTTGGTGCCTTGGACATGGGCTAGGACCTTAAGTTTCTGCATGAAAGGAGGACTAGCAGCCGAGTTACACGGGAGAATGTGAAAAATGTTCGTATGTAGTAAAAACCTGAGAAATCCGTCCGTTTTCTTTACTTGTTATCGAATCGACTTAAAGCCAGATCGTCACATTGGCCGCTCTTCTCTCTGAAACGGTTGTACTTATCGTCTGCAAAGCTATGTCTCGTGCTTCGGTATGCGGAGACACTAAAAGCACCATAGTAGAACACAGATGAAGCTTCTAAGTTGATGTAATAGCCGGTAAGAAGTAGTACAATTCAAGTTTTAGGTAGTGGTTATTGACTTTTTAGCTGGCTTTGGTGCCTTGGACATGAGCTAGGACATTAAGATTCTGCATGAAAGGAGGACTGGCAGCCGCGTTTCACGGGACAATGTGAAAAGTGTTCATATGTAGTAAAAACCTGGGAAAACCGTCCGTTCTCGTCATTTGTTATCGAATCGACTTAAAGCCCGATCGTCAAAATGGCTGCTCTTCCCTCTGAAACGGTTGTACTTATCGTCTGCAAAGCTATGTCGCGTGCTGCGGTATGCGGAGACACTAAAAGCACCATAGTAGAACACAGATGAAGCTTCTAAGATGATGTAATAGCCAGTAAGAAGTAGTACAATTCAAGTTTTAGGTATCGATTATTGACTTTTTAGCTGGCTTTGGTGATCTGGACATGAGCTAGGACATTAAGATTCTGCATGAAAGGAGGACTAGCAGCCGAGTTGCACGGGACAATGTGAAAAGTGTTCATATGTAGTAAAAACCTGAGAAATCCGTCCGTTTTCGTCATTTGTTATCGAATCGACTTAAAACCCGATCGTCAAAATGGCCGCTCTTCCCTCTGAAACGGTTGTACTTATCGTCTGCAAAGCTATGTCGCGTGCTGCGGTATGCGGAGACACTAAAAGCACCATAGTAGAACACTGATGTAGCTTCTAAGTTGATGTAATAGCCAGTAAGAAGTAGTACAATTCAAGTTTTAGGTATCGATTATTGACTTTTTAGCTGGCTTTGGTGCCTTGGACATGAGCTAGGACCTTAAGATTCTGATTGAAACGCGATCTAGCAGCCGAGTTGCACGGGAGAATGTGAAAAGTGTTCATATGTAGTAAAAACCTGAGAAATCCGTCCGTTTTCGTCATTTGATATCGAATCGACTTAAAGCCAGATCGTCACATTGGCCGCTCTTCTCTCTGAAACGGTTGTACTTATCGTCTGCAAAGCTATGTCGCGTGCTGCGGTATGCGGAGACACTAAAAGCACCATAGTAGAACACTGATGTAGCTTCTAAGTTGATGTAATAGCCAGTAAGAAGTAGTACAATTCAAGTTTTAGGTATCAATTATTGACTTTTTAGCTGGCTTTGGTGCCTTGGACATGAGCTAGGACCTTAAGATTCTGCATTAAAGGAGGACTAGCAGCCGCGTTGCACGGGAGAATGTGAAATGTGTTCATATGTAGTAGAAACCTGAGAAATCCGTCCGTTTTCGTCATTTGTTATCGAATCGACTTAAAGCCCGATCGTCACATTGGCCGCTCTTCTCTCTGAAACGGTTGTACTTATCGTCTGCAAAGCTATGTCGCGTGCTGCGGTATGCGGAGACAATAAAATCACCATAGTAGAACACAGATGAAGCTTCTAAGATGATGTAATAGCCAGTAAGAAGTAGTACAATTCAAGTTTTAGGTATCGATTGTTGACTTTTTAGCTGGCTTTGGTGATCTGGACATGAGCTAGGACTTTAAGATTCTGCATCAAAAGGAGGGCTATCAGCCGAGTTGCACGGGAGAATGTGAAAAGTGTTCATATGTAGTAAAAACCTGAGAAATCCGTCCGTTTTCGTCATTTGTTATCGAATCGACTTAATGCCAGATCGTCACATTGGCCGCTCCTCTAACTGAAACGGTTGTACTTATCGTCCTCAAAGCTATGTCGCGTGCTGCGGTATGCGGAGACTCTAAAAGCACCATAGTAGAACACAGATGAAGCTTCTAAGTTGATGTAATAGCCAGTAAGAAGTAGTACAACTCAAGATTAAGTACTGATTATTTACTTTTTAGCTGGCTTTGGTGCCTTGGACATGAGCTAGGACATTAAGATTCTGCATGAAAGGAGGACTAGCAGCCGCGTTGCACTGGAGAATGTGAAATGTCTTCATATGTGGTAGAAACCTGAGAAATCCGTCCGTTTTCGTCATTTGTTATCGAATCGACTTAAAGCCCGATCGACACATAGGCCGCTCTTCTCTCTGAAACGGTTGTACTTATCGTCTGCAAAGCTATGTCGCGTGCTGTGGTATGCGGAGACAATAAATTCACCATAGTAGAACACAGATGAAGCTTCTAAGTTGATATAATAGCCAGTAAGAAGTAGTACACTTCAAGTTTTAGGTATCGATTATTGACTTTTTAGCTGGCTTTGGTGATCTGGACATGAGCTAGGACCTTAAGATTCTGCATCAAAAGGAGGACTAGCAGCCGAGTTGCACGGGAGAATGTGAAAAGTGTTCATATGTAGTAAATACCTGAGAAATCCGTCCGTTTTCGTCATTTGTTATCGAATCGACTTAAAGCCACATCGTCAAATTGGCCCCTCTTATCTCTGAAACGGTTGTACTTATTGTCTGCAAAGCTATGTCGCGTGCTGCGGTATGCGGAGACAATAAAATCACCATAGTAGAACACAGTTGAAGCTTCTAAGTTGATATAATAGCCAGTAAGAAGTAGTACACTTCAAGTTTTAGGTATCGATTATTGACTTTTTAGCTAGCTTTGGTGATCTGGACATGAGCTAGGACTTTAAGATTCTGCATGAAAGGAGGACTAGCAGCCGAGTTGCACGGGAGAATGTGAAAAGTGTTCATATGTAGTAAAAACCTGAGAAATCCGTCCGTTTTCGTCATTTGTTATCGAATCGACTTAATGCCAGAACGTCACATTGGCCGCTCCTCTCTCTGAAACGGTTGTACTTATCGTCCTCAAAGCTATGTCGCGTGCTGCGGTATGCGGAGACTCTAAAAGCACCATAGCAGAACACAGACGAAGCCTCTAAGATTATGTAATTGCCAGTAAGAAGTAGTACAATTCAAGTTTTATTTATCGATTATTGACTTTTTAGCTGGCTTGGTGCCTTGGACATGAGCTAGAACCTTAAGATTCTGCATGAAAGGAGGACTAGCAGCCGCGTTGCACGGGACAATGTGAAAAGTGTTCATATGTAGTAAAAACCTGAGAAATCCGTCCGTTTTCGTCATTTGTTATCGAATCGACTTAAAGCCAGTTCGTCACATTGGCCGCTCTTCTCTCTGAAACGGTTGTACTTATCGTCTGCAAAGCTATGTCGCGTGCTGCGGTATGCGGAGACACTAAAACCACCATAGTAAAACACAGATCAAGCATCTAATTTAATGTAATAGCCAGTAAGAAGTAAAACAATTCAAGTTTTAGGTATCGATTATGGACTTTTTAGCTGGCTTTGGTGCCTTGGACATGAGCTAGGACCTTACGATTCTGCATGAAAGGAGGACTAGCAGCCGAGTTGCACGTGAAATTGTGAAAAGTGTTCATATGTAGTAAAAACCGTAGAAATCCGTCCGTTTTCGTCATTTGTTATCGAATCGACTTAAAGCCAGATCGTCACATTTTCCGCTCTTCTCTCTCTGAAACGGTTGTACTTATCGTCCTCAAAGCTATGTAGCGTGCTGCGTTATGCGGAGACACTAAAAGCATCATAGTAGAACACAGATGAAGCTTCTAAGTTAATGTAATAGCCAGTAGGAAGTAGTGCAATTCAAGTTTTAGGTATCGATTATTGATTTCTTAGCTGGCTTTGCTGCCTTGGAAATGAGATAGGACCTTCAGATTCTGCATGAAAGGAGGACTAGCAGTCGAGTTGCATGGTAGAATGTGAAAATTGTTCATATGTAGTAAAAACCTGAGAAATCCGTCCGTTTTCGTCATTTGTTATCGAATCGACTTAAAGCCAGTTCGTACTTGGCCGCTCTTCTCTCTGAAACGGTTGTACTTATCGTCTGCAAAGCTATGTCGCGTGCTGCAGTATGCGGAGACAATAAAATCACCATAGTAGAACACAGATGAAGCTTCTAAGTTGATATAATAGCCAGTAAGAAGTAGTACACTTCAAGTTTTAGGTATCGATTATTGACTTTTTAGCTGGCTTTGGTGCCTTGGACATGAGCTAGGACCTTCAGATTCTGCATCAAAAGGAGGACTAGCAGCCGAGTTGCACGGGAGACTGTGAAAAGGTTTCATATGTAGTAAAAACCTGAGAAATCCGTCCGATTTCGTCATTTGTTATCGAATCGACTTAAAGCCAGATCGTCTCATTGGCCGCTCTTCTCTCTGAAACGGTTGTACTTTTCGTCTGCAAAGCTACGTCGCGTGCTGCGGTATGCGGAGACTCTAAAAGCACCATAGCAGAACACAGATGAAGCCTCTAAGATGATGTAATTGCCAGTAAGAAGTAGTACAATTCAAGTTTTAGGTATCGATTATTGACTTTTTAGCTGGCTTTGGTTATCTGGACAAGAGCTAGGACCTTAAGATTCTGCATGAAAGGAGGACTAGCAGCCGAGTTGCACGGGAGAATGTGAAAAGTGTTCATATGTAGTAAAAACCTGAGAAATCCGTCCGTTTTCGTCATTTGTTAACGAATCGACTTAATGCCAGAACGTCACATTGGCCGCTCCTATCTCTGAAACGGTTGTACTTATCGTCCTCAAAGCTATGTCGCGTGCTGCGGTATGCGGAGACACTAAAAGCACCATAGTAGAACACAGATGAAGCTTCTAAGTTGATGTAATAGCCAGTAAGAAGTAGTACAATTCAAGTTTTAGGTATCGATTATTGACTTTTTAGCTGGCTTTGGTGCCTTGGACATGAGCTAGGACCTTAAGATTCTGCATGAAAGGAGGACTAGCAGCCGAGTTGCACGTGAAAATGTGAAAAGTGTTCATATGTAGTAAAAACCTGAGAAATCCGTCCGTTTTCGTCATTTGTTATCGAATCGACTTAAAGCCAGATCGTCACATTGGCCGCTCTTCTCTCTGAAACGGTTGTACTTATCGTCCTCAAAGCTATGTAGCGTGCTGCGTTATGTGGAGACACTAAAAGCATCATAGTACAACACAGATGAAGCTTCTAAGTTAATGTAATAGCCAGTAGGAAGTAGTGCAATTCAAGTTTTAGGTATCGATTATTGATTTCTTAGCTGGCTTTGCTGCCTTGTAAATGAGATAGGACCTTAAGATTCTGCATGAAAGGAGGACTAGCAGCCGAGTTGCATGGTAGAAAGTGAAAAGTGTTCATATGTAGTAAAAACCTGAGAAATCCGTCCGTTTTCGTCATTTGTTATAGAATCGACTTAAAGCCAGATCACCACATTGGCCACTCTTCTCTCTGAAACGGTTGTACTTATCGTCCTCAAAGCTATGTCGCGTGCTGCGGTATGCGGAGACACTAAAAGCACCATAGTAGGACACAGTGAAGCTTCTAAGTTGATGTGATAGCCAGTAAGAAGTAGTACAATTCAAGTTTTAGGTATTGATTATTGACTTTTAAGCTGGCTTTGATGCCTTGGACATGAGCTAGGACCTTAAGAATCTGCATGAAAGGAGGATTAGCAGCCGAGTTGCACGGGAGAATGTGAAAAGTGTTCATATGTAGTAACAACCTGAGAAATCCGTCCGTTTTCGTCATTTGTTATCGAATCGACTTAAAGCCAGATCGTCACATTGGCCGCTCTTCTCTCTGAAACGGTTGTACTTATCGTATGCAGAGCTATGTCGCGTGCTGCGGTATGCGGAGACACTAAAAGCACCATAGTAGAACGCAGATGAAGATTCTAAGTTGACGTAATAGCCACTAAGAAATAGTACAATTCAAGTTTTAGGTACCGATTATTGACTTTTTAGCTGGCTTTTTGTGCCTTGGACATGAGCTAGGACCTTACGTATCTGCATGAAAGGAGGACTAGCAGCCGAGTTGCACGGGAGAATGTGAGAAGTGTTCATATGTAGTAAAAACCTGAGAAATCCGTCCGTTTTCGTCATTTGTTATCGAATCGACTTAAAGCCAGATCGTCACTTGGCCGCTCTTCTCTCTGGAACGGTTGTACTTATCGTCTGCAAAGCTATGTCGCGTGCTGCGGTATGCAGAGACACTAAAAGCACCATAGTAGAACACAGATGAAGCTTCTAAGTTGATAAAATAGCCGGTAAGAAGTAGTACAATTCAAGTTTTAGGTATTGATTATTGACATTTTAGTAGGCTTTGGTTCCTTGGACATGAGCTAGGACCTTAAGATTCTGCATGAAAGGAGGATTAGCAGCCGAGTTGCACGGGAGAATGTGAAAAGTGTTCATATGTAGTAACAACCTGAGAAATCCGTCCGTTTTCGTCATTTGTTATCGAATCGACTTAAAGCCAGATCGTCACATTGGCCGCTCTTCTCTCTGAAACGGTTGTACTTATCGTCTGCAGAGCTATGTCGCGTGCTGCGATATGTGGAGACACTAAAAGCACCATAGTAGAACACAGATGAAGCTTCTCAGTTGATGTAATAGCCAGTAGGAAGTAGTGCAATTCAAGTTTTAGGTATCGATTATTGACTTCTTAGCTGGCTTTGGTGCCTTGGAAATGAGCTAGGACCTTAAGATTCTGCATGAAAGGAGGACTAGCAGCCAAGTTGCACGGGAGAATGTGAAAAGTGTTCATATGTAGTAAAAACCCGAGAAATCCGTCCGTTTTCGTCATTTGTTATCGAATCGACTTAAAGCCACATCGTAACATTGGCCGCTCTTCTCTCTGAAACGGTTGTACTTATCGTCTGCAAAGCTATTTCGCGTGCTGCGGTATGCGGAGACACTAAAAGGACCATAGTAGAACACAGATGAAGATTTAAGTAAATGTAATAGCCAGTAAGAAGTAGTAAAATACAAGTTTTAGGTACTGATTATTTACTTTATAGCTGGCTTTGGTGCCTTGGACATGAGCTAGGACCTTAAGATTCTGCATGAAACGAGGACTAGCAGCCGAGTTGCACGTGAAAATGTGAAAAGTGTTCATATGTAGTGAAAACCGGAGAAATCCGTCCGTTTTCGTCATTTGTTATCGAATCGACTTAAAGCCAGATCGTCACATTGGCCGCTCTTCTCTCTCTGAAACGGTTGTACTTATCGTCCTCAAAGCTATGTAGCGTGCTACGTTATGCGGAGACACTAAAAGCATCATAGTAGAACACAGATCAAGCTTCTAAGTTAATGTAATAGCCAGTAGGAAGTAGTGCAATTCAAGTTTTAGGTATCGATTATTGATTTCTTAGCTGGCTTTGCTGCCTTGGAAATGAGATAGGACCTTAAGATTCTGCATGAAAGGAGGACTAGCAGTCGAGTTGCATGGTAGAATGTGAAAAGTGTTCATATGTAGTAAAAACCTGAGAAATCCGTCCGTTTTCGTCATTTGTTATCGAATCGACTTAAAGCCAGTTCGTACTTGGCCGCTCTTCTCTCTGAAACGGTTGTACTTATCGTCTGCAAAGCTATGTCGCGTGCTGCAGTATGCGGAGACAATAAAATCACCATAGTAGAACACAGATGAAGCTTCTAAGTTGATATAATAGCCAGTAAGAAGTAGTACACTTCAAGTTTTAGGTATCGATTATTGACTTTTTAGCTGGCTTTGGTGCCTTGGACATGAGCTAGGACCTTCAGATTCTGCATCAAAAGGAGGACTAGCAGCCGAGTTGCGCGGGAGAATGTGAAAAGTTTTCATATGTAGTAAAAACCTGAGAAATCCGTCCGATTTCGTCATTTGTTATCGAATCGACTTAAAGCCAGATCGTCACATTGGCCGCTCTTCTCTCTGAAACGGTTGTACTTTTCGTCTGCATAACTATGTCGCGTGCTGCGGTATGCGGAGACTCTAAAAGCACCATAGCAGAACACAGATGAAGCCTCTAAGATGATGTAATTGCCAGTAAGAAGTAGTACAATTCAAGTTTTATTTATCGATTATTGACTTTTTAGCTGGCTTTGGTGGCTTGGACATGAGCTAGAACCTTAAGATTCTGCATGAAAGGAGGACTAGCAGCCGAGTTGCACGGGACAATGTGAAAAGTGTTCATATGTAGTAAAAACCTGAGAAATCCGTCCGTTTTCTTCATTTGTTATCGAATCGACTTAAAGCCAGATCGTCACATTGGCCGCTCTTCTCTTTGAAACGGTTGTACTTATCGTCTGCAAAGCTATGTCGCGTGCTGCGGTATGCGGAGACACTAAAACCACCATAGTAAAACACAGATCAAGCATCTAATTTAATGTAATAGCCAGTAAGAAGTAGTACAATTCAAGTTTTAGGTATCGATTATGGACTTTTTAGCTGGCTTTGGTGCCTTGGACATGAGCTAGGACCTTAACATTCTGCATGAAAGGAGGACTAGCAGCCGAGTTGCACGTGAAAATGTGAAAAGTGTTCATATGTAGTAAAAACCTGAGAAATCCGTCCGTTTTCGTCATTTGTTATCGAATCAACTTAAAGCCAGATCGTCACATTGGCCGCTCTTCTCTCTGAAACGGTTGTACTTATCGTCCTCAAAGCTATGTAGCGTGCTGCGTTATGCGGAGACACTAAAAGCATCATAGTAGAACACAGATGAAGCTTCTAAGTTAATGTAATAGCCAGTAGGAAGTAGTGCAATTCAAGTTTTAGGTATTGATTATTGACTTTTAAGCTGGCTTTGATGCCTTGGACATGAGCTAGGACCTTAAGAATCTGCATGAAAGGAGGATTAGCAGCCGAGTTGCACGGGAGAATGTGAAAAGTGTTCATATGTAGTAACAACCTGAGAAATCCGTCCGTTTTCGTCATTTGTTATCGAATCGACTTAAAGCCAGATCGTCACATTGGCCGCTCTTCTCCCTGAAACGTTTGTACTTATCGTCTGCAAAGCTATGTCGCGTGCTGCGGTATGCGGAGACACTAAAAGCACCATAGTAGAACACAGATGAAGCTTCTAATTTGATGTAATAGCGAGTAAGAAGTAGTACAATACAAATTTTAGGTTCTGATTATTTACTTTATAGCTGGCTTTGGTGCCTTGGACATGTGCTAGGACCTTAAGATTCTGCATGAAAGGAGGACTAGCAGCCGAGTTGCACGGGAGAATGTGAAAAGTGTTCATATGTAGTAAAAACCTGAGAAATCCGTCCGTTTTCGTCATTTGTTATCGAATCGACTTAAAGCCTGATCGTCACATTGGCCGCTCTTCTCTCTGAAACGGTTGTACTTATCGTCTGCAAAGCTATGTCGCGTGCTGCGGTATGCGGAGACACTAAAAGCACCATAGTAGAACACAGATGAAGCTTCTAAGTTGATGTAACAGCCAGTAAGAAGTAGTACAATTCAAGTTTTAGATATTGATTATTAACTTTTTAGCTGGCTTTGGTGCCTTGGACATGAGCTAGGACCTTAAGAATCTGCATGAAAGGAGGACTAGCAGCCGAGTTGCACGGGAGAATGTGAAAAGTGTTCATATGTAGTAAAAACCTGAGAAATCCGTCCGTTTTCGTCATTTGTTATCGAATCGACTTAAAGCCAGATCGTCACATTGGCCGCTCTTCTCTCTGAAACGGTTGTACTTATCGTCTGCAGAGCTATGTCTCGTGCTGCGGTATGCGGAGACACTAAAAGCACCACAGTAGGGCACAGATGAAGATTCCAAGTTGACGTAATAGCCACTAAGAAGTAGTACAATTCAGTTTTAGGTATCGATTATTGACTTTTTAGCTGGCTTTGGTGCCTTGGACATGAGCTAGGACCTTAAGAATCTGCATGAAAGGAGGACTAGCAGCCGAGTTGCACGGGAGAGTGTGGAAAGTGTTCATATGTAGTAAAAACCTGAGAAATCCGACCGTTTTCGTCATTTGTTATCGAATCGACTTAAAGCCAGATCGTCACTTGGCCGCTCTTCTCTCTGGAACGGTTGTACTTATCGTCTGCAAAGCTATGTCGCGTGCTGCGGTATGCGGAGACACTAAAAGCACCATAGTAGAACACAGATGAAGCTTCTAAGTTGATGTAATAGCAAGTAAGAAGTAGTACAATTCAAGTTTTAGGTACTGATTATTGACTTTTTGGCTGGCTTTGGTGCCTTGGACATGAGCTAGGACCTTAAGATTCTGCATGAAAGGAGGACTAGCAGCCGAGTTGCACGGGAGAATGTGAAATGTATTCATATGTAGTAAAAACCTAGATATTCGCCCGTTATCGTCATTTGTTATCGAATCGACTTAAAGCCAGATCTTCACATTGGCCGCTCTTCTCTCTGAAACGGTTGTTCTTATCGTCTGCATAGCTATGACGTGTGCTGCGGTATGCGGAGACACTAAAACCACCATAGTAAAACACAGATGAAGCTTCTAAGTTGATGTAATAGCCAGTAAGAAGTAGTACAACTCAAGTTTTAGGTATCGTTTATTGACTTTTTAGCTGGCTTTGGTGCCTTGGACATGAGCTAGGACCTTGAGATTCTGCATGAAAGGAGGACTAGCAGCCGAGTTGCACGGGACAGTGTGAAAAGTGTTCATATGTAGTAAAAACCTGAGAAATCCGTCCGTTATCGTCATTTGTTATCGAATCGACTTAAAGCCAGATCGTCACATTGGTCGCTCTTCTCTCTGAAACGGTTGTACTTATCGTCTGCAAAGCTATGTCGCGTGCTGCGGTATCCGGAGACACTAAAAGGACCATAGTAGAACACAGATGAAGCTTCTAAGATGATGTAATTGCCAGTAAGAAGTAGTACAATTCAAGTTTTAGTTACTGATTATTGACTTTTTAGCTGGCTTTGGTGCCTTGGACATGAGCTAGGACCTTAAGATTCTGCATGAAAGGAGAACTAGCAGCCGAATTGCATGGGAGAATTTGAAAAGGCTTCATATGTAGTAAAAACCTGAGAAATCCGTCCGTTTTCGTCATTTGTTATCGAATCGACTTAAAGCCATATCGTCACATTGGCCGCTCTTCTCTCTGAAACGGTTGTACTTATCGTCTGCAAAGCTATGTCGCGTGCTGCGGCATGCGGAGTCACAAAAATCACCATAGTAGAACACAGATGAAGCTTCTAAGTTGATGTAATAGCAAGTAAGAAGAAGTACAATTCTATGTTTTGGTACTGATTATTGACTTTTTAGTTGGCTTTGGTGCCTTGGACTTGAGCTAGGACCTTAAGATCCTGCATGAAAGGAGGACTAGCAGCCGAGTTGCACGGGAGAGTGTGAAAAGTGTTTATATGTAGTAAAAACCTGAGAAATCCGTCCGTTTTCGTCATTTGTTATCGATTCGACTTAAAGCCAGATCGTCACATTGGCCGCTCATCTCTCTGAAACGGTTGTACTTATCGTCTGCAAAGGTATGTCGCGTGCTGCGGTATGTGGAGACACTAAAAGCACCATAGTAGAACACAGATGAAGCTTCTAAGTTGATAAAATAGCCAGTAAGAAGTAGTACAATTCAAGTTTTAGGTATTGATTATTGACATTTTAGCAGGCTTTGGTTCCTTGGACATGAGCTAGGACCTTAAGATTCTGCATGAAAGGAGAACTAGCAGCCGAGTTGCACGGGAGAATGTGAAAAGTGTTCATATGTAGTAAAAACCTGAGAAATCCGTCCGTTTTCGACATTTGTTATCGAATCGAGTTAAAGCCAAATCGTCACATTGGCCGCTCTTCTCTCTGAAACGGTTGTACTTATCGTCTGCAAAGCTATGTCGCGTGCTGCGATATGTGGAGACACTAAAAGCACCATAGTAGAACACAGATGAAGCTTCTCAGTTGATGTAATAGCCAGTAGGAAGTAGTGCAATTCAAGTTTTAGGTATCGATTATTGACTTCTTAGCTGGCTTTGGTGCCTTGGAAATGAGCTACGACCTTAAGATTCTGCATGAAAGGAGGACTAGCAGCCGAGTTGCACGGGAGAATGTGAAAAGTGTTCATATGTAGTAAAAACCTGAGAAATCCGTCCGTTTTCGTCATTTGTTATCGAATCGACTTAAAGCCACATCGTAACATTGGCCGCTCTTCTCTCTGAAACGGTTGTACTTATCGTCTGCAAAGCTATGTCGCATGCTGCGGTATGCGGAGACACTAAAAGCACCATAGTAGAACACAGATGAAGCTTCTAAGTTGATGTAATAGCCAGTATGAAGTAGTACAATTCAAGTTTTAGGTATCGATTATTGACTTTTTAGCTGGCTTTGGTGCCTTAGACACGAGCTAGGACCTTAAGAATCTGCATGAAAGGAGGACTAGCAGCCGAGTTGCACGGGAGAATGTGAAAAGTGTTCATATGTAGTAAACACCTGAGAAATCCGTCCGATTTCGTCATTTGTTATCGAATCGACTTAAAGCCAAATCGTCACATTGGCCGCTCTTCTCTCTGAAACGGTTGTACTTATCGTCTGCAAAGCTATGTCGCGTGCTGCGGTATGCGGAGACACCAAATGCACCATAGTAGAACACAGATGAAGATTCTAAGTTGATGTAATAGCCAGTAAGAAGTAGTACAATACAAGTTTTAGGTACTGATTATTTACTTTATAGCTGGCTTTGGTGCCTTGGACATGAGCTAGAACCTTAAGATTCTGCATGAAAGGAGGACTAGCAGCCGAGTTGCACGGGAGAATGTGAAAAGTGTTCATATGTAGTAAAAACCTGAGAAATCCGTCCGTTTTCGTCATTTGTTATCGAATCGACTAAAAGCCAGATCGTCAAATTGGCCGCACTTCTCTCTGGAACCGTTGTACTTATCGTCTGCAAAGCTATGTCGCGTGCTGCGGTATGCGGAGACACTAAAAGCACCATAGTAGAACACAGATGAAGCTTCTAAGTTGATGTAATAGCCAGTAAGAAGTAGTACAATTCAAGTTTTAGGTATTGATTATTGACTTTTTAGCTGGCTTTGGTGCCTTGGACATGAGCTAGGACCTTAAGAATCTGCATGATAGGAGGACTAGCAGCCGAGTTGCACGGGAGAATGTGAAAAGTGTTCATATGTAGTACACACCTGAGAAATCCGTCCGATTTCGTCATTTGTTATCGAATCGACTTAAAGCCAGATCGTCACATTGGCCGCTCTTCTCTCTGAAACGGTTGTACTTATCGACTGCAGAGCTATGTCGCGTGCTGCGGTATGCGGAGACACTAAAAGCACCATAGTAGAACACAGAAGAAGCTTCTAAGATGATGTAATAGCCAGTAAGAAGTAGTACAATTCAAGTTTTGGGTACTGATTATTGACTTTTTAGCTGGCTTTGGTGCCTTGGACATGAGCTAGGACCTTAAGATTCTGCATGAAAGGAGAACTAGCAGCCGAGTTGCACGGGAGAGTGTGAAAAGTGTTTATATGTAGTAAAAACCTGAGAAATCCGTCCGTTGTTGTCATTTGTTATCGAATCGACTTAAAGCCAGATCGTCACATTGGCCGCTCTTCTCTCTAAAACGGTTGTACTTATCGTCTGCAAAGCTATGTCGCGTGCTGCGGTATGTGGAGACACTAAAAGCACCATAGTAGAACGCAGATGAAGCTTCTAAGTTGATGTAATAGCCAGTAAGATGTAATACACTTCAAGTTTTAGGTATTGATAATTTACATTTTAGCTTACTTTGGTTCCTTGGACATGAGCTAGGACCTTAACATTCTGCATGAAAGGAGAACTAGCAGCCGAGTTGCACGGGAGAACGTGAAAAGTGTTCATATGTAGAAAAAACCTGAGAAATCCGTTCGTTTTGACATTTGTTATTGAATCGACTTAAAGCCAAATCGTCACATTGGCCGCTCTTATCTCTGAAACGGTTGTACTTATCGTCTGCAAAGCTATGTCGCGTGCTGCGGAATGTGGAGACACTAAAAGCACCATAGTAGAACACAGATGTAGCTTCTAAGTTGATGTAATAACCAGTAAGAAGTAGTACATTTCAAGTTTTAGGTATCGATTATTGACTTTTTAGATGGCTTTGGTGCCTTGGACATGAGCTAGGACCTTAAGATTCTGCATGAAAGGAGGACTAGCAGCCGAGTTGCACGGGAGAATGTGGTATGTATTCATATGTAGTAAAAACCTAGATATTCGCCCGTTATCGTCATTTGTTATCGAAGCGACTTAAAGCCAGATCTTCACATTGGCCGCTCTTCTCTCTGAAACGGTTGTTCTTATCGTCTGCAAAGCTATGACGTGTGCTGCGGTATGCGGAGACACTAAAACCACCATAGTAAAACACAGATGAAGCTCGTAAGTTGATGTAATAGCCAGTAAGAAGTAGTACAACTCAAGTTTTAGGTATCGTTTATTGACTTTTTAGCTGGCTTTGGTGCCTTGGACATGAGCTAGGACCTTAAGATTATGCATGAAAGGAGGACTAGCAGCCGAGTTGCATGGGAGAATGTAAAAAGTGTTCATATGTAGTAAACACCTGAGAAATCCGTCCGATTTCGTCATTTGTTATCGAATCGACTTAAAGCCAGATCGTCACATTGGCCGCTCTTCTCTCTGAAACGGTTGTACTTATCGTCTGCAAAGCTATGTCGCCTGCTGCGGTATGCGGAGACCCTAAAAGCACCATAGTAGAACACAGATGAAGCTTCTAAGTTGATGTAATAGCCAGTAAGAAGTAGTACAATTCAAGTTTTAGGTATTGATTATTGACTTTTTAGCTGGCTTTGGTGCCTTGGACATGAGCTAGGACCTTAAGATTCTGCATGAAAGGAGAACTAGCAGCCGAGTTGCACGGGAGAGTGTGAAAAGTGTTTATATGTAGTAAAAACCTGAGAAATCCGTCCGTTGTTGTCATTTGTTATCTAATCGACATAAAGCCAGATCGTCACATTTGCCGCTCTTCTCTCTGAAACGGTTGTACGTATCGTCTGCAAAGCTATGTCGCGTGCTGCGGTATGTGGAGACACTAAAAGCACCATAGTAGAACACAGATGAAGCTTCTAAGTTGATGTAATAGCCAGTAAGAAGTAGTACAATTCAAGTTTTAGGTACTGATTATTGACATTTTAGCTTACTTTGGTTCCTTGGACATGAGCTAGGACCTTAACATTCTGCATGAAAGGAGAACTAGCAGCCGAGTTTCACGGGAGAGTGTGAAAAGTGTTCATATGTAGTAAAAACCTGAGAAATCCGTCCGTTTTCGACATTTGTTATTGAATCGACTTAAAGCCAAATTGCCACATTGGCCGCTCTTATCTCTGAAACGGTTGTACTTATCGTCTGCAAAGCTATGTCGCGTGCTGCGGTATGTGGAGACACTAAAAGCTCCTTAGTAGAACACAGATGTAGCTTCTAAGTTGATGTAATAATCAGTAAGAAGTAGTACAATTCAAGTTTTAGGTATCGATTATTGACTTTTTAGATGCCTTTGGTGCCTTGGACATGAGCTAGGACCTTAAGATTCTGCATGAAAGGAGGACTAGCAGCCGAGTTGCACGGGAGAATGTGGAATGTATTCATATGTAGTAAAAACATAGATATTCGCCCGTTATCGTCATTTGTTATCGAATCGACTTAAAGCCAGATCTTCACATTGGCCGCTCTTCTCTCTGAAACGGTTGTTCTTATCGTCTGCAAAGCTATGACATGTGCTGCGGTATGCGGAGACACTAAAAGGACCATAGTAGAACACAGATGAAGCTTCTAAGATGATGTAATTGCCAGTAAGAAGTAGTACAATTCAAGTTTTAGTTACTGATTATTGACTTTTTAGCTGGCTTTGGTGCCTTGGACATGAGCTAGGACCTAGAGATTCTTCATGAAAGGAGAACTAGCAGCCGAGATACACGGGAGAATGTGAAAAGTGTTCATATGTAGTAAAAACCCGAAAAATCCGTCTGTTTTCGTCATTTGTTATCGAATCGACTTAAAGCCAGATCGTCACATTGGCCGCACTTCTCTCTGAAATGGCTGTACTTATCGTCTGCAAAGCTATGGCGTGTGCTGCGGTATGCGGAGACACTAAAGCCACCATAGTAAAACACAGATGAAGCATCTAAGTTGATGTAATAGCCAGTAAGAAGTAGTACACTTCAAGTTTTAGGTATTGAATATGGACCTTTTAGCTGGCTTTGCTGCCTTGTACATGAGCTAGGACCTTAAGATTCTGCATGAAAGGAGGACTAGCAGCCGAGTTGCACGGGACAATGTGGTATGTATTCATATGTAGTAAAAACCTAGATATTCGCCCGTTATCGTCATTTGTTATCGAAGCGACTTAAAGCCAGATCTTCACATTGGCCGCTCTTCTCTCTGAAACGGTTGTTCTTATCGTCTGCAAAGCTATGACGTGTGCTGCGGTATGCGGAGACACTAAAACCACCATAGTAAAACACAGATGAAGCTCGTAAGTTGATGTAATAGCCAGTAAGAAGTAGTACAACTCAAGTTTTAGGTATCGTTTATTGACTTTTTAGCTGGCTTTGGTGCCTTGGACATGAGCTAGGACCTTGAGATTCTGCATGAAAGGTGGACTAGCAGCCGAGTTGCACGGGACAGTGTGAAAAGTGTTCATATGTAGTAAAAATCTGAGAAATCCGTCCGTTTTCGTCATTTGTTATCGAATCGACTTAAAGCCAGATCGTCACATTGGTCGCTCTTCTCTCTGAAACGGTTGTACTTATCGTCTGCAAAGCTATGTCGCGTGCTGCGGTATGCGGAGACACTAAAAGGACCATAGTAGAACACAGATGAAGCTTCTAAGATGATGTAATTGCCAGTAAGAAGTAGTACAATACAAGTATTAGTTACTGATTATTGACTTTTTAGCTGGCTTTGGTGCCTTGGACATGAGCTAGGACCTTAAGATTCTGCATGAAAGGAGAACTAGCAGCCGAGTTGCATGGGAGAATTTGAAAAGGGTTCATATGTAGTAAAAACCTGAGAACTCCGTCCGTTTTCGTCATTTGTTATCGAATCGACTTAAAGCCAGATCGTCACATTGGCCGCTCTTCTCTCTGAAACGGTTGTACTTATCGTCTGCAAAGCTATGTCGCGTGCTGCGGCATGCGGAGACACAAAAAGCACCATAGTAGAACACAGATGAAGCTTCTAAGTTGATGTAATAGCAAGTAAGAAGAAGTACAATTCTATGTTTTGGTACTGATTATTGACTTTTTAGCTGGCTTTGGTGCCTTGGACATGAGCTAGGACCTTAAGATTCTGCATGAAAGGAGGACTAGCAGCCGAGTTGCACGGGAGAGTGTGAAAAGTGTTTATATGTAGTAAAAACCTGAGAAATCCTTCCGTTTTCGTCATTTGTTATCGAATCGACTTAAAGCCAGATCGTCACATTGGCCGCTCTTCTCTCTGAAACGGTTGTACTAATCGTCTGCAAAGCTATGTCGCGTGCTGCGGTATGTGGAGACACTTAAAGCACCATAGTAGAACACAGATGAAGCTTCTAAGTTGATGTAATAGCCAGTAAGAAGTAGTACAATTCAAGTTTTAGGTAATGATTATTGACATTTTAGCTGGGTTTGGTTCCTTGGACATGAGCTAGGACCTTAAGATTCTGCATGAAAGGAGAACTAGCAGCCGAGTTGCACGGGAGAATGTGAAAAGTGTTCATATGTAGCAAAATCCTGAGAAATCCGTCCGTTTTCGACATTTGTTATCGAATCGACTTAAAGCCAAATCGTCACATTGGCCGCTCTTCTCTCTGAAACGGTTGTACTTATCGTCTGCAAAGCTATGTCGCGTGCTGCGGTATGTGGAGACACTAAAAGCACCATTGTAGAACACAGATGAAGCTTCTAAGTTGATGTAACAGCCAGTAGGAAGTAGTGCAATTCAAGTTTTAGGTATCGATTATTGACTTCTTAGCTGGCTTTGGTGCCTTGGAAATGAGCTAGGACCTTAAGATTCTGCATGAAAGGAGGACTAGCAGCCGAGTTGCACGGGAGAATGTGAAAAGTGTTCATATGTAGTAAAAACGTGAGAAATCCGTCCGTTTTCGTCATTTGTTATCGAATCGACTTAAAGCCAGATCGTACTTGGCCGCTCTTCTCTCTGAAACGGTTGTACTTATCGTCTGCAAAGCTATGTCGCGTGCTGCGGTATGCGGAGACACTAAAGGCACCATAGTAGAACACAGATGAAGCTTCTAAGTTGATGTAATAGCCAGTAAGAAGTAGTATAAATCAAATTTTAGGTACTGATTATTTACTTTATAGCTGGCTTTGGTGCCTTGGACATGAGCTAGTACCTTAAGATTCTGCATGAAAGGAGGACTAGCAGCCGAGTTGCACGGGAGAATGTGAAAAGTGTTCATATGTAGTAAAAACCTGAGAAATCCGTCCGTTTTCGTCATTTGTTATCGAATCGACTTAAAGCCAGATCGTCACATTGGCCGCTCTTCTCTCTGGAACCATTGTACTTATCGTCTGCAAAGCTATGTCGCGTGCTGCGGTATGCGGAGACACTAAAAGCACCATAGTAGAACACAGATAAAGCGTATAAGTTGATGTAATAGCCAGTAAGAAGTAGTACAATTCAAGTTTTAGGTATTGATTATTGACTTTTTAGCTGGCTTTGGTGCCTTGGACATGAGCTAGGACCTTAAGAATCTGCATGAAAGGAGGACTAGCAGCCGAGTTGCACGGGAGAATGTGAAAAGTGTTCATATGTAGTAAAAACCTGAGAAATCCGTCCGTTTTCGTAATTTGTTATCGAATCGACTTAAAGCCAGATCGTCACATTGGCCCCTCTTCTCTCTGAAACGGTTGTACTTATCGTCTGCAGAGCTATGTCGCGTGCTGCGGTATGCGGAGACACAAAAAGCACCACAGTAGAACACAGATGAAGCTTCTAAGTTGACGTAATAGCCAGTAAGAAGTAGTACAATTCAAGTTTTAGGTATCGATTATTGACTTTTCAGCTGGCTTTGGTGCCTTGGACATGAGCTAGGACCTTAAGAATCTGCATGAAATGAGGACTAGCAGCCGAGTTGCACGGGAGAATGTGAAAAGTGTTCATAAGTAGTAAAAACCTGCGAAATCCGTCCGTTTTCGTCATTTGTTATCGAATCGACTTAAAGCCAGATCGTCACATTTGCCGCTCTTCTCTCTGAAACGGTTGTACTTATCGTCTGCAAAGCTATGACGCCTGCTGCGGTATGCGGAGACCCTAAAAGCACCATAGTAGAACACAGATGAAGCTTCTAAGTTGATGTAATAGCCAGTAAGAAGTAGTACAATTCAAGTTTTAGGTATTGATTATTGACATTTTAGCTGGCTTTGGTGCCTTGGACATGAGCTAGGACCTAGAGATTCTGCATGAAAGGAGAACTAGCAGCCGAGTTGCATGGGAGAATTCGAAAAGGGTTCATATGTAGTAAAAACCTGAGAAATCCGTCTGTTTTCGTCATTTGTTATCGAATCGACTTAAAGCCAGATCGTCACATTTGCCGCTCTTCACTCAGAAACGGTTGTACTTATCGTCTGCAAAGCTATGTCGCGTGCTGCGGTATGCGGAGACACTAAAAGCACCATAGTAGAACACAGATGAAGCTTCTAAGTTGATGTAATAGCCAGTAAGAAGTAGTACTATTCAAGTTTTTGGTATCGATTTTTGACTTTTTAGCTGGCTTTGGTGCCTTGGACATGAGCTAGGACCTTAAGATTCTGCATGAAAGGAGGACTAGCAGCCGAGATACACGGGAGAATGTGAAAAGTGTTCATATGCAGTAAAAACCCGAAAAATCCGTCCGTTTTCGTCATTTGTTATCGAATCGACTTAAAGCCAGATCGTCACATTGGCCGCACTTCTCTCTGAAATGGCTGTACTTATCGTCTGCAAAGCTATGGCGTGTGCTGCGGTATGCGGAGACACTAAAGCCACCATAGTAAAACACAGATGAAGCATCTAATTTAATATAATAGAAAGTAAGAAGTAGTAGAATTCAAGTTTTAGGTATCGAGTATGGACTTTTTAGCTGGCTTTGGTGCCTTGGACATGAGCTAGGACCTTAAGAATCTGCATGAAAGGAGAACTAGCAGCCGAGTTGCACGGGAGAAAGTGAAAAGTGTTCATATGTAGTAAAAACCTGAGAAATTCGTCCGTTTTCGTCATTTGTTATCGAATCGACTTAAAACCAGATCGTCACATTGGTCGCTCTTTTCTCTGAAACGATTGTACTTATCGTCTGCAAAGCTATGTCGCGTGCTGCGGTATGCGGAGACACTAAAAGCACCATAGTAGAACATAGATGAAGGTTCTAAGTTGATGTAATAGCCAGTAAGAAGTAGTCCATTTCAAGTTTTACGTATCCATTATTGACTTTTTAGCTGGCTTTGGTGCCTTGGACATGAGCTAGGACCTTAAGATTCTGCATGAAAGGAGGACTAGCAGCCGAGTTGCACGGGAGAATGTGAAAAGTGTTCATATGTAGTAAAATCCTGAGAAATCAGTCCGTTTTCGTCATTTGTTATCGAATCGACTTAAAGCCTGATCGTCACATTGGCCGCTCTTCTCTCTGGAACGGTTGTACTTACCGTCTGCAAAGCTATGTCGCGTGCTGCGGTATGCGGAGACACTAAATGCACCATAGTAGAACACAGATGAAGCTTCTAAGTTGATGTAATAGCCAGTAAGAAGTAGTACAATTCAAGTTTTAGGTATTGATTATTGACTTTTTAGCTGGCTTTGGTGCCTTGGACATGAGCTAGGACCTTAAGATTCTGCATGAAAGGAGGACTAGCAGCCGAGTTGCACGGGAGAATGTGAAAAGTGTTCATATGCAGTAAAAACCCGAAAAATCCGTCCCTTTTCGTCATTTGTTATCGAATCGACTTCAAGCCAGATCGTCACATTGGCCGCTCTTCTCTCTGAAACCGTTGTACTTATCGTCTGCAAAGCTATGTCGCGTGCTGCGGTATGCGGAGACACTAAAAGCACCATAGTAGAACACAGATGAAGCTTCTAAGTTGATGTAATAGCCAGTAAGAAGTAGTACAATTCAAGTTTTTGGTATCGATTTTTGACTTTTTAGCTGGCTTTGGTGCCTTGGACATGAGCTAGGACCTTAAGATTCTGCATGAAAGGAGGACTAGCAGCCGAGATACACGGGAGAATGTGAAAAGTGTTCATATGCAGTAAAAACCCGAAAAATCCGTCCGTTTTCGTCATTTGTTATCGAATCGACTTAAAGCCAGATCGTCACATTGGCCGCACTTCTCTCTGAAATGGCTGTACTTATCGTCTGCAAAGCTATGGCGTGTGCTGCGGTATGCGGAGACACTAAAGCCACCATAGTAAAACACAGATGAAGCATCTAATTTAATATAATAGAAAGTAAGAAGTAGTAGAATTCAAGTTTTAGGTATCGAGTATGGACTTTTTAGCTGGCTTTGGTGCCTTGGACATGAGCTAGGACCTTAAGAATCTGCATGAAAGGAGAACTAGCAGCCGAGTTGCACGGGAGAAAGTGAAAAGTGTTCATATGTAGTAAAAACCTGAGAAATTCGTCCGTTTTCGTCATTTGTTATCGAATCGACTTAAAACCAGATCGTCACATTGGTCGCTCTTTTCTCTGAAACGATTGTACTTATCGTCTGCAAAGCTATGTCGCGTGCTGCGGTATGCGGAGACACTAAAAGCACCATAGTAGAACATAGATGAAGGTTCTAAGTTGATGTAATAGCCAGTAAGAAGTAGTCCATTTCAAGTTTTACGTATCCATTATTGACTTTTTAGCTGGCTTTGGTGCCTTGGACATGAGCTAGGACCTTAAGATTCTGCATGAAAGGAGGACTAGCAGCCGAGTTGCACGGGAGAATGTGAAAAGTGTTCATATGTAGTAAAATCCTGAGAAATCAGTCCGTTTTCGTCATTTGTTATCGAATCGACTTAAAGCCTGATCGTCACATTGGCCGCTCTTCTCTCTGGAACGGTTGTACTTACCGTCTGCAAAGCTATGTCGCGTGCTCGGTATGCGGAGACACTTAATGCACCATAGTAGAACACAGATGAAGCTTCTAAGTTGATGTAATAGCCAGTAAGAAGTAGTACAATTCAAGTTTTAGGTATTGATTATTGACATTTTAGCTGGCTTTGGTGCCTTGTACATGAGCTAGGACCTTAAGATTCTGCATGAAAGGAGGACTAGCAGCCGAGTTGCACGGGAGAATGTGAAAAGTTTTCATATGCAGTAAAAACCCGAAAAATCCGTCCCTTTTCGTCATTTGTTATCGAATCGACTTCAAGCCAGATCGTCACATTGGCCGCTCATCTCTCTGAAATGGCTGTACTTATCGTCTGGAAAGCTATGTCGCATGCTGCGGTATGCGGAGACACAAAAAGCACCATAGTAGAACACAGATGAAGCTTCTAAGTTGATGTAATAGCCAGTAAGAAGTAATCCAATTCAAGTTTTAGGTATCGATTATTGACTTTTTAGCTGGCTTTGGTGCCTTGGACATGAGCTAGGACCTTAATATTCTGCATGAAAGGAGGACTAGCAATCGAGTTGCACGGGAGAATGTGAAAAGTGTTCATATGTAGTAAAAACCTGAGACATCCGTCTGTTTTCGTCATTTGTTATCGAATCGACTTAAAGCCAGATCGTCACATTGGCCGCTCTTCTCTCTGAAACGGTTGTACTTATCGTCTGCAAAGCTATGTCGCGTGCTGCGGTATGCGGAGACACTAAAAGCACCATAGTAGAACACAGATGAAGCTTCTAAGTTGATGTAATAGCCAGTAAGAAGTAGTACAATTCAAGTTTTAGGTATCGATTATTGGCTTATTAGCTATCTTTGGCGCCTTGGACATGAGCTAGGACCTTAAGATTCTGCATGAAAGGAGGACTAGCAGCCGCATTGCACGGGAGAATGTGAAAAGTGTTCATATGTAGTAAAAACCTTAGAAATCCGTCCGTTTTCGTCATTTGTTATCGAATCGACTTAAAGCCAGATCGCCACATTGGCCGCTCTTCTCTCTGAAATGGCTGTACTTATCGTCTGGAAAGCTATGACGTGTTCTGCGGTATGCGGAGACACTAAAACCACCATAGTAAAACACAGATGAAGCATCTAATTTAATGTAATAGACAGTAAGAAGTAGTACAATTCAAGTTTTAGGTTTCGATTATGGACTTTTTAGCTGGCTTTGGTGCCTTGGGCATGAGCTAGGACCTTAAGAATCTGCATGAAAGGAGAACTAGCATTCGAGTTGCACGGGAGAATGTGAAAAGTGTTCATATGTAGTAAAAACCTGAGAAATCCGTCCGTTTTCGTAATTTGTTATCGAATCGACTTAAAGCCAGATCGTCACATTGGCCCCTCTTCTCTCTGAAACGGTTGTACTTATCGTCTGCAAAGCTATGTCGCGTGCTGCGGTATGCGGAGTCACTAAAAGCACCATAGTAGAACACAGATGAAGCTCCTAAGTTGATGTGACAGCCAGTGAGAAGTAGTACAATTCAAGTTTTAGGTATCGATTATTGACTTTTTAGCGGGCTTTTGTGCCTTGGACATGAGCTAGGACCTTAAGATTCTGCATGAAAGGAGGACTAGCAGCCGAGTTGCACGGGAGAATGTGTGAAAGTGTTCATATGTAGTAAAAACCAGACAAATCTGTGGGTTTTCGTCATTTGTTATCGAATCGACTTAAAGCCAGATAATGACATTGGCCGCTCTTCTCTCTGAAATCGTCGTAATTATCGTCTGCAAAGCTATGTCTCGTGCTCCGGAATGCGGAGACACTAAAAGCACCATAGTAGAACACAGATGAAGCTTCTAATTTGATGTAATAGCGAGTAAGAAGTAGTACAATACAAATTTTAGGTTCTGATTATTTACTTTATAGCTGGCTTTGGTGCCTTGGACATGAGCTAGGACGTTAAGATTCTGCATGAAAGGAGGACTAGCAGCCGAATTGCACGGGACAATGTGAAAAGTGTTCATATGTAGTAAAAACCTGAGAAATCCGTCCGTTTTCGTCATTTGTTTTCGAATCAACTTTAAAGCCAGATCGTCACATTGGCCGCTCTTCTCTCTGAAACGGTTGTACTTATCGTCTGCAAAGCTATTTCACGTGCTGCGGTATGCGGAGACTCTCAAAGCACCATAGTAGAACACAGATGAAGCTTCTAAGTTTATGTAATAGCCAGTAAGAAGTAGTAAAATTCAAGTTTTACTTATCGATTATTGACTTTTTAGCTGGCTTTGGTGCCTTGGACATGAGCTAGGACCTTAAGATTCTGCATGAAAGGAGAACTAGAACCCGAGTTGCATGGGAGAATGTGAAAAGTGTTCGTATGTAGTAAAAACCTGAGAAATCCGTCCGTTTTCGTCATTTGTTATCGACTCAACTTAAAGCCAGATCATCACATTGGCCGCTCTTCTCTCTGAAACGGTCGTAATTATCTTCTGCAAAGCTATGTCTCGTGCTCCGGTATGCGGAGACACTAAAAGCACCATAATAGAACACAGATGAAGCTTCTAAGTTGAAGTAATAGCCAGTAAGATATAGTACAATTCAAGTTTTAGGTATCGATTATTGACTTTTTAGCTGGCTTTGGTGCCTTGGACATGAGCTAGGACCTTAAGATTATGCATGAAAGGAGGACTAGCAGCCGAGTTGCACGGGAGAATGTGGAATGTGTTCATATGTAGTAAAAACCTAGAAATCCGTCCGTTTTCGTCATTTGTTATCAAATCGACTTAAAGCCAGATCGTCACATTGGCCGCTCTTTTCTCTGAAACGGTTGTACTTATCGTCTGCAAAGCTATGTCGCATGCTGCGGTATGCGGAGACACAAAAAGCACCATAGTAGAACACAGATGAAGCTTCTAAGTTGATGTAATAGCAAGTAAGAAGTAGTACAATTCTATGTTTTGGTACACATTATTGACTTTTTAGCTGGCTTTGGTGCCTTGGACATGAGCTAGGACCTTAAGATTCTGCATGAAAGGAGGACTAGCAGCAGAGTTGCACGGGACAATGTGAAAAGTGCTCATATGTAGTAAAAACCTGAGAAATCCGTCCGTTTTCGTCATTTGTTACCGAATCGACTTAAAGATAGATCGTCACATTGGCCGCTCTTCTGTCTGAAACGGTTGTACTTATCGTCTGCAAAGCTATGTCGCGTGCTGCGGTATGCGGAGACACTAAAAGGACCATAGTAGAACACAGATGAAGCCTCTAAGATGATGTAATTGCCAGTAAGAAGTAGTACAATTCAAGTTTTAGGTATCGATTATTGAATTTTTAGCTGACTTTGGTGCCTTGTGCATGAGCTAGGACCTTAAGAATCTGCATGAAAGGAGGACTAGCAGCCGAGTTGCTCGGGAGAATGTGTGAAAGTGTTCATATGTAGTAAAAACCAGACAAATCCGTCCGTTTTCGTCATTTGTAATCGAATCGACTTAAAGCCAGATCATGACATTGGCCGCTGTTCTCTCTGAAATCGTCGTAATTATCGTCTTCAAAGCTATGTCTCGTGCTCCCGAATGCGGAGACACTAAAAGCACCATAGTAGAAAACAGATGAAGCTTCTAAGTTGATGTAATAGCCAGTAGGATATAGTACAGTTCAAGTTTTAGGTATCGATTATTGACTTTTTACCCTTCTTTGGTGACTTGGACATGAGCAAGGACCTTAAGAATCTGCATGAAAGGAGGACTAGAAGCCGAGTTGCACGGGAGAATGTGAAAAGTGTTCATATTTTGTAAAAACCTGAGAAATCCGTCCGTTTTCGTCATTTGTTATCGAATCGACTTAAAGCCAGATCGTCACTTGGCCGCTCTTCTCTCTGGAACGGTTGTACTTATCGTCTGCAAAGCTATGTCGCGTGCTGCGATATGCGGAGAATCTAAATGCACCATAGTAGAACACAGATGAAGCTTCTAAGTTGATGTAATAGCCAGTAAGAAGTAGTACAATTCAAGTTTTAGGTAGTGATTATTGACTTTTTATCTGGCTTTGGTGCTTTTACATGTGCTAGGACGTTAAGATTCTGCATGAAAGGAGGACTAGCAGGCGAGTTGCACGGGACAATGTGAAAAGTGTTCATATGTAGTAAAAACCTGAGAAATCCGTCCGTTTTCGTCATTTGTTATCGAATCGACTTAAAAGCCAGATCGTCACTTTGGCCGCTCTTCTCTCTGAAACGGTGGTAATTATCGTCTTAAAGCTATGTCTCGTGCTCCGGTATGCGGAGACACTAAAAGCACCATAGTAGAACACAGATGAAGCTTCTAAGTTGATGTAATAGCCAGTAAGATATAGTACAATTCAAGTTTAAGGTATCGATTATGACTTTTTAGCTGGCTTTGGTGCCTTGGACATGAGCTAGGACCTTAAGATTCTGCATGAAAGGAGGACTAGCAGCCGAGGTGCACGGGAGAATGTGGAATGTGTTCATATGTAGTAAAAACCTAGGAATCCGTCCGTTTTCGTCATTTGTTATCGAATCGACTTAAAGCCAGATCCTCACATTGGCCGCTCTTTTCTCTGAAACGGTTGTACTTATCGTCTGCAAAGCTATGTCGCGTGCTGCGGTATGCGGAGACACTAAAAGGACCATAGTAGAACACATATGAAGCCTCTAAGATGATGTAATTGCCAGTAAGAAGTAGTACAATTCAAGTTTTAGGTATCGATTATTGACTTTTTAGCTGGCTTTGGTGCCTTGGACTTGAGCTAGGACCTTAAGATTCTGCATGAAAGGAGGACTAGCAGCCGAGTTGCACGGGAGAGTGTGAAAAGTGTTAACATGTAGTAAAAACCTGAGAAATCCGTCCGTTTTCGTCATTTGTTATCGAATCGACTTAAAGCCAGATCGTCACATTTGCCGCTCTTCACTCTGAAACGGTTATACTTATCGTCTGCAAAGCTATGTCGCGTGCTGCGGTATGCGGAGACACTAAAAGCACCATAGTAGAACACAGATGAAGCTTCTAAGTTGATGTAATAGCCAGTTACAAGTAGTACAATTCAAGTTTTAGGTATCGATTATTGATTTTTTAGCTGGCTTTGGTGCCTTGGACATGAGCTAGGACCTTAAGATTCTGCATGAAAGGAGGACTAGTTGCCGAGTTGCACGGGAGGAAGTGAAAAGTGTTCATATGTAGTAAAAACCTGAGAAATTAGTCCGTTTTCGTCATTTGCTATAGAAACGACTTAAAACCAGATCGTCACATTGGTCGCTCTTTTCTCTGAAACGATTGCACTTATCGTCTGCAAAGCTATGTCGCATGCTGCGGTATGCGGAGACACTAAAAGCACCATAGTAGAACACAGATGAAGGTTCTAAGTTGATGTAATAGCCAGTAAGAAGTAGTCCAATTCAAGTTTTAGGTATCCATTATTGACTTTTTAGCTGGCTTTGGTGCCTTGGACATGAGCTAGGACCTTAAGATTCTGCATGAAAGGAGGACTAGCAGCCGAGGTCCACGGGAGAATGTGAAAAGTGTTCATATGTAGTAAAAACCTGAGAAAATCGGCCGTTTTCGTCATTTGTTATGGAATCGACTTAAAGCCAGATCGTCACATTGGCCGCTCTTCTCTCTGGAACGGTTGAACTTATCGTCTGCAAAGCTATGTCGCGTGCTGCGGTATGCGGAGACACAAAAAGCACCATAGTAGAACACAGATGAAGCTTCTAAGTTGATGTAATAGCAAGTAAGAAGTAGTACAATTCTATGTTTTGGTACTGATTATTGACTTTTTAGCTGGCTTTGGTGCCTTGGACATGAGCTAGGACCTTAAGAATCTGCATGAAAGGAGGACTAGCAGCTGAGTTGCACGGGAGAATGTGAAAAGTGTTCATATGTAGTAAAAACCTGAGAAATCCGTCCGTTTTCGTAATTTGTTATCGAATCGACTTAAAGCCAGATCGTCACATTGGCCCCTCTTCTCTCTGAAACGGTTGTACTTATCGTCTGCAAAGCTATGTCGCGTGCTGCGGTATGCGGAGTCACTAAAAGCACCATAGTAGAACACAGATGAAGCTCCTAAGTTGATGTGATAGCCAGTGAGAAGTAGTACAATTCAAGTTTTAAGTATCGATTATTGACTTTTTAGCGGGCTTTGATGCCTTGGACATGAGCTACGACCTTAAGATTCTGCATGAAAGGAGGACTAGCAGCCGAGTTGCACGGGAGAATGTGTGAAAGTGTTCATATGTAGTAAAAACCAGACAAATCCGTCCGTTTTCGTCATTTGTTATCGAATCGACTTAAAGCCAGATCATGACATTGGCCGCTCTTCTCTCTGAAATCGTCGTAATTATCGTCTGCAAAGCTATGTCTCGTGCTCCGGAATGGCGGGACACTAAAAGCACCATAGTAGAAAACAGATGAAGCTTCTAAGTTGATGTAATAGCCAGTAGGATATAGTACAGTTCAAGTTTTAGGTATCGATTATTGACTTTTTACCCTTCTTTGGTGACTTGGACATGAGCAAGGACCTTAAGAATCTGCATGAAAGGAGGACTAGAAGCCGAGTTGCACGGGAGAATGTGAAAAGTGTTCATATTTTGTAAAAACCTGAGAAATCCGTCCGTTTTCGTCATTTGTTATCGAATCGACTTAAAGCCAGATCGTCACTTGGCCGCTCTTCTCTCTGGAACGGTTGTACTTATCGTCTGCAAAGCTATGTCGCGTGCTGCGGTATGCGGAGACACTAAATGTACCATAGTAGAACACAGATGAAGCTTCTAAGTTGATGTAATAGCCAGTAAGAAGTAGTACAATTCAAGTTTTAGGTAGTGATTATTGACTTTTTATCTGGCTTTGGTGCCTTTTACATGAGCTACGACGTTAAGATTCTGCAAGAAAGGAGGACTAGCAGGCGAGTTGCACGGGACAATGTGAAAAGTGTTCATATGTAGTAAAAACCTGAGAAATACGTCCGTTTTCGTCATTTGTTATCGACTCGACTTAAAAGCCAGATCGTCACATTGGCCGCTCTTCTCTCTGAAACGGTTGTACTTATCGTCTGCAAAGCTATGTCGTATGCTGCGGTAGGCGTAGACACTAAAACCACCACAATTGAACACAGATGAAGCTTCTAATTTGATGTAATAGCCAGTAAGAAGTAGTACAATTCAAGTTTTCGGTATCGATTATTGACTTTTTAGCTGGCTTTGGTGCCTTGGACATGAGCTAGGACCTTAAGATTGTGCATGAAAGGAGAACTAGCACCCGAGTTGCACGGGAGAATGTGAAAAGTGTTCATATGTAGTAAAAACCTGAGAAATCCGTCCGTTTTCGTCATTTGTTATCGACTCAACTTAAAGCCAGATCATCACATTGGCCGCTCTTCTCTCTGAAACGGTCGTAATTATCGTCTGCAAAGCTATGTCGCGTGCTGCGGTATGCAAAGACACTAAAAGGACCATAGTAGAACACATATGAAGCCTCTAAGATGATGTAATTGCCAGTAAGAAGTAGTACAATTCAAGTTTTAGCAATCGATTATTGACTTTCTAGCTGGCTTTGGTGCCTTGGACTTGAGCTAGGACCTTAAGATTCTGCATGAAAGGAGGACTAGCAGCCGAGTTGCACGGGAGAGTGAGAAAAGTGTTTACATGTAGTAAAAACCTGAGAAATCCGTCCGTTTTCGTCATTTGTTATCGAATCGACTTAAAGCCAGATCGTCACATTTGCCGCTCTTCACTCTGAAACGGTTATACTTATCGTCTGCAAAGCTATGTTGCGTGCTGCGGTATGCGGAGACACTAAAAACACCATAGTAGAACACAGATGAAGCTTCTAAGTTGATGTAATAGCCAGTTAGAAGTAGTACAATTCAAGTTTTAGGTATCGATTATTGATTTTTTAGCTGGCTTTGGTGCCTTGGACATGAGCTAGGACCTTAAGATTCTGCATGAAAGGAGGACTAGTTGCCGAGTTGCACGGGAGAAAGTGAAAAGTGTTCATATGTAGTAAAAACCTGAGAAATTAGTCTGTTTTCGTCATTTGTTATCGAATCGACTTAAAACCAGATCGTCACATTGGTCGCTCTTTTCTCTGAAACGATTGTACTTATCGTCTGCAAAGCTATGTCGCATGCTGCGGTATGCGGAGACACTAAAAGCACCATAGTAGAACACAGATGAAGGTTCTAAGTTGATGTAATAGCCAGTAAGAAGTAGTCCAAATCAAGTTTTAGGTATCCATTATTGACTTTTTAGCTGGCTTTGGTGCCTTGGACATGAGCTAGGACCTTAAGATTCTGCATGAAAGGAGGACTAGCAGCCGAGTTCCACGGCAGAATGTGAAAAGTGTTCATATGTAGTAAAAACCTGAGAAATCCGTCCGTTTTCGTCATTTGTTATCGAATCGACTTAAAGCCAGATCGTCACATTGGCCGCTCTTCTCTCTGGTACGGTTGTACTTATCGTCTGCAAAGCTATGTCGCGTGCTGCGGTATGCGGAGGCACTAAATGCACCATAGTAGAACACAGATGAAGCTTCTAAGTTGATGTAATAGCCAGTAAGAAGTAGTACAATTCAGGTTTTAATTAGTGATTATTGACTTTTTAGCTGGATTTGGTGCCTTGGACATAAGCTAGGACCTTAAGATTCTGCATGAAAGGAGGACTAGCAGCCGAGTTGCACGGGAGAATGTGAAAGTGTTCATATGTAGTAAAAACCTGAGAAATCCGTCCGTTTTCGTCATTTGTTATCGAATCGACTTAAAGCCAGATCGTCACATTGGCCGCTCTTCTCTCTGAAACGGTTGTACTTATCGTCTGCAAAGCTATGTCGCGTGCTGCGGTATGCGGAGACACAAAAAGCACCATAGTAGAACACAGATGAAGCTTCTAAGTTGATGTAATAGCAAGTAAGAAGTAGTACAATTCTTTGTTTTGGTACTGATTATTGACTTTTTAGCTGGCTTTGGTGCCTTGGACATGAGCTAGGACCTTAAGATTCTGCATGAAAGGAGGACTAGCAGCAGAGTTGCACGGGACAATGTGAAAAGTGTTCATATGTAGTAAAAACCTGAGAAATCCGTCCGTTTTCGTCATTTGTTATCGAATCGACTTAAAGATAGATCGTCACATTGGCCGCTCTTCTCTCTGAAACGGTTGTACTTATCGTCTGCAAAGCTATGTCGCGTGCTGCGGTATGCGGAGACACTAAAAGGACCATAGTAGAACACAGATGAAGCCTCTAAGATGATGTAATTGCCAGTAAGAAGTAGTACAATTCAAGTTTTAGGTATCGATTATTGAAATTTTAGCTGGCTTTGGTGCCTTGGACATGAGCTAGGACCTTAAGATTTTGCATGAAAGGAGGACTAGCAGCCGAGTTGCACGAGAGAGTGTGAAAAGTGTTCACATGGAGTAAAAACCTGAGAAATCCGTCCGTTTTCGTCATTTGTTATCGAATCGACTTAAAGCCAGATCGTCACATTGGCCGCTCTTCTCTCTGAAACGGTTGTACTTATCGTCTGCAAAGCTATGTCGCGTGCTGCGGTATGCGGAGACACTAAAAGCACCATAGTAGAACACAGATGAAGCTTCTAAGTTGATGTAATAGCCAGTAAGAAGTAGTACAATTCAAGTTTTAGGTATCGATTATTGGCTTTTTAGCTCGCTTTGGCGCCTTGGACATGAGCTAGGACCTTAAGATTCTGCATGAAAGGAGGACTAGCAGCCGCGTTGCACGGGAGAATGTGAAAAGTGTTCATTTGTAGTAAAAACCTTAGAAATCCGTCCGTTTTCGTCATTCGTTATCGAATCGACTTAAAGCCAGATCGTACTTGGCCGCTCTTCTCTCTGAAACGGTTGTACTTATCGTCTGCAAAGCTATGTCGCGTGCTGCGGTATGCGGAGACACTAAAGGCACCATAGTAGAACACAGATGAAGCTTCTAAGTTGATGTAATAGCCAGTAAGAAGTAGTATAAATCAAATTTTAGGTACTGATTATTTACTTTATAGCTGGCTTTGGTGCCTTGGACATGAGCTAGTACCTTAAGATTCTGCATGAAAGGAGGACTAGCAGCCGAGTTGCACGGGAGAATGTGAAAAGTGTTCATATGTAGTAAAAACCTGAGAAATCCGTCCGTTTTCGTCATTTGTTATCGAATCGACTTAAAGCCAGATCGTCACATTGGCCGCTCTTCTCTCTGGAACCATTGTACTTATCGTCTGCAAAGCTATGTCGCGTGCTGCGGTATGCGGAGACACTAAAAGCACCATAGTAGAACACAGATAAAGCGTATAAGTTGATGTAATAGCCAGTAAGAAGTAGTACAATTCAAGTTTTAGGTATTGATTATTGACTTTTTAGCTGGCTTTGGTGCCTTGGACATGAGCTAGGACCTTAAGAATCTGCATGAAAGGAGGACTAGCAGCCGAGTTGCACGGGAGAATGTGAAAAGTGTTCATATGTAGTAAAAACCTGAGAAATCCGTCCGTTTTCGTAATTTGTTATCGAATCGACTTAAAGCCAGATCGTCACATTGGCCCCTCTTCTCTCTGAAACGGTTGTACTTATCGTCTGCAGAGCTATGTCGCGTGCTGCGGTATGCGGAGACACAAAAAGCACCACAGTAGAACACAGATGAAGCTTCTAAGTTGACGTAATAGCCAGTAAGAAGTAGTACAATTCAAGTTTTAGGTATCGATTATTGACTTTTCAGCTGGCTTTGGTGCCTTGGACATGAGCTAGGACCTTAAGAATCTGCATGAAATGAGGACTAGCAGCCGAGTTGCACGGGAGAATGTGAAAAGTGTTCATAAGTAGTAAAAACCTGCGAAATCCGTCCGTTTTCGTCATTTGTTATCGAATCGACTTAAAGCCAGATCGTCACATTTGCCGCTCTTCTCTCTGAAACGGTTGTACTTATCGTCTGCAAAGCTATGACGCCTGCTGCGGTATGCGGAGACCCTAAAAGCACCATAGTAGAACACAGATGAAGCTTCTAAGTTGATGTAATAGCCAGTAAGAAGTAGTACAATTCAAGTTTTAGGTATTGATTATTGACATTTTAGCTGGCTTTGGTGCCTTGGACATGAGCTAGGACCTAGAGATTCTGCATGAAAGGAGAACTAGCAGCCGAGTTGCATGGGAGAATTCGAAAAGGGTTCATATGTAGTAAAAACCTGAGAAATCCGTCTGTTTTCGTCATTTGTTATCGAATCGACTTAAAGCCAGATCGTCACATTTGCCGCTCTTCACTCAGAAACGGTTGTACTTATCGTCTGCAAAGCTATGTCGCGTGCTGCGGTATGCGGAGACACTAAAAGCACCATAGTAGAACACAGATGAAGCTTCTAAGTTGATGTAATAGCCAGTAAGAAGTAGTACTATTCAAGTTTTTGGTATCGATTTTTGACTTTTTAGCTGGCTTTGGTGCCTTGGACATGAGCTAGGACCTTAAGATTCTGCATGAAAGGAGGACTAGCAGCCGAGATACACGGGAGAATGTGAAAAGTGTTCATATGCAGTAAAAACCCGAAAAATCCGTCCGTTTTCGTCATTTGTTATCGAATCGACTTAAAGCCAGATCGTCACATTGGCCGCACTTCTCTCTGAAATGGCTGTACTTATCGTCTGCAAAGCTATGGCGTGTGCTGCGGTATGCGGAGACACTAAAGCCACCATAGTAAAACACAGATGAAGCATCTAATTTAATATAATAGAAAGTAAGAAGTAGTAGAATTCAAGTTTTAGGTATCGAGTATGGACTTTTTAGCTGGCTTTGGTGCCTTGGACATGAGCTAGGACCTTAAGAATCTGCATGAAAGGAGAACTAGCAGCCGAGTTGCACGGGAGAAAGTGAAAAGTGTTCATATGTAGTAAAAACCTGAGAAATTCGTCCGTTTTCGTCATTTGTTATCGAATCGACTTAAAACCAGATCGTCACATTGGTCGCTCTTTTCTCTGAAACGATTGTACTTATCGTCTGCAAAGCTATGTCGCGTGCTGCGGTATGCGGAGACACTAAAAGCACCATAGTAGAACATAGATGAAGGTTCTAAGTTGATGTAATAGCCAGTAAGAAGTAGTCCATTTCAAGTTTTACGTATCCATTATTGACTTTTTAGCTGGCTTTGGTGCCTTGGACATGAGCTAGGACCTTAAGATTCTGCATGAAAGGAGGACTAGCAGCCGAGTTGCACGGGAGAATGTGAAAAGTGTTCATATGTAGTAAAATCCTGAGAAATCAGTCCGTTTTCGTCATTTGTTATCGAATCGACTTAAAGCCTGATCGTCACATTGGCCGCTCTTCTCTCTGGAACGGTTGTACTTACCGTCTGCAAAGCTATGTCGCGTGCTGCGGTATGCGGAGACACTAAATGCACCATAGTAGAACACAGATGAAGCTTCTAAGTTGATGTAATAGCCAGTAAGAAGTAGTACAATTCAAGTTTTAGGTATTGATTATTGACTTTTTAGCTGGCTTTGGTGCCTTGGACATGAGCTAGGACCTTAAGATTCTGCATGAAAGGAGGACTAGCAGCCGAGTTGCACGGGAGAATGTGAAAAGTGTTCATATGCAGTAAAAACCCGAAAAATCCGTCCCTTTTCGTCATTTGTTATCGAATCGACTTCAAGCCAGATCGTCACATTGGCCGCTCTTCTCTCTGAAACCGTTGTACTTATCGTCTGCAAAGCTATGTCGCGTGCTGCGGTATGCGGAGACACTAAAAGCACCATAGTAGAACACAGATGAAGCTTCTAAGTTGATGTAATAGCCAGTAAGAAGTAGTACAATTCAAGTTTTTGGTATCGATTTTTGACTTTTTAGCTGGCTTTGGTGCCTTGGACATGAGCTAGGACCTTAAGATTCTGCATGAAAGGAGGACTAGCAGCCGAGATACACGGGAGAATGTGAAAAGTGTTCATATGCAGTAAAAACCCGAAAAATCCGTCCGTTTTCGTCATTTGTTATCGAATCGACTTAAAGCCAGATCGTCACATTGGCCGCACTTCTCTCTGAAATGGCTGTACTTAACGTCTGCAAAGCTATGGCGTGTGCTGCGGTATGCGGAGACACTAAAGCCACCATAGTAAAACACAGATGAAGCATCTAATTTAATATAATAGAAAGTAAGAAGTAGTAGAATTCAAGTTTTAGGTATCGAGTATGGACTTTTTAGCTGGCTTTGGTGCCTTGGACATGAGCTAGGACCTTAAGAATCTGCATGAAAGGAGAACTAGCAGCCGAGTTGCACGGGAGAAAGTGAAAAGTGTTCATATGTAGTAAAAACCTGAGAAATTCGTCCGTTTTCGTCATTTGTTATCGAATCGACTTAAAACCAGATCGTCACATTGGTCGCTCTTTTCTCTGAAACGATTGTACTTATCGTCTGCAAAGCTATGTCGCGTGCTGCGGTATGCGGAGACACTAAAAGCACCATAGTAGAACATAGATGAAGGTTCTAAGTTGATGTAATAGCCAGTAAGAAGTAGTCCATTTCAAGTTTTACGTATCCATTATTGACTTTTTAGCTGGCTTTGGTGCCTTGGACATGAGCTAGGACCTTAAGATTCTGCATGAAAGGAGGACTAGCAGCCGAGTTGCACGGGAGAATGTGAAAAGTGTTCATATGTAGTAAAATCCTGAGAAATCAGTCCGTTTTCGTCATTTGTTATCGAATCGACTTAAAGCCTGATCGTCACATTGGCCGCTCTTCTCTCTGGAACGGTTGTACTTACCGTCTGCAAAGCTATGTCGCGTGCTCGGTATGCGGAGACACTTAATGCACCATAGTAGAACACAGATGAAGCTTCTAAGTTGATGTAATAGCCAGTAAGAAGTAGTACAATTCAAGTTTTAGGTATTGATTATTGACATTTTAGCTGGCTTTGGTGCCTTGTACATGAGCTAGGACCTTAAGATTCTGCATGAAAGGAGGACTAGCAGCCGAGTTGCACGGGAGAATGTGAAAAGTTTTCATATGCAGTAAAAACCCGAAAAATCCGTCCCTTTTCGTCATTTGTTATCGAATCGACTTCAAGCCAGATCGTCACATTGGCCGCTCATCTCTCTGAAATGGCTGTACTTATCGTCTGGAAAGCTATGTCGCATGCTGCGGTATGCGGAGACACAAAAAGCACCATAGTAGAACACAGATGAAGCTTCTAAGTTGATGTAATAGCCAGTAAGAAGTAATCCAATTCAAGTTTTAGGTATCGATTATTGACTTTTTAGCTGGCTTTGGTGCCTTGGACATGAGCTAGGACCTTAATATTCTGCATGAAAGGAGTACTAGCAATCGAGTTGCACGGGAGAATGTGAAAAGTGTTCATATGTAGTAAAAACCTGAGACATCCGTCTGTTTTCGTCATTTGTTATCGAATCGACTTAAAGCCAGATCGTCACATTGGCCGCTCTTCTCTCTGAAACGGTTGTACTTATCGTCTGCAAAGCTATGTCGCGTGCTGCGGTATGCGGAGACACTAAAAGCACCATAGTAGAACACAGATGAAGCTTCTAAGTTGATGTAATAGCCAGTAAGAAGTAGTACAATTCAAGTTTTAGGTATCGATTATTGGCTTATTAGCTATCTTTGGCGCCTTGGACATGAGCTAGGACCTTAAGATTCTGCATGAAAGGAGGACTAGCAGCCGCATTGCACGGGAGAATGTGAAAAGTGTTCATATGTAGTAAAAACCTTAGAAATCCGTCCGTTTTCGTCATTTGTTATCGAATCGACTTAAAGCCAGATCGCCACATTGGCCGCTCTTCTCTCTGAAATGGCTGTACTTATCGTCTGGAAAGCTATGACGTGTTCTGCGGTATGCGGAGACACTAAAACCACCATAGTAAAACACAGATGAAGCATCTAATTTAATGTAATAGACAGTAAGAAGTAGTACAATTCAAGTTTTAGGTTTCGATTATGGACTTTTTAGCTGGCTTTGGTGCCTTGGGCATGAGCTAGGACCTTAAGAATCTGCATGAAAGGAGAACTAGCATTCGAGTTGCACGGGAGAATGTGAAAAGTGTTCATATGTAGTAAAAACCTGAGAAATCCGTCCGTTTTCGTAATTTGTTATCGAATCGACTTAAAGCCAGATCGTCACATTGGCCCCTCTTCTCTCTGAAACGGTTGTACTTATCGTCTGCAAAGCTATTTCGCGTGCTGCGGTACTCGGAGACTCTAAAAGCACCATAGTAGAACACAGATGAAGCTTCTAAGTTGATGTAATAGCGAGTAAGAAGTAGTACAATACAAATTTTAGGTTCTGATTATTTACTTTATAGCTGGCTTTGGTGCCTTGGACATGAGCTAGGACGTTAAGATTCTGCATGAAAGGAGGACTAGCAGCCGAATTGCACGGGACAATGTGAAAAGTGTTCATATGTAGTAAAAACCTGAGAAATCCGTCCGTTTTCGTCATTTGTTTTCGAATCATCTTTAAAGCCAGATCGTCACATTGGCCGCTCTTCTCTCTGAAATCGTCGTAATTATCGTCTGCAAAGCTATGTCTCGTGCTCCGGAATGCGGAGACACTAAAAGCACCATAGTAGAACACAGATGAAGCTTCTAATTTGATGTAATAGCGAGTAAGAAGTAGTACAATACAAATTTTAGGTTCTGATTATTTACTTTATAGCTGGCTTTGGTGCCTTGGACATGAGCTAGGACGTTAAGATTCTGCATGAAAGGAGGACTAGCAGCCGAATTGCACGGGACAATGTGAAAAGTGTTCATATGTAGTAAAAACCTGAGAAATCCGTCCGTTTTCGTCATTTGTTTTCGAATCATCTTTAAAGCCAGATCGTCACATTGGCCGCTCTTCTCTCTGAAACGGTTGTACTTATCGTCTGCAAAGCTATTTCACGTGCTGCGGTATGCGGAGACTCTCAAAGCACCATAGTAGAACACAGATGAAGCTTCTAAGTTTATGTAATAGCCAGTAAGAAGTAGTAAAATTCAAGTTTTACTTATCGATTATTGACTTTTTAGCTGGCTTTGGTGCCTTGGACATGAGCTAGGACCTTAAGATTCTGCATGAAAGGAGAACTAGAACCCGAGTTGCACGGGAGAATGTGAAAAGTGTTCGTATGTAGTAAAAACCTGAGAAATCCGTCCGTTTTCGTCATTTGTTATCGACTCAACTTAAAGCCAGATCATCTCATTGGCCGCTCTTCTCTCTGAAACGGTCGTAATTATCTTCTGCAAAGCTATGTCTCGTGCTCCGGTATGCGGAGACACTAAAAGCACCATAATAGAACACAGATGAAGCTTCTAAGTTGAAGTAATAGCCAGTAAGATATAGTACAATTCAAGTTTTAGGTATCGATTATTGACTTTTTAGCTGGCTTTGGTGCCTTGGACATGAGCTAGGACCTTAAGATTATGCATGAAAGGAGGACTAGCAGCCGAGTTGCACGGGAGAATGTGGAATGTGTTCATATGTAGTAAAAACCTAGAAATCCGTCCGTTTTCGTCATTTGTTATCAAATCGACTTAAAGCCAGATCGTCACATTGGCCGCTCTTTTCTCTGAAACGGTTGTACTTATCGTCTGCAAAGCTATGTCGCATGCTGCGGTATGCGGAGACACAAAAAGCACCATAGTAGAACACAGATGAAGCTTCTAAGTTGATGTAATAGCAAGTAAGAAGTAGTACAATTCTATGTTTTGGTACACATTATTGACTTTTTAGCTGGCTTTGGTGCCTTGGACATGAGCTAGGACCTTAAGATTCTGCATGAAAGGAGGACTAGCAGCAGAGTTGCACGGGACAATGTGAAAAGTGCTCATATGTAGTAAAAACCTGAGAAATCCGTCCGTTTTCGTCATTTGTTACCGAATCGACTTAAAGATAGATCGTCACATTGGCCGCTCTTCTGTCTGAAACGGTTGTACTTATCGTCTGCAAAGCTATGTCGCGTGCTGCGGTATGCGGAGACACTAAAAGGACCATAGTAGAACACAGATGAAGCCTCTAAGATGATGTAATTGCCAGTAAGAAGTAGTACAATTCAAGTTTTAGGTATCGATTATTGAATTTTTAGCTGACTTTGGTGCCTTGTGCATGAGCTAGGACCTTAAGAATCTGCATGAATGGAGGACTAGCAGCCGAGTTGCTCGGGAGAATGTGTGAAAGTGTTCATATGTAGTAAAAACCAGACAAATCCGTCCGTTTTCGTCATTTGTAATCGAATCGACTTAAAGCCAGATCATGACATTGGCCGCTCTTCTCTCTGAAATCGTCGTAATTATCGCCTTCAAAGCTATGTCTCGTGCTCCCGAATGCGGAGACACTAAAAGCACCATAGTAGAAAACAGATGAAGCTTCTAAGTTGATGTAATAGCCAGTAGGATATAGTACAGTTCAAGTTTTAGGTATCGATTATTGACTTTTTACCCTTCTTTGGTGACTTGGACATGAGCAAGGACCTTAAGATTCTGCATGAAAGGAGGACTAGCAGGCGAGTTGCACGGGACAATGTGAAAAGTGTTCATATGTAGTAAAAACCTGAGAAATCCGTCCGTTTTCGTCATTTGTTATCGAATCGACTTAAAAGCCAGATCGTCTATTTGGCCGCTCTTCTCTCTGAAACGGTGGTAATTATCGTCTTAAAGCTATGTCTCGTGCTCCGGTATGCGGAGACACTAAAAGCACCATAGTAGAACACAGATGAAGCTTCTAAGTTGATGTAATAGCCAGTAAGATATAGTACAATTCAAGTTTAAGGTATCGATTATGACTTTTTAGCTGGCTTTGGTGCCTTGGACATGAGCTAGGACCTTAAGATTCTGCATGAAAGGAGGACTAGCAGCCGAGGTGCACGGGAGAATGTGGAATGTGTTCATATGTAGTAAAAACCTAGGAATCCGTCCGTTTTCGTCATTTGTTATCGAATCGACTTAAAGCCAGATCCTCATATTGGCCGCTCTTTTCTCTGAAACGGTTGTACTTATCGTCTGCAAACCTATGTCGCGTGCTGCGGTATGCGGAGACACTAAAAGGACCATAGTAGAACACATATGAAGCCTCTAAGATGATGTAATTGCCAGTAAGAAGTAGTACAATTCAAGTTTTAGGTATCGATTATTGACTTTTTAGCTGGCTTTGGTGCCTTGGACTTGAGCTAGGACCTTAAGATTCTGCATGAAAGGAGGACTAGCAGCCGAGTTGCACGGGAGAGTGTGAAAAGTGTTAACATGTAGTAAAAACCTGAGAAATCCGTCCGTTTTCGTCATTTGTTATCGAATCGACTTAAAGCCAGATCGTCACATTTGCCGCTCTTCACTCTGAAACGGTTATACTTATCGTCTGCAAAGCTATGTCGCGTGCTGCGGTATGCGGAGACACTAAAAGCACCATAGTAGAACACAGATGAAGCTTCTAAGTTGATGTAATAGCCAGTTACAAGTAGTACAATTCAAGTTTTAGGTATCGATTATTGATTTTTTAGCTGGCTTTGGTGCCTTGGACATGAGCTAGGACCTTAAGATTCTGCATGAAAGGAGGACTAGTTGCCGAGTTGCACGGGAGGAAGTGAAAAGTGTTCATATGTAGTAAAAACCTGAGAAATTAGTCCGTTTTCGTCATTTGCTATAGAAACGACTTAAAACCAGATCGTCACATTGGTCGCTCTTTTCTCTGAAACGATTGCACTTATCGTCTGCAAAGCTATGTCGCATGCTGCGGTATGCGGAGACACTAAAAGCACCATAGTAGAACACAGATGAAGGTTCTAAGTTGATGTAATAGCCAGTAAGAAGTAGTCCAATTCAAGTTTTAGGTATCCATTATTGACTTTTTAGCTGGCTTTGGTGCCTTGGACATGAGCTAGGACCTTAAGATTCTGCATGAAAGGAGGACTAGCAGCCGAGGTCCACGGGAGAATGTGAAAAGTGTTCATATGTAGTAAAAACCTGAGAAAATCGGCCGTTTTCGTCATTTGTTATGGAATCGACTTAAAGCCAGATCGTCACATTGGCCGCTCTTCTCTCTGGAACGGTTGAACTTATCGTCTGCAAAGCTATGTCGCGTGCTGCGGTATGCGGAGACACAAAAAGCACCATAGTAGAACACAGATGAAGCTTCTAAGTTGATGTAATAGCAAGTAAGAAGTAGTACAATTCTATGTTTTGGTACTGATTATTGACTTTTTAGCTGGCTTTGGTGCCTTGGACATGAGCTAGGACCTTAAGAATCTGCATGAAAGGAGGACTAGCAGCTGAGTTGCACGGGAGAATGTGAAAAGTGTTCATATGTAGTAAAAACCTGAGAAATCCGTCCGTTTTCGTAATTTGTTATCGAATCGACTTAAAGCCAGATCGTCACATTGGCCCCTCTTCTCTCTGAAACGGTTGTACTTATCGTCTGCAAAGCTATGTCGCGTGCTGCGGTATGCGGAGTCACTAAAAGCACCATAGTAGAACACAGATGAAGCTCCTAAGTTGATGTGATAGCCAGTGAGAAGTAGTACAATTCAAGTTTTAGGTATCGATTATTGACTTTTTAGCGGGCTTTGATGCCTTGGACATGAGCTACGACCTTAAGATTCTGCATGAAAGGAGGACTAGCAGCCGAGTTGCACGGGAGAATGTGTGAAAGTGTTCATATGTAGTAAAAACCAGACAAATCCGTCCGTTTTCGTCATTTGTTATCGAATCGACTTAAAGCCAGATCATGACATTGGCCGCTCTTCTCTCTGAAATCGTCGTAATTATCGTCTGCAAAGCTATGTCTCGTGCTCCGGAATGGCGAGACACTAAAAGCACCATAGTAGAAAACAGATGAAGCTTCTAAGTTGCTGTAATAGCCAGTAGGATATAGTACAGTTCAAGTTTTAGGTATCGATTATTGACTTTTTACCCTTCTTTGGTGACTTGGACATGAGCAAGGACCTTAAGAATCTGCATGAAAGGAGGACTAGAAGCCGAGTTGCACGGGAGAATGTGAAAAGTGTTCATATTTTGTAAAAACCTGAGAAATCCGTCCGTTTTCGTCATTTGTTATCGAATCGACTTAAAGCCAGATCGTCACTTGGCCGCTCTTCTCTCTGGAACGGTTGTACTTATCGTCTGCAAAGCTATGTCGCGTGCTGCGGTATGCGGAGACACTAAATGTACCATAGTAGAACACAGATGAAGCTTCTAAGTTGATGTAATAGCCAGTAAGAAGTAGTACAATTCAAGTTTTAGGTAGTGATTATTGACTTTTTATCTGGCTTTGGTGCCTTTTACATGAGCTAGGACGTTAAGATTCTGCAAGAAAGGAGGACTAGCAGGCGAGTTGCACGGGACAATGTGAAAAGTGTTCATATGTAGTAAAAACCTGAGAAATACGTCCGTTTTCGTCATTTGTTATCGACTCGACTTAAAAGCCAGATCGTCACATTGGCCGCTCTTCTCTCTGAAACGGTTGTACTTATCGTCTGCAAAGCTATGTCGCGTGCTGCGGTATGCGGAGACTCTCGAAGCACCATAGTAGAACACAGATGAAGCTTCTAAGTTGATGTAATAGCCAGTAAGAAGCAGTAAAATTCAAGTTTTAGGTATCGATTATTGACTTTTTAGCTGGCTTTGGTGCGTTGGACATGAGCTAGGACCTTAAGATTCTGCATGAAAGGAGGACTAGCAGCAGAGTTGCACGGGACAATGTGAAAAGTGTTCATATGTAGTAAAAACCTGAGAAATCCGTCCGTTTTCGTCATTTGTTATCGAATCGACTTAAAGATAGATCGTCACATTGGCCGCTCTTCTCTCTGAAACGGTTGTACTTATCGTCTGCAAAGCTATGTCGCGTGCTGCGGTATGCGGAGACACTAAAAGGACCATAGTAGAACACAGATGAAGCCTCTAAGATGATGTAATTGCCAGTAAGAAGTAGTACAATTCAAGTTTTAGGTATCGATTATTGAAATTTTAGCTGGCTTTGGTGCCTTGGACATGAGCTAGGACCTTAAGATTTTGCATGAAAGGAGGACTAGCAGCCGAGTTGCACGAGAGAGTGTGAAAAGTGTTCACATGGAGTAAAAACCTGAGAAATCCGTCCGTTTTCGTCATTTGTTATCGAATCGACTTAAAGCCAGATCGTCACATTGGCCGCTCTTCTCTCTGAAACGGTTGTACTTATCGTCTGCAAAGCTATGTCGCGTGCTGCGGTATGCGGAGACACTAAAAGCACCATAGTAGAACACAGATGAAGCTTCTAAGTTGATGTAATAGCCAGTAAGAAGTAGTACAATTCAAGTTTTAGGTATCGATTATTGGCTTTTTAGCTCGCTTTGGCGCCTTGGACATGAGCTAGGACCTTAAGATTCTGCATGAAAGGAGGACTAGCAGCCGCGTTGCACGGGAGAATGTGAAAGTGTTCATATGTAGTAAAAACCTGAGAAATCCGTCCGTTTTCGTCATTTGTTATCGAATCGACTTAAAGCCAGATCGTCACATTGGCCGCTCTTCTCTCTGAAACGGTTGTACTTATCGTCTGCAAAGCTATGTCGCGTGCTGCGGTATGCGGAGACACAAAAAGCACCATAGTAGAACACAGATGAAGCTTCTAAGTTGATGTAATAGCAAGTAAGAAGTAGTACAATTCTTTGTTTTGGTACTGATTATTGACTTTTTAGCTGGCTTTGGTGCCTTGGACATGAGCTAGGACCTTAAGATTCTGCATGAAAGGAGGACTAGCAGCAGAGTTGCACGGGACAATGTGAAAAGTGTTCATATGTAGTAAAAACCTGAGAAATCCGTCCGATTTCGTCATTTGTTATCGAATCGACTTAAAGATAGATCGTCACATTGGCCGCTCTTCTCTCTGAAACGGTTGTACTTATCGTCTGCAAAGCTATGTCGCGTGCTGCGGTATGCGGAGACACTAAAAGGACCATAGTAGAACACAGATGAAGCCTCTAAGATGATGTAATTGCCAGTAAGAAGTAGTACAATTCAAGTTTTAGGTATCGATTATTGAAATTTTAGCTGGCTTTGGTGCCTTGGACATGAGCTAGGACCTTAAGATTCTGCATGAAAGGAGGACTAGTTGCCGAGTTGCACGGGAGAAAGTGAAAAGTGTTCATATGTAGTAAAAACCTGAGAAATTAGTCTGTTTTCGTCATTTGTTATCGAATCGACTTAAAACCAGATCGTCACATTGGTCGCTCTTTTCTCTGAAACGATTGTACTTATCGTCTGCAAAGCTATGTCGCATGCTGCGGTATGCGGAGACACTAAAAGCACCATAGTAGAACACAGATGAAGGTTCTAAGTTGATGTAATAGCCAGTAAGAAGTAGTCCAAATCAAGTTTTAGGTATCCATTATTGACTTTTTAGCTGGCTTTGGTGCCTTGGACATGAGCTAGGACCTTAAGATTCTGCATGAAAGGAGGACTAGCAGCCGAGTTGCACGGGAGAATGTGAAAGTGTTCATATGTAGTAAAAACCTGAGAAATCCGTCCGTTTTCGTCATTTGTTATCGAATCGACTTAAAGCCAGATCGTCACATTGGCCGCTCTTCTCTCTGAAACGGTTGTACTTATCGTCTGCAAAGCTATGTCGCGTGCTGCGGTATGCGGAGACACAAAAAGCACCATAGTAGAACACAGATGAAGCTTCTAAGTTGATGTAATAGCAAGTAAGAAGTAGTACAATTCTTTGTTTTGGTACTGATTATTGACTTTTTAGCTGGCTTTGGTGCCTTGGACATGAGCTAGGACCTTAAGATTCTGCATGAAAGGAGGACTAGCAGCAGAGTTGCACGGGACAATGTGAAAAGTGTTCATATGTAGTAAAAACCTGAGAAATCCGTCCGTTTTCGTCATTTGTTATCGAATCGACTTAAAGATAGATCGTCACATTGGCCGCTCTTCTCTCTGAAACGGTTGTACTTATCGTCTGCAAAGCTATGTCGCGTGCTGCGGTATGCGGAGACACTAAAAGGACCATAGTAGAACACAGATGAAGCCTCTAAGATGATGTAATTGCCAGTAAGAAGTAGTACAATTCAAGTTTTAGGTATCGATTATTGAAATTTTAGCTGGCTTTGGTGCCTTGGACATGAGCTAGGACCTTAAGATTTTGCATGAAAGGAGGACTAGCAGCCGAGTTGCACGAGAGAGTGTGAAAAGTGTTCACATGGAGTAAAAACCTGAGAAATCCGTCCGTTTTCGTCATTTGTTATCGAATCGACTTAAAGCCAGATCGTCACATTGGCCGCTCTTCTCTCTGAAACGGTTGTACTTATCGTCTGCAAAGCTATGTCGCGTGCTGCGGTATGCGGAGACACTAAAAGCACCATAGTAGAACACAGATGAAGCTTCTAAGTTGATGTAATAGCCAGTAAGAAGTAGTACAATTCAAGTTTTAGGTATCGATTATTGGCTTTTTAGCTCGCTTTGGCGCCTTGGACATGAGCTAGGACCTTAAGATTCTGCATGAAAGGAGGACTAGCAGCCGCGTTGCACGGGAGAATGTGAAAAGTGTTCATTTGTAGTAAAAACCTTAGAAATCCGTCCGTTTTCGTCATTTGTTATCGAATCGACTTAAAGCCAGATCGCCACATTGGCCGCTCTTCTCTCTGGAACCGTTGTACTTATCGGCTGCAAAGCTATGACGTGTGCTGCGGTATGCGGAGACACTAAAACCACCATAGTAAAACACAGATGAAGCATCTAATTTAATGTAATAGAAAGTAAGAAGTAGTACAATTCAAGTTTTAAGTATCGATTATGGACTTTTTAGCTGGCTTTGGTGCCTTGGGCATGAGCTAGGACCTTCAGAATCTGCATGAAAGGAGGACTAGCAGCCAAGTTGCACGGGAGAATGTGAAAAGTGTTCATATGTAGTAAAAACCTGAGAAATCCGTCGGTTTTCGTCATCTGTTATCGAATCGACTTAAAGCCAGATCGTCACATTGGTCGCTCTACTCTCTGAAACGATTGTACTTATCGTCTGCAAAGCTATGTCTCGTGCTCCGGAATGCGGAGACACTAAAAGCACCATAGTAGAAAACAGATGAAGCTTGTAAGTTGATGTAATAGCCAGTAATATATAGTACAATTCAAGTTTCAGGTATCGATTATTGACTTTATAGCTGGCTCTGGAGCCTTGGACATGAGCTAAGACCTTAAGATTCTGCATGAAAGGAGGACTAGCAGCCGAGTTGCACGGGAGAATGTGGAATGTGTTCATATGTAGTAAAAACCTAGAAATCAGTCCGTATTCGTCATTTGTTACCGAATCGACTTAAAGCCAGATCGTCACATTGGCCGCTCTTCTCTCTGAAACGTTTGTACTTATCGTCTGCAAAGCTATGTCGCGTGCTGCGGTATGCGGAGACACTAAAAGCACCATAGTAGAACACAGATGAAGCTTCTAAGTTGATGTAATAGCCAGTAAGAAGTAGTACAATACAAGTTTTAGGTATCGATTATTGATTTTTAGGTGGCTTTGGTGCCTTGGACTTGAGCTAGGACCTTAAGATTCTGCATGAAAGGAGGACTAGCAGCTGAGTTGCACGGGATAATGTGAAAAGTGTTCATATGTAGTAAAAACCTAGCAATCCGACCGTTTTCGTCAATTGTTATCGACTCGACTTAAAGCCAGATCTCCACATTGGCCGCTCTTCTCTCTGAGACGGTCCTAATTATCGTCTGCAAAGCTATGTCTCGTGCTCCGATATGCGGAGACACTAAAAGCACCATAGTAGAAAACAGATGAAGCTTCTAAGTTGATGTAATAGCAAGTAAGTTGTAGTACAATTCAAGTTTTAGGTATCGATTATTGATTTTTAGCTGGCTTTGGTGCCTTGGACATGAGCTAGGACCTTAAGATTCTGCATGAAAGGAGGACTAGCAGCCGAGTTGCACGGAAGAATGTGGAATGTGTTCATATGTAGTAAAAACCTAGAAATCCGTCCGCTTTCGTCATTTGTTATCGAATCGACTTAAAGCCAGATCGTCATATTGGCCGCTCTTCTCTCTGAAACAGTTGTACTTATCGTCTGCAAAGCTACGTCGCGTGCTGCGGTATGCGGGGACACTAAAACCACCATAGTAAAACACAGATGAAGCTTCTAAGTTGATGTAATAGCCAGTAAGATATAGTACAATTCAAGTTTTAGGTATCGATTATTGACTTTTTAGCTGGCTTTGGTGCCTTGGACATGAGCTAGGACCTTAAGATTCTGCATGAAAGGAGGACTATCAGCCGAGTTGTACGGGAGAATGTGAAAAGTGTTCATATGTAGTAAAAACCTAGAAATCCGTCCGTTTTCGTCATTTGTTATCGAATCCACTTAAAGCCAGATCGTCATATTGGCCGCATTTATGTCTAAAACGGTTGGACTTATCGTCTGCAAAGCTATGTCGCGTGCTGCGGTATGCGGAGACACTAAAAGCATCATAGTAGAACACAGATGAAGCTTCTAAATTGATGTAATAGACAGTAAGAAGTAGTACAATTCAAGTTTTAGTTATCGATTATTGACTTTATAGCTATCTTTGGTGCCTTGGACATGAGCTAGGACCTTAAGATTCTGCATGAAAGGAGGACTAGCAGCTGATTTGCACGGGAGAATGTGAAAAGTGTTCATATGTAGTAAAATCCTGAGACATCGGTCCGTTGTCGTCATTTGTTATCGACTCGACTTAAAGCCAGATCTTCACATTGGCCGCTCTTCTCTCTGAAACGGTTGTACTTATCGTCTGCAAAGCTATGACGTGTGCTGCGGTATGCGGAGACACTAAAACCACCATAGTAAAACACAGATGAAGCTTCTAAGTTGATGTAATAGCCAATAAGATTTAGTACAATTCTAGTTTTAGGTATCGATTATTGACTTTTTAGCTGGCTTTGGTTCCTTGGACATGAGCTAGGACCATAAGATTCTGCATTAAAGGAGGACTAGCAGCCGTGTTGCACGGGAGAATGTGAGAAGTGTTCATATGTAGTAAAAACCTAGAAATCCGTCCGTTTTCGTCATTTGTTACCGAATCGACTTAAAGCCAGATCGTCACATTGGTCGCTCTTCTCTCTGAAACGGGTGTACTTATCGTCTGCAAAGCTATGTCGCGTGCTGCGGTATGCGGAGACACTAAAAGCACCATAGTAGAACACAGATGAAGGTTCTAAGTTGATGTAATAGCCAGTAAGAAGTAGACCAATTCAAATTTTAGGTATGGATTATTGACATTTTAGCTGGATTTGGTTCCTTGGACATGAGCTAGGAACTTAAGATTCTGCATGAAAGGAGGACTAGCTGCCGAGTTGCACGGGAGAATGTCAATAGTGTTCATATGTAGTAAAAACCTGAGAAATCCGTCCGTTTTCGTCATTTGTTATCGAATCGACTTAAAGCCAGATCGTCACTTGGCCGCTCTTCTCTCTGGAACGGTTGTACTTATCGTCTGCAAAGCTATGTCTCGTGCTCCGGTATGCGGAGACACTAAAAGCACATAGTAGAAAACAGATGAAGCTTCTAAGTTGATGTAATAGCCAGTAAGATATAGTACAATTCAAGTTTAAGGTATCGGTTATTGACTTTTTAGCTGGCTTTGGTGCCTTGGACATGAGCTAGGACCTTAAGATTCTGCATGAAAGGAGGACTAGCAGCCGAGTTGCACGGAAGAATTTGGAATGTGTTCATATGTAGTAAAAACCTAGAAATCCGTCCGTTTTCGTCATTTGTTATCGAATCGACTTAAAGCCAGATCGTCACATTGGCCGCTCTTCTCTCTGAAACAGTTGTACTTATCGTCTGCAAAGCTACGTCGCGTGCTGCGGTCTGCGGAGACACTAAAAGCACCATAGCAGAACACAGATGAAGGTCCTAAGTTAATGTAATAGCCAGTAAGAAGTAGACCAATTCAAGTTTTAGGTATCGATAATTGACTTTTTAGCGGGCTTTGGTGCCTTGGACATGAGCTAGGACCTTAAGATTCTGCATGAAAGGAGGACTAGCAGCCGAGTTGCACGGGAGAATGTGAAATGTGTTCATATGTAGTAAAAACTTGAGAAATCCGTCCGTTTTCGTCATTTGTTATCGACTCGACTTAAAGCCAGATCATCACATTGGCCGCTCTTCTCTCTGAAATCGTCGTAATTATCGTCTGAAAAGCTATGTCTCGTGCTCCGGAATGCGGAGACACTAAAAGCACCATAGTAAAAAACAGATGAAGCTTCTAAGTTGATGTAATAGCCAGTAATATATAGTACAATTCAAGTTTCAGGTATCGATTATTGACTTTATAGCTGGCTTTGGAGCCTTGGACATGAGCTAGGACCTTAAGATTCTGCATGAAAGGAGGACTAGCAGCCGAGTTGCACGGGAGAATGTGGAATGTGTTCATATGTAGTAAAAACCTAGAAATCCGTCCGTTTTCGTCATTTGTTACAGAATCGACTTAAAGCCAGATCGTCACATTGGCCGCTCTTCTCTCTGAAACGGTTGTACTTATCGTCTGCAAAGCTATGTCGCGTGCTGCGGTATGCGGAGACACTAAAAGCACCATAGTAGAACACAGATGAAGGTTCTAAGTTGATGTAATAGCCAGTAAGAAGTAGTCCAATTCAAGTTTTAGGTATCGATAATTGACTTTTTAGCGGGCTTTGGTGCCTTGGACATGAGCTAGGACCTTAAGATTCTGCATGAAAGGAGGACTAGCAGCTGAGTTGCACGGGAGAATGTGAAAAGTGTTCATACGCAGAAAAAACCCGAAAAATCCGTTCGTTATCGTCATTTTTTTATCGAATCGACATAAAGCCAGATCGTCACATTGGCCGCCCTTCTCTCTGAAATGGTTGTACTTATCGTCTTCACAGCTATGACGTGTGCTGCGGTATGCGGAGACACTAAAACCACCATAGTAAAACACAGATGAAGCATCTAATTTAATGTAATAGCCAGTAAGAAGTTGTACAATTCAAGTTTTAGGTATCGATTATGGACTTTTTAGCTGGCTTTGGTGCCTTGGCCATGAGCTAGGACCTTAAGATTCTGCATGAAAGGAGGACTAGCAGCCGAGTTGCACGGGAGAATGTGAAAAGTGTTCATATGTAGTAAAAACCTAGAAATCCGACCGTTTTCGTCATTTGTTATCGAATCGACTTAAAGCCAGATCGTCACATTGGTCGCTCTTCTCTCTGAAACGATTGTACTTATCGTCTGCAAAGCTATGTCGCGTGCTGCGGTATGCGGAGACACTAAAAGCACCATAGTAGAACACAGATTAAGGTTCTAAGTTGATGTAATAGCCAGTAAGAAGTAGACAAATTCAAGTTTTAGGTATAGATTATTTACTTTTTAGCTGGCTTTGGTTCTTTGGACATGAGCTAGGAACTTAAGATTCTGCATGAAAGGAGGACTAGCTGCCGAGTTGCACGGGAGAATGTGAAAAGTGTTCATTTGTAGTAAAAACCTTAGAAATCCGTCCGTTTTCGTCATTTGTTATCGAATCGACTTAAAGCCAGATCGCCACATTGGCCGCTCTTCTCTCTGGAACGGTTGTACTTATCGTCTGCAAAGCTATGTCGCGTGCTGCGGTATGCGGAGACACTAAAAGGACCATAGTAGAACACAGATGAAGCCTCTAAGATGATGTAATTGCCAGTAAGAAGTAGTACAATTCAAGTTTTAGGTATCGATTATTGAAATTTTAGCTGGCTTTGGTGCCTTGGACATGAGCTAGGACCTTAAGATTTTGCATGAAAGGAGGACTAGCAGCCGAGTTGCACGAGAGAGTGTGAAAAGTGTTCACATGGAGTAAAAACCTGAGAAATCCGTCCGTTTTCGTCATTTGTTATCGAATCGACTTAAAGCCAGATCGTCACATTGGCCGCTCTTCTCTCTGAAACGGTTGTACTTATCGTCTGCAAAGCTATGTCGCGTGCTGCGGTATGCGGAGACACTAAAAGCACCATAGTAGAACACAGATGAAGCTTCTAAGTTGATGTAATAGCCAGTAAGAAGTAGTACAATTCAAGTTTTAGGTATCGATTATTGGCTTTTTAGCTCGCTTTGGCGCCTTGGACATGAGCTAGGACCTTAAGATTCTGCATGAAAGGAGGACTAGCAGCCGCGTTGCACGGGAGAATGTGAAAAGTGTTCATTTGTAGTAAAAACCTTAGAAATCCGTCCGTTTTCGTCATTTGTTATCGAATCGACTTAAAGCCAGATCGCCACATTGGCCGCTCTTCTCTCTGGAACCGTTGTACTTATCGGCTGCAAAGCTATGACGTGTGCTGCGGTATGCGGAGACACTAAAACCACCATAGTAAAACACAGATGAAGCATCTAATTTAATGTAATAGAAAGTAAGAAGTAGTACAATTCAAGTTTTAAGTATCGATTATGGACTTTTTAGCTGGCTTTGGTGCCTTGGGCATGAGCTAGGACCTTCAGAATCTGCATGAAAGGAGGACTAGCAGCCAAGTTGCACGGGAGAATGTGAAAAGTGTTCATATGTAGTAAAAACCTGAGAAATCCGTCGGTTTTCGTCATCTGTTATCGAATCGACTTAAAGCCAGATCGTCACATTGGTCGCTCTACTCTCTGAAACGATTGTACTTATCGTCTGCAAAGCTATGTCTCGTGCTCCGGAATGCGGAGACACTAAAAGCACCATAGTAGAAAACAGATGAAGCTTGTAAGTTGATGTAATAGCCAGTAATATATAGTACAATTCAAGTTTCAGGTATCGATTATTGACTTTATAGCTGGCTCTGGAGCCTTGGACATGAGCTAAGACCTTAAGATTCTGCATGAAAGGAGGACTAGCAGCCGAGTTGCACGGGAGAATGTGGAATGTGTTCATATGTAGTAAAAACCTAGAAATCAGTCCGTATTCGTCATTTGTTACCGAATCGACTTAAAGCCAGATCGTCACATTGGCCGCTCTTCTCTCTGAAACGTTTGTACTTATCGTCTGCAAAGCTATGTCGCGTGCTGCGGTATGCGGAGACACTAAAAGCACCATAGTAGAACACAGATGAAGCTTCTAAGTTGATGTAATAGCCAGTAAGAAGTAGTACAATACAAGTTTTAGGTATCGATTATTGATTTTTAGGTGGCTTTGGTGCCTTGGACTTGAGCTAGGACCTTAAGATTCTGCATGAAAGGAGGACTAGCAGCTGAGTTGCACGGGATAATGTGAAAAGTGTTCATATGTAGTAAAAACCTAGCAATCCGACCGTTTTCGTCAATTGTTATCGACTCGACTTAAAGCCAGATCTCCACATTGGCCGCTCTTCTCTCTGAGACGGTCCTAATTATCGTCTGCAAAGCTATGTCTCGTGCTCCGATATGCGGAGACACTAAAAGCACCATAGTAGAAAACAGATGAAGCTTCTAAGTTGATGTAATAGCAAGTAAGTTGTAGTACAATTCAAGTTTTAGGTATCGATTATTGATTTTTAGCTGGCTTTGGTGCCTTGGACATGAGCTAGGACCTTAAGATTCTGCATGAAAGGAGGACTAGCAGCCGAGTTGCACGGAAGAATGTGGAATGTGTTCATATGTAGTAAAAACCTAGAAATCCGTCCGCTTTCGTCATTTGTTATCGAATCGACTTAAAGCCAGATCGTCATATTGGCCGCTCTTCTCTCTGAAACAGTTGTACTTATCGTCTGCAAAGCTACGTCGCGTGCTGCGGTATGCGGGGACACTAAAACCACCATAGTAAAACACAGATGAAGCTTCTAAGTTGATGTAATAGCCAGTAAGATATAGTACAATTCAAGTTTTAGGTATCGATTATTGACTTTTTAGCTGGCTTTGGTGCCTTGGACATGAGCTAGGACCTTAAGATTCTGCATGAAAGGAGGACTATCAGCCGAGTTGTACGGGAGAATGTGAAAAGTGTTCATATGTAGTAAAAACCTAGAAATCCGTCCGTTTTCGTCATTTGTTATCGAATCCACTTAAAGCCAGATCGTCATATTGGCCGCATTTATGTCTAAAACGGTTGGACTTATCGTCTGCAAAGCTATGTCGCGTGCTGCGGTATGCGGAGACACTAAAAGCATCATAGTAGAACACAGATGAAGCTTCTAAATTGATGTAATAGACAGTAAGAAGTAGTACAATTCAAGTTTTAGTTATCGATTATTGACTTTATAGCTATCTTTGGTGCCTTGGACATGAGCTAGGACCTTAAGATTCTGCATGAAAGGAGGACTAGCAGCTGATTTGCACGGGAGAATGTGAAAAGTGTTCATATGTAGTAAAATCCTGAGACATCGGTCCGTTGTCGTCATTTGTTATCGACTCGACTTAAAGCCAGATCTTCACATTGGCCGCTCTTCTCTCTGAAACGGTTGTACTTATCGTCTGCAAAGCTATGACGTGTGCTGCGGTATGCGGAGACACTAAAACCACCATAGTAAAACACAGATGAAGCTTCTAAGTTGATGTAATAGCCAATAAGATTTAGTACAATTCTAGTTTTAGGTATCGATTATTGACTTTTTAGCTGGCTTTGGTTCCTTGGACATGAGCTAGGACCATAAGATTCTGCATTAAAGGAGGACTAGCAGCCGTGTTGCACGGGAGAATGTGAGAAGTGTTCATATGTAGTAAAAACCTAGAAATCCGTCCGTTTTCGTCATTTGTTACCGAATCGACTTAAAGCCAGATCGTCACATTGGTCGCTCTTCTCTCTGAAACGGGTGTACTTATCGTCTGCAAAGCTATGTCGCGTGCTGCGGTATGCGGAGACACTAAAAGCACCATAGTAGAACACAGATGAAGGTTCTAAGTTGATGTAATAGCCAGTAAGAAGTAGACCAATTCAAATTTTAGGTATGGATTATTGACATTTTAGCTGGATTTGGTTCCTTGGACATGAGCTAGGAACTTAAGATTCTGCATGAAAGGAGGACTAGCTGCCGAGTTGCACGGGAGAATGTCAATAGTGTTCATATGTAGTAAAAACCTGAGAAATCCGTCCGTTTTCGTCATTTGTTATCGAATCGACTTAAAGCCAGATCGTCACTTGGCCGCTCTTCTCTCTGGAACGGTTGTACTTATCGTCTGCAAAGCTATGTCTCGTGCTCCGGTATGCGGAGACACTAAAAGCACATAGTAGAAAACAGATGAAGCTTCTAAGTTGATGTAATAGCCAGTAAGATATAGTACAATTCAAGTTTAAGGTATCGGTTATTGACTTTTTAGCTGGCTTTGGTGCCTTGGACATGAGCTAGGACCTTAAGATTCTGCATGAAAGGAGGACTAGCAGCCGAGTTGCACGGAAGAATTTGGAATGTGTTCATATGTAGTAAAAACCTAGAAATCCGTCCGTTTTCGTCATTTGTTATCGAATCGACTTAAAGCCAGATCGTCACATTGGCCGCTCTTCTCTCTGAAACAGTTGTACTTATCGTCTGCAAAGCTACGTCGCGTGCTGCGGTCTGCGGAGACACTAAAAGCACCATAGCAGAACACAGATGAAGGTCCTAAGTTAATGTAATAGCCAGTAAGAAGTAGACCAATTCAAGTTTTAGGTATCGATAATTGACTTTTTAGCGGGCTTTGGTGCCTTGGACATGAGCTAGGACCTTAAGATTCTGCATGAAAGGAGGACTAGCAGCCGAGTTGCACGGGAGAATGTGAAATGTGTTCATATGTAGTAAAAACTTGAGAAATCCGTCCGTTTTCGTCATTTGTTATCGACTCGACTTAAAGCCAGATCATCACATTGGCCGCTCTTCTCTCTGAAATCGTCGTAATTATCGTCTGAAAAGCTATGTCTCGTGCTCCGGAATGCGGAGACACTAAAAGCACCATAGTAAAAAACAGATGAAGCTTCTAAGTTGATGTAATAGCCAGTAATATATAGTACAATTCAAGTTTCAGGTATCGATTATTGACTTTATAGCTGGCTTTGGAGCCTTGGACATGAGCTAGGACCTTAAGATTCTGCATGAAAGGAGGACTAGCAGCCGAGTTGCACGGGAGAATGTGGAATGTGTTCATATGTAGTAAAAACCTAGAAATCCGTCCGTTTTCGTCATTTGTTACAGAATCGACTTAAAGCCAGATCGTCACATTGGCCGCTCTTCTCTCTGAAACGGTTGTACTTATCGTCTGCAAAGCTATGTCGCGTGCTGCGGTATGCGGAGACACTAAAAGCACCATAGTAGAACACAGATGAAGGTTCTAAGTTGATGTAATAGCCAGTAAGAAGTAGTCCAATTCAAGTTTTAGGTATCGATAATTGACTTTTTAGCGGGCTTTGGTGCCTTGGACATGAGCTAGGACCTTAAGATTCTGCATGAAAGGAGGACTAGCAGCTGAGTTGCACGGGAGAATGTGAAAAGTGTTCATACGCAGAAAAAACCCGAAAAATCCGTTCGTTATCGTCATTTTTTTATCGAATCGACATAAAGCCAGATCGTCACATTGGCCGCCCTTCTCTCTGAAATGGTTGTACTTATCGTCTTCACAGCTATGACGTGTGCTGCGGTATGCGGAGACACTAAAACCACCATAGTAAAACACAGATGAAGCATCTAATTTAATGTAATAGCCAGTAAGAAGTTGTACAATTCAAGTTTTAGGTATCGATTATGGACTTTTTAGCTGGCTTTGGTGCCTTGGCCATGAGCTAGGACCTTAAGATTCTGCATGAAAGGAGGACTAGCAGCCGAGTTGCACGGGAGAATGTGAAAAGTGTTCATATGTAGTAAAAACCTAGAAATCCGACCGTTTTCGTCATTTGTTATCGAATCGACTTAAAGCCAGATCGTCACATTGGTCGCTCTTCTCTCTGAAACGATTGTACTTATCGTCTGCAAAGCTATGTCGCGTGCTGCGGTATGCGGAGACACTAAAAGCACCATAGTAGAACACAGATTAAGGTTCTAAGTTGATGTAATAGCCAGTAAGAAGTAGACAAATTCAAGTTTTAGGTATAGATTATTTACTTTTTAGCTGGCTTTGGTTCTTTGGACATGAGCTAGGAACTTAAGATTCTGCATGAAAGGAGGACTAGCTGCCGAGTTGCACGGGAGAATGTGAAAAGTGTTCATATGTAGTAAAAACCTGATAAATCCGTCCGTTTTCGTCATTTGTTATCGACTCGACTTAAAGCCAGATCTCCACATTGGCCGCTCTTCTCTCTGAAACGGTCCTAATTATCGTCTGCAAAGCTATGTCTCCTGCTCCGGTATGCGGAGACACTAAAACCACCATAGTAAAACACAGATGAAGCTTCTAAGTTGACGTAATAGCGAGTAAGATATAGTACAATTCAAGTTTTAGGTATCGATTATTGACTTTTTAGCTGGCTTTGGTGCCTTGGACATGAGCTAGGACCTTAAGATTCTGCATGAAAGGAGGACAATCAGCCGAGTTGTACGGGAGAATGTGAAAAGTGTTCATATGTAGTAAAAACCTAGAAATCCGTACGTTTTCGTCATTTGTTATCGAATCCACTTAAAGCCGGATCGTCATATTGGCCGCATTTATGTCTAAAACGGTTGGACTTATCGTCTGCAAAGCTATGTCGCGTGCTGCGGTATGCGGAGACACTAAAAGCACCATAGTAAAAGACAGATGAAGCATGTAATTTAATGTAATAGCCAGTAAGAAGTAGTACAATTAAGGTTTTAGGTATCGATTATGGACTTTTTAGCTGGCTTTGGTGACTTGGACATGAGCTAGGACCTTAAGAATCTGCATGAAAGTAGGTCTAGCAGCCGTGTTGCTCGGGAGAATGTGAAAAGTGTTCATGTGTAGTAAAAACCTGAGAAATCCGTCCGTATTCGTCATTTGTTACCGAATCGGCTTAAAGCCAGATCGTCACATTGGTCGCTCTTCTCTCCGAAACAATTGTACTTATCGACTGCAAAGCTATGTCGCGTGCTGCGGTATGCGGGGACACTAAAAGCATCATAGTAGAATACAGATGAAGCTTCTAAGTTGATGTAATAGACAGTAAGAAGTAGTACAATTCAAGTTTTAGGTATCGATTATTGACTTTATAGCTATCTTTGGTGCCTTGGACATGAGCTAGGACCTTAAGTTTCTGCATGAAAAGAGGACTAGCAGCTGATTAGCACGGGAGAATGTGAAAAGTGTTCATATGTAGTAAAAACCTGAGAAATCCGTCCGTTTTCGTCATTTGTTATCGACTCGACTTAAAGCCAGATCTTCACATTGGCCGCTCTTCTCTCTGAAACGGTTGTACTTATCGTCTGCAAAGCTATGACGTGTGCTGCGGTATGCGGAGACACTAAAACCACGATAGTAAAACACAGATGAAGCTTCTAAGTTGATGTAATAGCCAGTAAGATATAGTAGAATTCTAGTTTAGGTATCGATTATTGACTTTTTAGCTGGCTTTGGTTCCTTGGACATGAGCTAGGACCTTAAGATTCTGCATGAAAGGAGGACTAGCAGCCGAGTTGCACGGAAGAATGTGGAATGTGTTCATATGTAGTAAAAACCTAGAAATCCGTCCGTTTTCGTCATTTGTTATCGAATCGGCTTAAAGCCAGATCGTCACATTGGTCGCTCTTCTCTCTGAAACAATTGTACTTATCGACTGCAAAGCTATGTCGCGTGCTGCGGTATGCGGAGACACTAAAAGCACCATAGTAGAAAACAGATGAAGCTTCTAAGTTGATGTAATAGCCAGTAAGATATAGTACAATTCAAGTTTTAGGTATCGATTATTGACTTTTTAGCTGGCTTTGGTGCCTTGGACATGAGCTAGAACCTTAAGATTCTGCATGAAAGGAGGACTAGCAGCCGAGTTGCACGGAAGAATGTGGAATGTGTTCATATGTAGTAAAAACCTAGAAATCCGTCCGTTTTCGTCATTTGTTATCGAATCGACTTAAAGCCAGATCGTCACATTGGCCGCTCTTCTCTCTGAAACAGTTGTACTTATCTTCAGCAAAGCTACGTCGCGTGCTGCGGTATGCGGAGACACTAAAAGATCCATGGTATAACACAGTTGAAGCTTCTAAGTTGATGTAATAGCCAGTAAGAAGTAGCACAATCAAGTTTTAGGTATCGAATATTGACTTTTTAGCTGGCTTTGGTGCCTTGGACATGAGCTAGGACCTTAAGATTCTGCATGAAAGGAGGACTATCAGCCGAGTTGTACGGGAGAATGTGAAAAGTGTTCATATGTAGTAAAAACCTAGAAATCCGTCCGTTTTCGTCATTTGTTATCGAATCCACCTAAAGCCAGATCGTCATATTGGCCTCATTTATGTCTAAAACGGTTGTACTTATCGACTGCAAAGCTATGTTGCGTGCTGCGGTATGCGGGGACACTAAAAGCATCATAGTAGAATACAGATGAAGCTTCTAAGTTGATGTATTAGACAGTAAGAAGTAGTACAATTCAAGTTTTAGGTATAGATTATTGACTTTATAGCTATCTTTGGTGCCTTGGACATGCGCTAGGACCTTAAGTTTCTGCATGAAAAGAGGACTAGCAGCTGATTAGCACGGGAGAATGTGAAAAGTGTTCATATGTAGTAAAAACCTGAGAAATCCGTCCGTTTTCGTCATTTGTTATCGACTCGACTTAAAGCCAGATCTTCACATTGGCCGCTCTTCTCTCTGAAACGGTTGTACTTATCGTCTGCAAAGCTATGACGTGTGCTGCGGTATGCGGAGACAATAAAACCACGATAGTAAAACACAGATGAAGCTTCTAAGTTGATGTAATAGCCAGTAAGATATAGTACAATTCTAGTTTAGGTATCGATTATTGACTTTTTAGCTGGCTTTGGTTCCTTGGACATGAGCTAGGACCTTAAGAATCTGCATGAAAGGAGGACTAGCAGCCGAGTTGCACGGAAGAATGTGGAATGTGTTCATATGTAGTAAAAACCTAGAAATCCGTCCGTTTTCGTCATTTGTTATCGAATCGGCTTAAAGCCAGATCGTCACATTGGTCGCTCTTCTCTCTGAAACAATTGTACTTATCGACAGCAAAGCTATGTCGCGTGCTGCGGTATGCGGAGACACTAAAAGCACCATGGTAGAAAACAGATGAAGCTTCTAAGTTGATGTAATAGCCAGTAAGATATAGTACAATTCAAGTTTTAGGTATCGATTATTGACTTTTTAGCTGGCTTTGGTGCCTTGGACATGAGCTAGAACCTTAAGATTCTGCATGAAAGGAGGACTAGCAGCCGAGTTGCACGGAAGAATGTGGAATGTGTTCATATGTAGTAATAACCTAGAAATCCGTCCGTTTTCGTCATTTGTTATCGACTCGACTTGAAGCCAGATCATCACATTGGCCGCTCTTCTCTCTGAAACGGTTGTACTTATCGTCTGCAAAGCTATGTCGCGTGCTGCGGTATGCGGAGACACTAAAAGCACCATAGTAGAACACAGATGAAGCTTCTAAGTTGATGTAATAGCCAGTAAGAAGTAGTACAATTCAAGTTTTAGGTATCGATTATTGACTTTTTAGGTGGCCTTGGTGACTTGGACTTGAGCTAGGACCTTAAGATTCTGCATGAAAGGAGGACTAGCAGCTGAGTTGCATGGGAGAATGTGAAAAGTGTTCATATGCAGTAAAACCCCGTAAAATCCGTTCGTTATCGTCATTTTTTTATCGAATTGACATAAGGCCAGATCGTCACATTGGCCGCTCTTCTCTTTGAAATGGTTGTACTTATCGTCTGCAAAGATATGACGTTTTCTGCGGTATGCGGAGACACTAAAAGCACCATAGTAGAACACAGATGAAGCTTCTAAGTTGATGTAATACCCAGTAAGATATAGTACAATTCTAGTTTTAGGTATCGATTATTGACTTATTAGCTATCTTCGGTGCCTTGGACATGAGCTAGGACCTTAAGATTCTGCATGAAAGGAGGACTAGCAGCCGCGTTGCACGGGAGAAAGTGAGAAGTGTTCATATGTAGTAAAAACCTGAGAAATCCGTCTGTTTTCGTCATTTGTTATCGAATCGACTTAAAGCCAGAATGTCACACTGGCCGCTCTTCTCTCTGAAACGGTTGTACTTATCGTCTGCAAAGCTATGTCGCGTGCTGCGGTATGCGGAGACACTAAAAGCACCATTGTAGAACACAGATGAAGGTTCTAAGTTGATGTAATAGCCCGTAAGAAGTAGACCAATTCAAGTTTTAGGTATAGATTATTGACATTTTAGCTGGCTTTGGTTCCTTGGACATGAGCTAGGAACTTAAGATTCTGCATGAAAGGAGCACTAGCTGCCGAGTTGCACGGGAGAATGTCAAAAGTGTTCATATGTAGTAAAAACCTGAGAAATCCGTCCGTTTTCGTCATTTGTTATCGACTCGACTTAAAGCCAGATCTCCACATTGGCCGCTCTTCTCTCTGAAACGGTCCTAATTACCGTCTGCAAAGCTATGTCTCGTGCTCCGGTATGCGGAGACACTAAAAGCACATAGTAGAAAACAGATGAAGCTTCTAAGTTGATGTAATAGCCAGTAAAATATAGTACAATTCAAGTTTAAGGTATCGATTATTGACTTTTTAGCTGGCTTTGGTGCCTTGGACATGAGCTAGGACCTTAAGATTCTGCATGAAAGGAGGACTAGCAGCCGAGTTGCACGGAAGAATTTGGATTGTGTTCATATGTAGTAAAAACCTAGAAATCCGTCCGTTTTCGTCATTTGTTATCGAATCGACTTAAAGCCAGATCGTCACATTGGCCGCTCTTCTCTCTGAAACAGTTGTACTTATCGTCTGCAAAGCTACGTCGCGTGCTGCGGTCTGCGGAGACACTAAAAGCACCATAGCAGAACACAGATGAAGGTCCTAAGTTAATGTAATAGCCAGTAAGAAGTAGACCAATTCAAGTTTTAGGTATCGATAATTGACTTTTTAGCGGGCTTTGGTGCCTTGGACATGAGCTAGGACCTTAAGATTCTGCATGAAAGGAGGACTAGCAGCCGAGTTGCACGGGAGAATGTGAAAAGTGTTCATATGTAGTAAAAACTTGAGAAATCCGTCCGTTTTCGTGATTTGTTATCGACTCGACTTAAAGCCAGATCATCACATTGGCCGCTCTTCTCTCTGAAATCGTCGTAATTATCGTCTGCAAAGCTATGTCTCGTGCTCCGGAATGCTGAGACACTAAAAGCACCATAGTAGAAAACAGATGAAGCTTCTAAGTTGATGTAATAGCCAGTAATATATAGTACAATTCAAGTTTCAAGTATCGATTATTGACTTTATAGCTGGCTCTGGAGCCTTGGACATGAGCTAGGACCTTAAGATTCTGCATGAAAGGAGGACTAGCAGCCGAGTTGCACGGGAGAATGTGGAATGTGTTCATATGTTGTAAAAACCTAGAAATACGTCCGTTTTCGTCATTTGTTACAGAATCGACTTAAAGCCAGATCGTCACATTGGCCGCTCTTCTCTCAGAAACGGTTGTACTTATCGTCTGCAAAGCTATGTCGCGTGCTGCGGTATGCGGAGACACTAAAAGCACCATAGTAGAACACAGATGAAGCATCTAATTTAATGTAATAGCCAGAAAGAAGTAGTACAATTCAAGTTTTAGGTATCGATTATGGACTTTTTAGCTGGCTTTCGTGCCTTGGCCATGAGCTAGGACCTTAAGATTCTGCATGAAAGGAGGACTAGCAGCCGAGTTGCACGGGAGAATGTGAAAAGTGTTCATATGTAGTAAAAACCTGATAAATCCGTCCGTTTTCGTCATTTGTTATCGACTCGACTTAAAGCCAGATCTCCACATTCGCCGCTCTTCTCTCTGAAACGGTCCTAATTATCGTCTGCAAAGCTATGTCTCGTGCTCCGGTATGCGGAGACACTAAAAGCACCACAGTAGAAAACAGATGAAGCTTCTAAGTTGATGTAATAGCAGGGAAGATATAGTACAATTCAAGTTTTAGGTATCGATTATTGACCTTTTAGCTGGCTTTGGTGCCTTGGACATGAGCTAGGACCTTAAGTTTCTGCATGAAAAGAGGACTAGCAGCTGATTAACACGGGAGAATGTGAAAAGTGTTCATATGTAGTAAAAACCTGAGAAATACGTCCGTTTTCGTCATTTGTTATCGACTCGACTTAAAGCCAGATCTTCACATTGGCCGCTCTTCTCTCTGAAACGGTTGTACTTATCGTCTGCAAAGCTATGACGTGTGCTGCGGTATGCGGAGACACTAAAACCACGATAGTAAAACACAGATGAAGCTTCTAAGTTGATGTAATAGCCAGTAAGATATAGTACAATTCTAGTTTTAGGTATTGATTATTGACTTTTTAGCTGGCTTTGGTGCCTTGGACATGAGCTAGGACATTAAGATTCTGCATGAAAGGAGGACTAGCAGCCGAGTTGCACGGGAGAATGTGAAAAGTGTTCATATGTAGTAAAAACCTGAGAAATCCGTCCGTTTTCGTCATTTGTTATCGACTCGACTTAAAGCCAGATCGTCACATTGGTCGCTCTTCTCTCTGAAACGATTGTACTTATCGTCTGCAAAGCTATGTCGCGTGCTGCGGTATGCGGAGACACTAAAAGCACCATAGTGGAACACAGATGAAGGTTCTAAGTTGATGTAATAGCCAGTAAGAAGTAGACCAATTCAAGTTTTAGGTATCGATTATTGACTTTTTAGCTGGCTTTGGTTCCGTGGACATGAGCTAGGAACTTAAGATTCTGCATGAAAGGAGGACTAGCTGCCGAGTTGCACGGGAGAATGTGAAAAGTGTTCATATGTAGTAAAAACCTGAGAAATCCGTCCGTTTTCGTCATTTGTTATCGACTCGACTTAAAGCCAGATCTTCACATTGGCCGCTCTTCTCTCTGAAACGGTCCTAATTATCGTCTGCAAAGCTATGTCTCGTGCTCCGGTATGCGGAGACACTAAAGGCACCATAGTAGAAAACAGATGAAGCTTCTAAGTTGATGTAATAGCCAGTAAGATATAGTACAATTCAAGTTTTAGATATCGATTATTGACTTTCTAGCTGGCATTGGTGCCTTGGACATGGGCTAGGACCTTAAGATTCTGCATGAAAGGAGGACTAGCAGCCGAGTTGCACGGGAGAATGTAAAAAGTGTTCATATGTAGTAAAAACCTGAGAAATTCGTCCGTTTTCGTCATTTGTTATCGACTCGACTTAAAGACAGATCTTCACATTGACCGCATTTCTGTCTAAAACGGTTGTACTTATCGTCTGCAAAGCTATGTTGCTTGCTGCGGTATGTGGAGACACTAAAAGCACCATAGCAGAACACATATGATGCTTCTAAGTTGATGTAATAGCCAGTAAGATATAGTACAATTCAAGTTTCAGGTATCGATTATTGACTTTATAGCTGGCCCTGGAGACTTGGACATAGCTAGGACCTTAAGATTCTGCATGAATTGAGGACTAGCAGCCGAGTTGCACGGGAGAATGTGAAAAGTGTTCATATGTAGTAAAAACCCGAGAAATCGGTCCGTTTTCGTCATTTGTTATCGACTCGACTTAAAGCCAGATCATCACATTGGCCGCTCTTCTCTCTGAAATGGTCCTAATTATCGTCTGCAAAGCTATGTCTCTTGCTCCGGTATGCGGAGACACTAAAAGCACCATAGTAGAAAACAGATGAAGCTTCTAAGTTGATGTAATAGCCAGTAAGATATAGTACAATTCAAGTTTTAGGTATCGATTATTGACTTTTTAGGTGGCTTTGGTGCCTTGGACATGAGCTAGGACCTTAAGATTCTGCATGAAAGGAGAACTAGCAGCTGAGTTGCAAGGGAGAAAGTGAAAAGTGTTCATATGCAGTAAAGACCTGAGAAATCCGTCCGTTTTCGTCATTTGTTATCGAATCCACTTAAAGCCAGATCGTCACATTGGTCGCTCTTCTCTCTGAAACGATTGTACTTATCGTCTGCAAAGCTATGTCGCGTGCTGCGGTATGCGGAGACACTAAAAGCACCATAGTAGAACACAGATGAAGGTTCTAAGTTGATGTAATAGCCAGTAAGAAGTAGACCAATTCAAGTTTTAGGTATCGATTATTGACTTTTTAGCTGGCTTTGGTTCCGTGGACATGAGCTAGGAACTTAAGATTCTGCATGAAAGGAGGACTAGCTGCCGAGTTGCACGGGAGAATGTGAAAAGTGTTCATATGTAGTAAAAACCTGAGAAATCCGTCCGTTTTCGTCATTTGTTATCGACTCGACTTAAAGCCAGATCTTCACATTGGCCGCTCTTCTCTCTGAAACGGTCCTAATTATCGTCTGCAAAGCTATGTCTCGTGCTCCGGTTTGCGGAGACACTAAAAGCACCATAGTAGAAAACAGATGAAGCTTCTAAGTTGATGTAATAGCCAGTAAGATATAGTACAATTCAAGTTTTAGGTATCGATTATTGACTTTTTAGCTGGCTTTGGTGCCTTGGACATGAGCTAGGACCTTAAGATTCTGCATGAAAGGAGGACTAGCAGCCGAGTTGCACGGAAGAATGTGGAATGTGTTCATATGTAGTAAAAAATTAGAAATCCTTCCGTTTTCGTCATTTGTTATCGAATCGACTTAAAGCCAGATCGTCACATTGGCCGCTCTTCTCTCTGAAACGGTTGTACTTATCGTCTGCAAAGCTACGTCGCGTGCTGCGGTATGCGGAGACACAAAAAGCACCATAGTAGAATACAGATAAAGCTTCTAAGTTGATGTAATAGCAAGTAAGAAGTAGTACAATTCTATGTTTTTGTACTGATTATTGACTTTTTAGCTGGCTTTGGTGCCTTGGACATCAGCTAGGACCTTAAGATTCTGCATGAAAGGAGGACTAGCAGCCGAGTTGCACGGGAGAATGTGAAAAGTGTTCATATGTAGTAAAAACCTGAGAAATCCGTCCGTTTTCGTCATTTGTTATCGAATCGACTTAAAGCCAGATCGTCACATTGGCCGCTCTTCTCTCTGAAACGGTTGTACTTATCGTCTGCAAAGCTATGTCGCGTGCTGCGGTATGCGGAGACACTAAAAGGACCATAGTAGAACACAGGCCAAGCCTCTAAGATGGTGTAATTGCCAGTAAGAAGTAGTACAATTCAATTTTTAGGTATCGATTATTGACTTTTTAGCTGGCTTTGGTGCCTTGGACATGAGCTAGGACCTTAAGAATCTGCATGAAAGGAGGACTAGCAGCCGTGTTGCACGGGAGAGTGCGAAAAGAGTTCATTTGCAGTAAAAATCCGAAAAATCCGTCCGTTTTCGTCATTTGTTATCGAATCGACTTAAAGCCAGATCGCCACATTGGCCGCTCCTCTCTGAAATGGCTGTACTTATCGTCTGCAAAGCTATGACGCGTGCTGCGGTATGCGGAGACACTAAAACCACCATAGTAAAACACAGATGAAGCATCTAATTTAATGTAATAGAAAGTAAGAAGTAGTACAATTCAAGTTTTAGGTATCGATTATGGACTTTTTAGCTGGCTTTGGTGCCTTGGGCAAGAGCTAGGACCTTAAGAATCTGCATGAAAGGAGGACTAGCAGCCGAGTTGCACGGGAGAATGTGAAAAGTGTTCATATGTAGTAAAAACCTGAGAAATCCGTCCGTTTTCGTCATTTGTTATCGACTCAAGTTAAAGCCAGATTATCACATTGGCCGCTCTTCTCTCTGAAACGGTCGTAATTATCTTCTGCAAAGCTATGTCTCGTGCTCCAGTATGCGGAGACACTAAAAGCACCATAGTAGAAAACAGATGAAGCTTCTAAGTTGATGTAATAGCCAGTAAGATATAGTACAATTCAAGTTTTAGGTATCGATTATTGACTTTTTAGCTGGCTTTGGTGCCTTGGACATGAGCTAGGACCTTAAGATTCTGCATGAAAGGAGGACTAGCAGCCGAGTTGCACGGGAGAATGTGGAATGTGTTCATATGTAGTAAAAACCTAGAAATCCTTCCGTTTTCGTCATTTGTTATCGAATCGACTTAAAGCCAAATCGTCACATTGGCCGCTCTTCTCTCTGAATCGGTTGTACTTATCGTCTGCAAAGCTACGTCGCGTGCTGCGGTATGCGGAGACACTAAAAGATCCATAGTATAACACAGATGAAGCTTGTAAGTTGATGTAATAGCCAGTAAGAAGTAGCACAATTCAAGTTTTAGGTATCGATTATTGACTTTTTAGCTGTCTTTGGTGCCTTGGACATGAGCTAGGACCTTAAGATTCTGCATGAAAGGAGGACTATCAGCCGCGTTGTACGGGAGAATGTGAAAAGTGTTCATATGTAGTAAAAACCTAGAAATCCGTCCGTTTTCGTCATTTGTTATCGAATGCACTTAAAGCCAAATCGTCATATTGGCCGCATTTATGTCTAAAACGGTTGTACTCGTCGTCTGCAAAGCTATGTCGCGTGCTGCGGTATGCGGAGACACTAAAAGCATCATAGTAGAACACAGATGAAGCTTCTAAGTTGATGTAATACACAGTAAGAAATAGTACAATTCAAGTTTTAGGTATCGATTATTGACTTTATAGCTATCTTTGGTGCCTTGGACGTGAGCTAGGACCTTAAGATTCTGCATGAAAGGAGGACTAGCAGCTGATTTGCACGGGAGAATGTGAAAAGTGTTCATATGTAGTAAAAACCTGAGAAATTCGTCCGTTTTCGTCATTTGTTATCGACTCGACTTAAAGACAGATCTTCACATTGACCGCATTTCTGTCTAAAACGGTTGTACTTATCGTCTGTAAAGCTATGTTACTTGCTGCGGTATGTGGAGACACTAAAAGCACCATAGCAGAACACATATGATGCTTCTAAGTTGATGTAATAGCCAGTAAGATATAGTACAATTCAAGTTTCAGGTAACGATTATTGACTTTTTAGCTGGCTTTGGTGCCTTGGACATGAGCTAGGACCTTAAGTTTCTGCATGAAAAGAGGACTAGCAGCTGATTAACACGGGAGAATGTGAAAAGTGTTCATATGTAGTAAAAACCTGAGAAATACGTCCGTTTTCGTCATTTGTTATCGACTCGACTTAAAGCCAGATCTTCACATTGGCCGCTCTTCTCTCTGAAACGGTTGTACTTATCGTCTGCAAAGCTATGACGTGTGCTGCGGTATGCGGAGACACTAAAACCACGATAGTAAAACACAGATGAAGCTTCTAAGTTGATGTAATAGCCAGTAAGATATAGTACAATTCTAGTTTTAGGTATTGATTATTGACTTTTTAGCTGGCTTTGGTGCCTTGGACATGAGCTAGGACATTAAGATTCTGCATGAAAGGAGGACTAGCAGCCGAGTTGCACGGGAGAATGTGAAAAGTGTTCATATGTAGTAAAAACCTGAGAAATCCGTCCGTTTTCGTCATTTGTTATCGACTCGACTTAAAGCCAGATCGTCACATTGGTCGCTCTTCTCTCTGAAACGATTGTACTTATCGTCTGCAAAGCTATGTCGCGTGCTGCGGTATGCGGAGACACTAAAAGCACCATAGTAGAACACAGATGAAGGTTCTAAGTTGATGTAATAGCCAGTAAGAAGTAGACCAATTCAAGTTTTAGGTATCGATTATTGACTTTTTAGCTGGCTTTGGTTCCGTGGACATGAGCTAGGAACTTAAGATTCTGCATGAAAGGAGGACTAGCTGCCGAGTTGCACGGGAGAATGTGAAAAGTGTTCATATGTAGTAAAAACCTGAGAAATCCGTCCGTTTTCGTCATTTGTTATCGACTCGACTTAAAGCCAGATCTTCACATTGGCCGCTCTTCTCTCTGAAACGGTCCTAATTATCGTCTGCAAAGCTATGTCTCGTGCTCCGGTATGCGGAGACACTAAAGGCACCATAGTAGAAAACAGATGAAGCTTCTAAGTTGATGTAATAGCCAGTAAGATATAGTACAATTCAAGTTTTAGATATCGATTATTGACTTTCTAGCTGGCATTGGTGCCTTGGACATGGGCTAGGACCTTAAGATTCTGCATGAAAGGAGGACTAGCAGCCGAGTTGCACGGGAGAATGTAAAAAGTGTTCATATGTAGTAAAAACCTGAGAAATTCGTCCGTTTTCGTCATTTGTTATCGACTCGACTTAAAGACAGATCTTCACATTGACCGCATTTCTGTCTAAAACGGTTGTACTTATCGTCTGCAAAGCTATGTTGCTTGCTGCGGTATGTGGAGACACTAAAAGCACCATAGCAGAACACATATGATGCTTCTAAGTTGATGTAATAGCCAGTAAGATATAGTACAATTCAAGTTTCAGGTATCGATTATTGACTTTATAGCTGGCCCTGGAGACTTGGACATAGCTAGGACCTTAAGATTCTGCATGAATTGAGGACTAGCAGCCGAGTTGCACGGGAGAATGTGAAAAGTGTTCATATGTAGTAAAAACCCGAGAAATCGGTCCGTTTTCGTCATTTGTTATCGACTCGACTTAAAGCCAGATCATCACATTGGCCGCTCTTCTCTCTGAAATGGTCCTAATTATCGTCTGCAAAGCTATGTCTCTTGCTCCGGTATGCGGAGACACTAAAAGCACCATAGTAGAAAACAGATGAAGCTTCTAAGTTGATGTAATAGCCAGTAAGATATAGTACAATTCAAGTTTTAGGTATCGATTATTGACTTTTTAGGTGGCTTTGGTGCCTTGGACATGAGCTAGGACCTTAAGATTCTGCATGAAAGGAGAACTAGCAGCTGAGTTGCAAGGGAGAAAGTGAAAAGTGTTCATATGCAGTAAAGACCTGAGAAATCCGTCCGTTTTCGTCATTTGTTATCGAATCCACTTAAAGCCAGATCGTCACATTGGTCGCTCTTCTCTCTGAAACGATTGTACTTATCGTCTGCAAAGCTATGTCGCGTGCTGCGGTATGCGGAGACACTAAAAGCACCATAGTAGAACACAGATGAAGGTTCTAAGTTGATGTAATAGCCAGTAAGAAGTAGACCAATTCAAGTTTTAGGTATCGATTATTGACTTTTTAGCTGGCTTTGGTTCCGTGGACATGAGCTAGGAACTTAAGATTCTGCATGAAAGGAGGACTAGCTGCCGAGTTGCACGGGAGAATGTGAAAAGTGTTCATATGTAGTAAAAACCTGAGAAATCCGTCCGTTTTCGTCATTTGTTATCGACTCGACTTAAAGCCAGATCTTCACATTGGCCGCTCTTCTCTCTGAAACGGCCCTAATTATCGTCTGCAAAGCTATGTCTCGTGCTCCGGTTTGCGGAGACACTAAAAGCACCATAGTAGAAAACAGATGAAGCTTCTAAGTTGATGTAATAGCCAGTAAGATATAGTACAATTCAAGTTTTAGGTATCGATTATTGACTTTTTAGCTGGCTTTGGTGCCTTGGACATGAGCTAGGACCTTAAGATTCTGCATGAAAGGAGGACTAGCAGCCGAGTTGCACGGAAGAATGTGGAATGTGTTCATATGTAGTAAAAAATTAGAAATCCTTCCGTTTTCGTCATTTGTTATCGAATCGACTTAAAGCCAGATCGTCACATTGGCCGCTCTTCTCTCTGAAACGGTTGTACTTATCGTCTGCAAAGCTACGTCGCGTGCTGCGGTATGCGGAGACACAAAAAGCACCATAGTAGAATACAGATAAAGCTTCTAAGTTGATGTAATAGCAAGTAAGAAGTAGTACAATTCTATGTTTTTGTACTGATTATTGACTTTTTAGCTGGCTTTGGTGCCTTGGACATCAGCTAGGACCTTAAGATTCTGCATGAAAGGAGGACTAGCAGCCGAGTTGCACGGGAGAATGTGAAAAGTGTTCATATGTAGTAAAAACCTGAGAAATCCGTCCGTTTTCGTCATTTGTTATCGAATCGACTTAAAGCCAGATCGTCACATTGGCCGCTCTTCTCTCTGAAACGGTTGTACTTATCGTCTGCAAAGCTATGTCGCGTGCTGCGGTATGCGGAGACACTAAAAGGACCATAGTAGAACACAGGCCAAGCCTCTAAGATGGTGTAATTGCCAGTAAGAAGTAGTAAAATTCAATTTTTAGGTATCGATTATTGACTTTTTAGCTGGCTTTGGTGCCTTGGACATGAGCTAGGACCTTAAGAATCTGCATGAAAGGAGGACTAGCAGCCGTGTTGCACGGGAGAGTGCGAAAAGAGTTCATTTGCAGTAAAAATCCGAAAAATCCGTCCGTTTTCGTCATTTGTTATCGAATCGACTTAAAGCCAGATCGCCACATTGGCCGCTCCTCTCTGAAATGGCTGTACTTATCGTCTGCAAAGCTATGACGCGTGCTGCGGTATGCAGAGACACTACAACCACCATAGTAAAACACAGATGAAGCATCTAATTTAATGTAATAGAAAGTAAGAAGTAGTACAATTCAAGTTTTAGGTATCGATTATGGACTTTTTAGCTGGCTTTGGTGCCTTGGGCAAGAGCTAGGACCTTAAGAATCTGCATGAAAGGAGGACTAGCAGCCGAGTTGCACGGGAGAATGTGAAAAGTGTTCATATGTAGTAAAAACCTGAGAAATCCGTCCGTTTTCGTCATTTGTTATCGACTCAAGTTAAAGCCAGATTATCACATTGGCCGCTCTTCTCTCTGAAACGGTCGTAATTATCTTCTGCAAAGCTATGTCTCGTGCTCCAGTATGCGGAGACACTAAAAGCACCATAGTAGAAAACAGATGAAGCTTCTAAGTTGATGTAATAGCCAGTAAGATATAGTACAATTCAAGTTTTAGGTATCGATTATTGACTTTTTAGCTGGCTTTGGTGCCTTGGACATGAGCTAGGACCTTAAGATTCTGCATGAAAGGAGGACTAGCAGCCGAGTTGCACGGGAGAATGTGGAATGTGTTCATATGTAGTAAAAACCTAGAAATCCTTCCGTTTTCGTCATTTGTTATCGAATCGACTTAAAGCCAAATCGTCACATTGGCCGCTCTTCTCTCTGAATCGGTTGTACTTATCGTCTGCAAAGCTACGTCGCGTGCTGCGGTATGCGGAGACACTAAAAGATCCATAGTATAACACAGATGAAGCTTCTAAGTTGATGTAATAGCCAGTAAGATATAGTACAATTCAAGTTTTAGGTATCGATTATTGACTTTTTAGCTGGCTTTGGTGCCTTGGACATGAGCTAGGACCTTAAGATTCTGCATGAAAGGAGGACTAGCAGCCGAGTTGCACGGAAGAATGTGGAATGTGTTCATATGTAGTAAAAAATTAGAAATCCTTCCGTTTTCGTCATTTGTTATCGAATCGACTTAAAGCCAGATCGTCACATTGGCCGCTCTTCTCTCTGAAACGGTTGTACTTATCGTCTGCAAAGCTACGTCGCGTGCTGCGGTATGCGGAGACACAAAAAGCACCATAGTAGAATACAGATAAAGCTTCTAAGTTGATGTAATAGCAAGTAAGAAGTAGTACAATTCTATGTTTTTGTACTGATTATTGACTTTTTAGCTGGCTTTGGTGCCTTGGACATCAGCTAGGACCTTAAGATTCTGCATGAAAGGAGGACTAGCAGCCGAGTTGCACGGGAGAATGTGAAAAGTGTTCATATGTAGTAAAAACCTGAGAAATCCGTCCGTTTTCGTCATTTGTTATCGAATCGACTTAAAGCCAGATCGTCACATTGGCCGCTCTTCTCTCTGAAACGGTTGTACTTATCGTCTGCAAAGCTATGTCGCGTGCTGCGGTATGCGGAGACACTAAAAGGACCATAGTAGAACACAGGCCAAGCCTCTAAGATGGTGTAATTGCCAGTAAGAAGTAGTACAATTCAATTTTTAGGTATCGATTATTGACTTTTTAGCTGGCTTTGGTGCCTTGGACATGAGCTAGGACCTTAAGAATCTGCATGAAAGGAGGACTAGCAGCCGTGTTGCACGGGAGAGTGCGAAAAGAGTTCATTTGCAGTAAAAATCCGAAAAATCCGTCCGTTTTCGTCATTTGTTATCGAATCGACTTAAAGCCAGATCGCCACATTGGCCGCTCCTCTCTGAAATGGCTGTACTTATCGTCTGCAAAGCTATGACGCGTGCTGCGGTATGCAGAGACACTAAAACCACCATAGTAAAACACAGATGAAGCATCTAATTTAATGTAATAGAAAGTAAGAAGTAGTACAATTCAAGTTTTAGGTATCGATTATGGACTTTTTAGCTGGCTTTGGTGCCTTGGGCAAGAGCTAGGACCTTAAGAATCTGCATGAAAGGAGGACTAGCAGCCGAGTTGCACGGGAGAATGTGAAAAGTGTTCATATGTAGTAAAAACCTGAGAAATCCGTCCGTTTTCGTCATTTGTTATCGACTCAAGTTAAAGCCAGATTATCACATTGGCCGCTCTTCTCTCTGAAACGGTCGTAATTATCTTCTGCAAAGCTATGTCTCGTGCTCCAGTATGCGGAGACACTAAAAGCACCATAGTAGAAAACAGATGAAGCTTCTAAGTTGATGTAATAGCCAGTAAGATATAGTACAATTCAAGTTTTAGGTATCGATTATTGACTTTTTAGCTGGCTTTGGTGCCTTGGACATGAGCTAGGACCTTAAGATTCTGCATGAAAGGAGGACTAGCAGCCGAGTTGCACGGGAGAATGTGGAATGTGTTCATATGTAGTAAAAACCTAGAAATCCTTCCGTTTTCGTCATTTGTTATCGAATCGACTTAAAGCCAAATCGTCACATTGGCCGCTCTTCTCTCTGAATCGGTTGTACTTATCGTCTGCAAAGCTACGTCGCGTGCTGCGGTATGCGGAGACACTAAAAGATCCATAGTATAACACAGATGAAGCTTGTAAGTTGATGTAATAGCCAGTAAGAAGTAGCACAATTCAAGTTTTAGGTATCGATTATTGACTTTTTAGCTGTCTTTGGTGCCTTGGACATGAGCTAGGACCTTAAGATTCTGCATGAAAGGAGGACTATCAGCCGCGTTGTACGGGAGAATGTGAAAAGTGTTCATATGTAGTAAAAACCTAGAAATCCGTCCGTTTTCGTCATTTGTTATCGAATGCACTTAAAGCCAAATCGTCAAATTGGCCGCATTTATGTCTAAAACGGTTGTACTCGTCGTCTGCAAAGCTATGTCGCGTGCTGCGGTATGCGGAGACACTAAAAGCATCATAGTAGAACACAGATGAAGCTTCTAAGTTGATGTAATACACAGTAAGAAATAGTACAATTCAAGTTTTAGGTATCGATTATTGACTTTATAGCTATCTTTGGTGCCTTGGACGTGAGCTAGGACCTTAAGATTCTGCATGAAAGGAGGACTAGCAGCTGATTTGCACGGGAGAATGTGAAAAGTGTTCATATGTAGTAAAAACCTGAGAAATTCGTCCGTTTTCGTCATTTGTTATCGACTCGACTTAAAGACAGATCTTCACATTGACCGCATTTCTGTCTAAAACGGTTGTACTTATCGTCTGCAAAGCTATGTTACTTGCTGCGGTATGTGGAGACACTAAAAGCACCATAGCAGAACACATATGATGCTTCTAAGTTGATGTAATAGCCAGTAAGATATAGTACAATTCAAGTTTCAGGTATCGATTATTGACTTTATAGCTGGCCCTGGAGACTTGGACATAGCTAGGACCTTAAGATTCTGCATGAATTGAGGACTAGCAGCCGAGTTGCACGGGAGAATGTGAAAAGTGTTCATATGTAGTAAAAACCCGAGAAATCGGTCCGTTTTCGTCATTTGTTATCGACTCGACTTAAAGCCAGATCATCACATTGGCCGCTCTTCTCTCTGAAATGGTCCTAATTATCGTCTGCGAAGCTATGTCTCTTGCTCCGGTATGCGGAGACACTAAAAGCACCATAGTAGAAAACAGATGAAGCTTCTAAGTTGATGTAATAGCCAGTAAGATATAGTACAATTCAAGTTTTAGGTATCGATTATTGACTTTTTAGGTGGCTTTGGTGCCTTGGACATGAGCTAGGACCTTAAGATTCTGCATGAAAGGAGAACTAGCAGCTGAGTTGCAAGGGAGAATGTGAAAAGTGTTCATATGCAGTAAAGACCTGAGAAATCCGTCCGTTTTCGTCATTTGTTATCGAATCCACTTAAAGCCAGATCGTCACATTGGTCGCTCTTCTCTCTGAAACGATTGTACTTATCGTCTGCAAAGCTATGTCGCGTGCTGCGGTATGCGGAGACACTAAAAGCACCATAGTAGAACACAGATGAAGGTTCTAAGTTGATGTAATAGCCAGTAAGAAGTAGACCAATTCAAGTTTTAGGTATCGATTATTGACTTTTTAGCTGGCTTTGGTTCCGTGGACATGAGCTAGGAACTTAAGATTCTGCATGAAAGGAGGACTAGCTGCCGAGTTGCACGGGAGAATGTCAAAAGTGTTCATATGTAGTAAAAACCTGAGAAATCCGTCCGTTTTCGTCATTTGTTATCGACTCGACTTAAAGCCAGATCTTCACATTGGCCGCTCTTCTCTCTGAAACGGTCCTAATTATCGTCTGCAAAGCTATGTCTCGTGCTCCGGTTTGCGGAGACACTAAAAGCACCATAGTAGAAAACAGATGAAGCTTCTAAGTTGATGTAATAGCCAGTAAGATATAGTACAATTCAAGTTTTAGGTATCGATTATTGACTTTTTAGCTGCCTTTGGTGCCTTGGACATGAGCTAGGACCCTAAGATTCTGCATGAAAGGAGGACTAGCAGCCGAGTTGCACGGAAGAATGTGGAATGTGTTCATATGTAGTAAAAAATTAGAAATCCGTCCGTTTTCGTCATTTGTTATCGAATCGACTTAAAGCCAGATTGTCACATTGGCCGCTCTTCTCTCTGAAACGGTTGCACTTATCGTCTGCAAAGCTACGTCGCGTGCTGCGGTATGCGGAGACACTAAAAGATCCATAGTAGAACACAGATGAAGCTTCTAAGTTGATGTAATAGCCAGTAAGAAGTAGCACAATTCAAGTTTTAGGTATCGATTATTGACTTTTTAGCTGGCTTTGGTGCCTTGGACATGAGCTAGGACCTTAAGATTCTGCATGAAAGGAGGACTATCAGCCGAGTTGTACCGGAGAATGTGAAAAGTGTTCATATGTAGTAAAAACCTAGAAATCCGTCCGTTTTCGTCATTTGTTATCGAATCCACTTAAAGCCAGATCGTCATATTGGCCGCATTTATGTCTAAAACGGTTGTACTTATCGACTGCAAAGCTATGTCGCGTGCTGCGGTATGCGGAGACACTAAAAGCATCATAGTAGAACACAGATGAAGCTTCTAAGTTGATGTAATAGACAGTAAGAAGTAGTACAATTCAAGTTTTAGGTATCGATTATTGACTTTATAGAGATCTTTGGTGCCTTGGACATGAGCTAGGACCTTAAGATTCTGCATGAAAGGAGGACTAGCAGCTGATTTGCACGGGAGAATGTGAAAAGTGTACATATGTAGTAAAAACCTGAGAAATTCGTCCGTTTTCGTCATTTGTTATCGACTCGACTTAAAGCCAGATCTTCACATTGACCGCATTTCTGTCTAAAACGGTTGTACTTATCGTCTGCAAAGCTATGTTGCTTGCTGCGGTATGTGGAGACACTAAAAGCACCATAGTAGAACACATATGAAGCTTCTAAGTTGATGTAATAGATAGTAAGAAGTAGTACAATTCAAGTTTTAGGTATCGATTATTGACTTTTTAGCTGGCTTTGGTTCCGTGGACATGAGCTAGGAACTTAAGATTCTGCATGAAAGGAGGACTAGCTGCCGAGTTGCACGGGAGAATGTGAAAAGTGTTCATATGTAGTAAAAACCTGAGAAATCCGTCCGTTTTCGTCTTTTGTTATCGACTCGACTTAAAGCCAGATCGTCACATTGGCCGCTCTTCTCTCTGAAACGGTTGTACTTATCGTCTGCAAAGCTATGTCGCGTGCTGCGGTATGCGGAGACACTAAAAGGACCATAGTAGAACACAGGTGAAGCCTCTAAGATGATGTAATTGCCAGTAAGAAGTAGTACAATTCAATTTTTAGGTATCGATTATTGACTTTTTAGCTGGCTTTGGTGCCTTGGACATGAGCTAGGACCTTAAGATTCTGCATGAAAGGAGGACTAGCAGCCGAGTTGCACGGGAGAGTGTGAAAAGTGTTCATTTGCAGTAAAAACCCGAAAAATCCGTCCGTTTACGTCATTTGTTATCGAATCGACTTAAAGCCAGATCGTCACATTAGCCGCTCTTCTCTCTGAAACGGTTGTACTTATCGTCTGCAAAGCTATGTCGCTTGCTGCGGTATGCGGAGACACTAAAAGCACCATAGTAGAACACAGATGAAGCTTCTAAGTTGATGTATCAGCCAGTAAGAAGTAGTACAATTCAAGTTTTAGGTATCGATTATTGGCTTTTTAGCTGGCTTTGGCGCCTTGGACATGAGCTAGGACCTTAAGATTCTGCATGAAAGGAGGACTAGCAGCCGCGTTGCACGGGAGAATGTGAAAAGTGTTCATATGTAGTAAAAACCTTAGAAATCCGTCCGTTTTCGTCATTTGTTATCGAATCGACTTAAAGCCAGATCGTCACATTGGCCGCTCTTCTCTCTGAAATGGCTGTACTTATCGTCTGCAAAGCTATGACAAGTGCTGCGGTATGCGGAGACACTAAAACCACCATAGTAAAACACAGATGAAGCATCTAATTTAATGTAATAGAAAGTAAGAAGTAGTACAATTCAAGTTTTAGGTATCGATTATGGACTTTTTAGCTGGCTTTGGTGCCTTGGGCAAGAGCTAGGACCTTAAGAATCTGCATGAAATGAGGACTAGCAGCCGAGTTGCACGGGAGAATGTGAAAAGTGTTCATATGTAGTAAAAACCTGAGAAATCCGTCCGTTTTCGTCATTTGTTATCGACTCAACTTAAAGCCAGATTATCACATTGGCCGCTCTTCTCTCTGAAACGGTCGTAATTATCTTCTGCAAAGCTATGTCTCGTGCTCCAGTATGCGGAGACACTAAAAGCACCATAGTAGAAACCAGATGAAGCTTCTAAGTTGATGTAATAGCCAGTAAGATATAGTACAATTCAAGTTTTAGGTATCGATTATTGACTTTTTAGCTGGCTTTGGTGCCTTGGACATGAGCTAGGACCTTAAGATTCTGCATGAAAGGAGGACTAGCAGCCGAGTTGCACGGGAGAATGTGGAATGTGTTCATATGTAGTAAAAACCTAGAAATCCTTCCGTTTTCGTCATTTGTTATCGAATCGACTTAAAGCCAAATCGTCACATTGGCCGCTCTTCTCTCTGAATCGGTTGTACTTATCGTCTGCAAAGCTACGTCGCGTGCTGCGGTATGCGGAGACACTAAAAGATCCATAGTATAACACAGATGAAGCTTGTAAGTTGATGTAATAGCCAGTAAGAAGTAGCACAATTCAAGTTTTAGGTATCGATTATTGACTTTTTAGCTGTCTTTGGTGCCTTGGACATGAGCTAGGACCTTAAGATTCTGCATGAAAGGAGGACTATCAGCCGCGTTGTACGGGAGAATGTGAAAAGTGTTCATATGTAGTAAAACCTAGAAATCCGTCCGTTTTCGTCATTTGTTATCGAATGCACTTAAAGCCAAATCGTCATATTGGCCGCATTTATGTCTAAAACGGTTGTACTCATCGTCTGCAAAGCTATGTCGCGTGCTGCGGTATGCGGAGACACTAAAAGCATCATAGTAGAACACAGATGAAGCTTCTAAGTTGATGTAATACACAGTAAGAAATAGTACAATTCAAGTTTTAGGTATCGATTATTGACTTTATAGCTATCTTTGGTGCCTTGGACATGAGCTAGGACCTTAAGATTCCGCATGAAAGTAGGACTAGCAGCTTATTTGCACGGGAGAATGTGAAAAGTGTTCATATGTAGTAAAAACCTAGAAATCCGTCCGTTTTCGTCATTTGTTATCGAATCGACTTAAAGCCAGATCGTCACATTGGCCGCATTTATGTCTAAAACGGTTGTACTTATCGTATGCAAAGCTATGTCGCGTGCTGCGGTATGCGGAGACAGTAAAAGCATCATAGTAGAACACAGATGAAGCTTCTAAGTTGATGTAATAGATAGTAAGAAGTAGTACAATTCAAGTTTTAGGTATCGATTATTGACTTTTTAGCTGTCTTTGGTGCCTTGGACATAAGCTAGGACCTTAAGATTCTGCATGAAAGGAGGACTAGCAGCCGAGTTGCACGGGAGAATGTGAAAAGTGTTCATATGTAGTAAAAACCTGAGAAATCCGTCCGTTTTCGTCATTTGTTATCGAATCGACTTAAAGCCAGATCGTCACATTGGCCGCTCTTCTATCTGAAACGGTTGTACTTATCGTCTGCAAAGCTATGTCGCGTGCTGCGGTATGCGGAGACACTAAAAGGACCATAGTAGAACACAGGTGAAGCCTCTAAGATGATGTAATTGCCAGTAAGAAGTAGTACAATTCAATTTTTAGGTATCGATTATTGACTTTTTAGCTGGCTTTGGTGCCTTGGACATGAGCTAGGACCTTAATATTCTGCATGAAAGGAGGACTAGCAGCCGAGTTGCACGGGAGAGTGTGAAAAGTGTTCATTTGCAGTAAAAACCCGAAAAATCCGTCCGTTTACGTCATTTGTTATCGAATCGACTTAAAGCCAGATCGTCACATTAGCCGCTCTTCTCTCTGAAACGGTTGTACTTATCGTCTGCAAAGCTATGTCGCGTGCTGCGGTATGCGGAGACACTAAAAGCACCATAGTAGAACACAGATGAAGCTTCTAAGTTGATGTAATAGCCAGTAAGAAGTAGTACAATTCAAGTTTTAGGTATCGATTATTGGCTTTTTAGCTGGCTTTGGCGCCTTGGACATGAGCTAGGACCTTAAGATTCTGCATGAAAGGAATACTAGCAGCCGCGTTGCACGGGAGAATGTGAAAAGTGTTCATATGTAGTAAAAACCTTAGAAATCCGTCCGTTTTCGTCATTTGTTATCGAATCGACTTAAAGCCAGATCGTCACATTGGCCGCTCTTCTCTCTGAAATGGCTGTACTTATCGTCTGCAAAGCTATGACGCGTGCTGCGGTATGCGGAGACACTAAAACCACCATAGTAAAACACAGATGAAGCATCTAATTTAATGTAATAGAAAGTAAGAAGTAGTACAATTCAAGTTTTAGGTATCGATTATGGATTTTTAGCTGGCTTTGGTGCCTTGGGCAAGAGCTAGGACCTTAAGAATCTGCATGAAAGGAGGACTAGCAGCCGAGTTGCACGGGAGAATGTGAAAAGTGTTCATATGTAGTAAAAACCTGAGAAATCCGTCCGTTTTCGTCATTTGTTATCGACTCAACTTAAAGCCAGATTATCACATTGGCCGCTCTTCTCTCTGAAACGGTCGTAATTATCTTCTGCAAAGCTATGTCTCGTGCTCCAGTATGCGGAGACACTAAAAGCACCATAGTAGAAACCAGATGAAGCTTCTAAGTTGATGTAATAGCCAGTAAGATATAGTACAATTCAAGTTTTAGGTATCGATTATTGACTTTTTAGCTGGCTTTGGTGCCTTGGACATGAGCTAGGACCTTAAGATTCTGCATGAAAGGAGGACTAGCAGCCGAGTTGCACGGGAGAATGTGGAATGTGTTCATATGTAGTAAAAACCTAGAAATCCTTCCGTTTTCGTCATTTGTTATCGAATCGACTTAAAGCCAAATCGTCACATTGGCCGCTCTTCTCTCTGAATCGGTTGTACTTATCGTCTGCAAAGCTACGACGCGTGCTGCGGTATGCGGAGACGCTAAAAGATCCATAGTATAACACAGATGAAGCTTGTAAGTTGATTTAATAGCCAGTAAGAAGTAGCACAATTCAAGTTTTAGGTATCGATTATTGACTTTTTAGCTGTCTTTGGTGCCTTGGACATAAGCTAGGACCTTAAGATTCTGCATGAAAGGAGGACTAGCAGCCGAGTTGCACGGGAGAATGTGAAAAGTGTTCATATGTAGTAAAAACCTGAGAAATCCGTCCGTTTTCGTCATTTGTTATCGAATCGACTTAAAGCCAGATCGTCACATTGGCCGCTCTTCTATCTGAAACGGTTGTACTTATCGTCTGCAAAGCTATGTCGCGTGCTGCGGTATGCGGAGACACTAAAAGGACCATAGTAGAACACAGGTGAAGCCTCTAAGATGATGTAATTGCCAGTAAGAAGTAGTACAATTCAATTTTTAGGTATCGATTATTGACTTTTTAGCTGGCTTTGGTGCCTTGGACATGAGCTAGGACCTTAAGATTCTGCATGAAAGGAGGACTAGCAGCCGAGTTGCACGGGAGAGTGTGAAAAGTGTTCATTTGCAGTAAAAACCCGAAAAATCCGTCCGTTTACGTCATTTGTTATCGAATCGACTTAAAGCCAGATCGTCACATTAGCCGCTCTTCTCTCTGAAACGGTTGTACTTATCGTCTGCAAAGCTATGTCGCGTGCTGCGGTATGCGGAGACACTAAAAGCACCATAGTAGAACACAGATGAAGCTTCTAAGTTGATGTAATAGCCAGTAAGAAGTAGTACAATTCAAGTTTTAGGTATCGATTATTGGCTTTTTAGCTGGCTTTGGCGCCTTGGACATGAGCTAGGACCTTAAGATTCTGCATGAAAGGAGGACTAGCAGCCGCGTTGCACGGGAGAATGTGAAAAGTGTTCATATGTAGTAAAAACCTTAGAAATCCGTCCGTTTTCGTCATTTGTTATCGAATCGACTTAAAGCCAGATCGTCACATTGGCCGCTCTTCTCTCTGAAATGGCTGTACTTATCGTCTGCAAAGCTATGACGCGTGCTGCGGTATGCGGAGACACTAAAACCACCATAGTAAAACACAGATGAAGCATCTAATTTAATGTAATAGAAAGTAAGAAGTAGTACAATTCAAGTTTTAGGTATCGATTATGGACTTTTTAGCTGGCTTTGGTGCCTTGGGCAAGAGCTAGGACCTTAAGAATCTGCATGAAAGGAGGACTAGCAGCCGAGTTGCACGGGAGAATGTGAAAAGTGTTCATATGTAGTAAAAACCTGAGAAATCCGTCCGTTTTCGTCATTTGTTATCGACTCAACTTAAAGCCAGATTATCACATTGGCCGCTCTTCTCTCTGAAACGGTCGTAATTATCTTCTGCAAAGCTATGTCTCGTGCTCCAGTATGCGGAGACACTAAAAGCACCATAGTAGAAACCAGATGAAGCTTCTAAGTTGATGTAATAGCCAGTAAGATATAGTACAATTCAAGTTTTAGGTATCGATTATTGACTTTTTAGCTGGCTTTGGTGCCTTGGACATGAGCTAGGACCTTAAGATTCTGCATGAAAGGAGGACTAGCAGCCGAGTTGCACGGGAGAATGTGGAATGTGTTCATATGTAGTAAAAACCTAGAAATCCTTCCGTTTTCGTCATTTGTTATCGAATCGACTTAAAGCCAAATCGTCACATTGGCCGCTCTTCTCTCTGAATCGGTTGTACTTATCGTCTGCAAAGCTACGACGCGTGCTGCGGTATGCGGAGACGCTAAAAGATCCATAGTATAACACAGATGAAGCTTGTAAGTTGATTTAATAGCCAGTAAGAAGTAGCACAATTCAAGTTTTAGGTATCGATTATTGACTTTTTAGCTGTCTTTGGTGCCTTGGACATGAGCTAGGACCTTAAGATTCTGCATGAAAGGAGGACTATCAGCCGCGTTGTACGGGAGAATGTGAAAAGTGTTCATATGTAGTAAAAACCTAGAAATCCGTCCGTTTTCGTCATTTGTAATCGAATGCACTTAAAGCCAAATCGTCATATTGGCCGCATTTATGTCTAAAACGGTTGTACTCATCGTCTGCAAAGCTATGTCGCGTGCTGCGGTATGCGGAGACACTAAAAGCATCATAGTAGAACACAGATGAAGCTTCTAAGTTGATGTAATACACAGTAAGAAATAGTACAATTCAAGTTTTAGGTATCGATTATTGACTTTATAGCTATCTTTGGTGCCTTGGACATGAGCTAGGACCTTAAGATTCCGCATGAAAGGAGGACTAGCAGCTTATTTGCACGGGAGAATGTGAAAAGTGTTCATATGTAGTAAAAACCTAGAAATCCGTCCGTTTTCGCCATTTGTTATCGAATCGACTTAAAGCCAGATCGTCACATTGGCCGCATTTATGTCTAAAACGGTTGTACTTATCGTATGCAAAGCTATGTCGCGTGCTGCGGTATGCGGAGACAGTAAAAGCATCATAGTAGAACACAGATGAAGCTTCTAAGTTGATGTAATAGATAGTAAGAAGTAGTACAATTCAAGTTTTAGGTATCGATTATTGACTTTTTAGCTGGCTTTGGTTCCGTGGACATGAGCTAGGAACTTAAGATTCTGCATGAAAGGAGGACTAGCTGCCGAGTTGCACGGGAGAATGTGAAAAGTGTTCATATGTAGTAAAAACCTGAGAAATCCGTCCGTTTTCGTCATTTGTTATCGAATCGACTTAAAGCCAGATCGCCACATTGGCCGTTCTTCTCTCTGAAATGGCTGTACTTATCGTCTGCAAAGCTATGACGCGTGCTGCGGTATGCGGAGACACCAAAAACCACCATCGTAAAACACAGATTAAGCATCTAATTTAATGTAATAGAAAGTAAGAAGTAGTACAATTCAAGTTTTAGGTATCGATTATGGACTTTTTAGCTGGCTTTGGTGCCTTGGGCAAGAGCTAGGACCTTAAGAATCTGCATGAAAGGAGGACTAGCAGCCGAGTTGCACGGGAGAATGTGAAAAGTGTTCATATGTAGTAAAAACCTGAGAAATCCGTCCGTTTTCGTCATTTGTTATCGACTCAACTTAAAGCCAGATTATCACTTTGGCCGCTCTTCTCTCTGAAACGGTCGTAATTATCTTCTGCAAAGCTATGTCTCGTGCTCCAGTATGCGGAGACACTAAAAGCACCATAGTAGAAAACAGATGAAGCTTCTACGTTGATGTAATAGCCAGTAAGATATAGTACAATTCAAGTTTTAGGTATCGATTATTGACTTTTTAGCTGGCTTTGGTGCCTTGGACATGAGCTAGGACCTTAAGATTCTGCATGAAAGGAGTACTATCAGCCGAGTTGTACGGGAGAATGTGAAAAGTGTTCATATGTAGTAAAAACCTAGAAATCCGTCCGTTTTCGTCATTTGTTATCGAATGCACTTAAAGCCAAATCGTCATATTGGCCGCATTTATGTCTAAAACGGTTGTACTTATCGTCTGCAAAGCTATGTCGCGTGCTGCGGTATGCGGAGACACTAAAACCACCATAGTAAAACACAGATGAAGCTTCTAAGTTGATGTAATAGCCAGTAAGATATAGTACAATTCAAGTTTTAGGTATCGATTATTGACTTTTTAGCTGGCTTTGGTGCCTAGGACATGAGCTAGGACCTTAAGATTCTGCATGAAAGGAGGACTAGCAGCCGAGTTGCACGGGAGAATGTGGAATGTGTTCATATGTAGTAAAAACCTAGAAATCCTTCCGTTTTCGTCATTTGTTATCGAATCGACTTAAAGCCAAATCGTCACATTGGCCGCTCTTCTCTCTGAATCGGTTGTACTTATCGTCTGCAAAGCTACGACGCGTGCTGCGGTATGCGGAGACACTAAAAGATCCATAGTATAAGACAGATGAAGCTTGTAAGTTGATTTAATAGCCAGTAAGAAGTAGCACAATTCAAGTTTTAGGTATCGATTATTGACTTTTTAGCTGTCTTTGGTGCCTTGGACATGAGCTAGGACCTTAAGATTCTGCATGAAAGGAGGACTATCAGCCGCGTTGTACGGGAGAATGTGAAAAGCGTTCATATGTAGTAAAAACCTAGAAATCCGTCCGTTTTCGTCATTTGTTATCGAATGCACTTAAAGCCAAATCGTCATATTGGCCGCATTTATGTCTAAAACGGTTGTACTCATCGTCTGCAAAGCTATGTCGCGTGCTGCGGTATGCGGAGACACTAAAAGCATCATAGTAGAACACAGATGAAGCTTCTAAGTTGATGTAATACACAGTAAGAAATAGTACAATTCAAGTTTTAGGTATCGATTATTGACTTTATAGCTATCTTTGGTGCCTTGGACATGAGCTAGGACCTTAAGATTCCGCATGAAAGGAGGACTAGCAGCTTATTTGCACGGGAGAATGTGAAAAGTGTTCATATGTAGTAAAAACCTAGAAATCCGTCCGTTTTCGTCATTTGTTATCGAATTGACTTAAAGCCAGATCGTCACATTGGCCGCATTTATGTCTAAAACGGTTGTACTTATCGTATGCAAAGCTATGTCGCGTGCTGCGGTATGCGGAGACAGTAAAAGCATCATAGTAGAACACAGATGAAGCTTCTAAGTTGATGTAATAGATAGTAAGAAGTAGTACAATTCAAGTTTTAGGTATCGATTATTGACTTTTTAGCTGGCTTTGGTTCCGTGGACATGAGCTAGGAACTTAAGATTCTGCATGAAAGGAGGACTAGCTCCCGAGTTGCACGGGAGTATGTGAAAAGTGTTCATATGTAGTAAAAACCTGAGAAATCCGTCCGTTTTCGTCATTTGTTATCGACTCGACTTAAAGCCAGATCTTCACATTGGCCGCTCTTCTCTCTGAAACGGTCCTAATTATCGTCTGCAAAGCTATGTCTCGTGCTCCGGTATGCGGAGACACTAAAAGCACCATAGTAGAAAACAGATGAAGCTTCTAAGTTGATGTAATAGCCAGTAAGATATAGTACAATTCAAGTTTTAGGTATCGATTATTGACTTTTTAGCTGGCTTTGGTGCCTTGGACATGAGCTAGGACCTTAAGATTCTGCATGAAAGGAGAACTAGCAGCTGAGTTGCAAGGGAGAATGTGAAAAGTGTTCATATGCAGTAAAAACCTGAGAAATCCGTCCGTTTTCGTCATTTGTTATCGAATCGACTTAAAGCCAGATCGCCACATTGGCCGCTCTTCTCTCTGAAATGGCTGTACTTATCGTCTGCAAAGCTATGACGCGTGCTGCGGTATGCGGAGACACTAAAACCACCATAGTAAAACACAGATGAAGCATCTAATTTAATGTAATAGAAAGTAAGAAGTAGTACAATTCAAGTTTTAGGTATCGATTATGGACTTTTTAGCTGGCTTTGGTGCCTTGGGCAAGAGCTAGGACCTTAAGAATCTGCATGAAAGGAGGACTAGCAGCCGAGTTGCACGGGAGAATGTGAAAAGTGTTCATATGTAGTAAAAACCTGAGAAATCCGTCCGTTTTCGTCATTTGTTATCGACTCAACTTAAAGCCAGATTATCACTTTGGCCGCTCTTTTCTCTGAAACGGTCGTAATTATCTTCTGCAAAGCTATGTCTCGTGCTCCAGTATGCGGAGACACTAAAAGCACCATAGTAGAAAACAGATGAAGCTTCTACGTTGATGTAATAGCCAGTAAGATATAGTACAATTCAAGTTTTAGGTATCGATTATTGACTTTTTAGCTGGCTTTGGTGCCTTGGACATGAGCTAGGACCTTAAGATTCTGCATGAAAGGAGTACTATCAGCCGAGTTGTACGGGAGAATGTGAAAAGTGTTCATATGTAGTAAAAACCTAGAAATCCGTCCGTTTTTGTCATTTGTTATCGAATGCACTTAAAGCCAAATCGTCATATTGGCCGCATTTATGTCTAAAACGGTTGTACTTATCGTCTGCAAAGCTATGTCGCGCGCTGCGGTATGCGGAGACACTAAAACCACCATAGTAAAACACAGATGAAGCTTCTAAGTTGATGTAATAGCCAGTAAGATATAGTACAATTCTAGTTTTAGGTATCGATTATTGACTTTTTAGCTGGCTTTGGTTCCTTCGACATGAGCTAGGACCTTAACATCCTGCATGAAAGGAGGACTAGCAGCCGCGTTGCACGGGAGAATGTGAGAAGTGTTCATATCTAGTAAAAACCTAGAAATCCGTCCGTTTTCGTCATTTGTTACCGAATCGACTTAAAGCCCGATCGTCACATTGGCTGCTCTTCTCTCTGAAACGGTTGTACTTATCGTCTGCAAAGCTATGTCGCGTGCTGCGGTATGCGGAGACACTAAAAGCACCATAGTAGAACACAGATGAAGGTTCTAAGTTGATGTAATAGCCAGTAAGAAGTAGTCCAATTCAAGTTTTATTTATCGATTATTGACTTTTTAGCTGGCTTTGGTGCCTTGGACATGAGCTAGGACCTTAAGATTCTGCATGAAAGGAGGACTAGCAGCCGAGTTGCACGGGAGAATGTGAAAAGTGTTCAGTTGAATTAAAAACCTAGAAATCCGTCCGTTTTTGTCATTTGTTATCGAATCGACTTAAAGCCAGATCGTCACATTGGTCGCTCTTCTCTCTGAAACGATTGTACGTATCGTCTGCAAAGCTATGTCGCGTGCTGCGGTACGCGGAGACACTAAAAGCACCATAGTAGAACACAGATGAAGCTTCTAAGTTGATGTAATAGCCAGTAAGATATAGTACAATTCAAGTTTTAGGTATCGATTATTGACTTTTTAGCTGGCTTTGGTGCCTTGGACATGAGCTAGGACCTTAAGATTCTGCATGAAAGGAGGACTAGCAGCCGAGTTGCACGGAAGAATGTGGAATGTGTTCATATGTAGTAAAAACCTAGAAATCCGTCCGTTTTCGTCATTTGTTATCGAATCGACTTAAAGCCAGATCGTCACATTGTCCGCTCTTTTCTCTGAAACGGTTGTACTTATCGTCTGCAAAGCTATGTCGTATGCTGCGGTAGGCGGAGACACTGAAACCACCACAGTAGAACACAGATGAAGCTTCTAAGTTGATGTAATAGCCAGTAAGAAGTAGCACAATTCAAGTTTTAGGTATCGATTATTGACTTTTTAGCTGGCTTTCGTGCCTTGGACATGAGCTAGGACCTTAAGATTCTGCATGAAAGGAGGACTATCAGCCGAGTTGTACCGGATAATGTGAAAAGTGTTCATATGTAGTAAAAACCTAGAAATCCGTCCGTTTTCGACATTTGTTATCGAATCCACTTAAAGCCAGATCGTCATATTGGCCGCATTTATGTCTAAAACGGTTGTACTTATCGACTGCAAAGCTATGTCGCGTGCTGCGGTATGCGGAGACACTAAAAGCATCATAGTAGAACACAGATGAAGCTTCTATGTTGATGTAATAGACAGTAAGAAGTAGTACAATTCAAGTTTTAGGTATCGATTTTTGACTTTATAGCTATCTTTGGAGCCTTGGACATGAGCTAGGACCTTAAGATTCTGCATGAAAGGAGGACTAGCAGCCGAGTTGCACAGGAGTATGTGGAATGTGTTCATATGTAGTAAAAACCTAGAAATCCGTCCGTTTTCGCCATTTGTTACCGAATCGACTTAAACCCAGATCGTCACATTGGTCGCTCTTCTCTCTGAAACGATTGTACTTATCGACTGCAAAGCTCTGTCGCGTGCTGCGGTATCCGGAGCACTAAAAGCACCATAGTAGAACACAGATGAAGCTTCTAAGTTGATGTAATAGCCAGTAAGAAGTAGTACAATTCAAGTTATAGGTATCGATTATTGACTTTTTAGGGGGCTTTGGTGCCTTGGACTTGAGCTAGGACCTTAAGATTCTGCATGAAAGGAGGACTAGCAGCTGAGTTGCACGGGGGAATGTGAAAAGTGTTGATATGCAGTAAAAACCTGAAAAATCCGTTCGTTATCGTCATTTTTTTATCGAATCGTCATAAGGCAAGATCGTCACATTGGCCGCTCTTCTCTCTGAAATGGTTGTACTTATCGTCTGCAAAGCTATGTCGCGTGCTGCGGTATGCGGAGACACTAAAAGCACCATAGTAGAACACAGATGAAGGTTCTAAGTTGATGTAATAGCCAGTAAGAAGTAGACCAATTCAAGTTTTAGGTATCGATTATTGACTTTTTAGCTGGCTTTGGTTCCTTGGACATGAGCTAGGACCTTAAGATTCTGCATGAAAGGAGGACTAGCTGCCGAGTTGCACGGGAGAATGTGAAAAGTGTTCATATGTAGTAAAAACCTGAGAAATCCGTCCGTTTTCGTCATATGTTATCGACTCGACTTAAAGCCAGATCTTCACATTGGCCGCTCTTCTCTCTGAAACGGTCCTAATTATCGTCTGCAAAGCTATGTCTCGTGCTCCGGTATGCGGAGACACTAAAAGCACCATAGTAGAAAACAGATGAAGCTTCTAAGTTGATGTAATAGCCAGTAAGATATAGTACAATGCAAGTTTTAGGTTTCGATTATTGACTTTTTAGCTGGCTTTGGTGCCTTGGACATGAGCTAGGACCTTAAGATTCTGCATGAAAGGAGGACTAGCAGCCGAGTTGCATGGGAGAATGTGGAATGTGTTCATATGTAGTAAAATCCTAGAAATCCGTCCGTTTTCGACATTTGTTACCGAATCGACTTAAAGCCAGATCGTCACATTGGCCGCTCTTCTCTCTGAAACGGTTGTACTTATCGTCTGCAAAGCTATGTCGCGTGCTGCGGTATGCGGAGACACTAAAAGCACCATAGTAGAACACAGATGAAGCTTCTAAGTTGATGTAATAGCCAGTAAGAAGTAGTACAATTCAAGTTTTAGGTATCGATTATTGACTTTTTAGGGGGCTTTGGTGCCTTGGACTTGAGCTAGGACCTTAAGATTCTGCATGAAAGGTGGACTAGCAGCTGAGTTGCACGGGAGAATGTGAAAAGTGTTGATATGCAGTAAAAACCTGAAAAATCCGTTCGTTATCGTCATTTTTTTATCGAATCGTCATAAGGCCAGATCGTCACATTGGCCGCTCTTCTCTCTGAAATGGTTGTACTTATCGTCTGCAAAGATGTGACGTGTGCTGCGGTATGCGGAGACACTAAAATCACCATAGTAAAACACAGATGAAGCATCTAATTTAATGTAATAGCCAGTAAGAAGTAGTACAATTCAAGTTTTAGGTATCGATTATGGACTTTTTAGCTGGCTTTGGTGCCTTGGACATGAGCTAGGACCTTAAGAATCTGCATGAAAGGAGGACTAGCAGCCGAGTTGGACGGGAGAATGTGAAAAGTGTTCATATGTAGTAAAAACCTGAGAAATCCGTCCGTATTCGTCATTTGTTTTCGAATCGACTTGAAGCCAGATCGTCACATTGGTCGCTCTTCTCTCTGAAACGATTGTACTTATCGACTGCAAAGCTATGTCGCGTGCTGCGGTATCCGGAGACACTAAAAGCACCATAGTAGAACACAGATGAAGGTTCTAAGTTGTTGTAATAGCCAGTAAGAAGTAGTCCAATTCAAGTTTTAGGTATCGATTATTGACTTTTTAGCTGGCTTTGGTGCCTTGGACATGAGCTACGACCTTAAGATTCTGCATGAAAGAAGGACTAGCAGCAGAGTTGCACGGGACAATGTGAAAAGTGTTCATATGTAGTAAAAACCTAGAAATCCGTCCGTTTTCGTCATTTGTTATCGAATCGACTTAAAGCCAGATCGTCACATTGGTCGCTCTTCTCTCTGAAACGATTGTACTTATCGTCTGCAAAGCTATGTCGCGTGCTGCGGTATGCGGAGACACTAAAAGCACCATAGTAGAAGGTTCTAAGTTGATGTAATAGCCAGTAAGAAGTAGACCAATTCAAGTTTTAGGTATCCATTATTGACTTTTTAGCTGGCTTTGGTTCCTTGGACATGAGCTAGGACCTTAAGATTCTGCATGAAAGCAGGACTAGCTGCCGAGTTGCACGGGAGAATGTGAAAAGTGTTCACATGTAGTAAAAACCTGAGAAATCCGTCCGTTTTCGTCATTTGTTATCGACTCGACTTAAAGCCAGATCTTCACATTGGCCGCTCTTCTCTCTGAAACGGTCCTAATTATCGTCTGCAAAGCTATGACTCGTGCTCCGGTATGCGGAGACACTAAAAGCACCATAGTAGAAAACAAGATGAAGCTTGTAAGTTGATGTAATAGCCAGTAAGATATAGTACAATTCAAGTTTTAGGTATCGATTATTGACTTTTTAGCTGGCTTTGGTGCCTTGGACATGAGCTAGGACGTTAAGATTCTGCATGAAAGGAGGACTAGCAGCCGCGTTGCACGGGAGAATGTGAGAAGTGTTCATATGTAGTAAAAACCTGAGAAATCCGTCCTTTTTCGTCATTTGTTATCGAATCGACTTAAAGCCAGAATGTCACATTGGCCGCTCTTCTCTCTGAAACGGTTGTACTTATCGTCTGCAAAGCTATGACGTGTGCTGCGGTATGCGGAGACACTAAAACCACAATAGTAAAACACAGATGAAGCATCTAATTTAATGTAATAGCCAGTAAGAAGTAGTCCAATTCAAGTTTTAGGTATCGATTATTAATTTCTTAGCTGGCTTTGGTGCCTTGGACATGAGCTAGGACCTTAAGATTCTGCATGAAAGGAGGACTAGCAGCTGAGTTGCACGGGAGAATGTGAAAAGTGTTCATATGCAGGAAAAACCCGAAAAATCCGTTCGTTATCGTCATTTGTTATCGAATCGACTTAAAGCCAGATCGTCACATTGGTCGCTCTTCTCTCTGAAACGATTGTACTTATCGACTGCATCGTTATGTCGCGTGCTGCGGTATACGGAGACACTAAAAGCACCATAGTAGAACACAGATGAAGCTTCTAAGTTGATGTAATAGCCAGTAAGAAGTAGTACAATTCAAGTTTTAGGTATCGATTATTCACTTTTTAGCTGGCTTTGGTGCCTTGGACATGAGCTAGGACCTTAAGATTCTGCATGAAAGGAGAACTAGCAGCCGAGTTGCACGGGAGTATGTGAAAAGTGTTCATATGTAGTAGAAACCTGAGAAATCCGTCCGTATTCGTCATTTGTTATCGAATCGACCTAAAGCCAGAATGTCACACTGGCCGCTCTTCTCTCTGAAACGGTTGTACTTATCGTCTGCAAAGCTATGACATGTGCTGCGGTATGCGGAGACACTAAAACCACCATAGTAAAACACAGATGAAGCATCTAATTAATTGTAATAGCTAGTAAGAAGTAGTACAATTCAAGTTTTAGTTATCGATAATGGACTTTTTAGCTGGCTTTGGTGCCTTGGACATGAGCTAGGACCTTAAGAATCTGCATGAAACGAGGACCAGCAGCCGAGTTGCACTGGAGAATGTGAAAAGTGTTCATATGTAGTAAAAAAATGAGAAATCCGTCCATTTTCGTCATTTTTTATCGAATCGACTTAAAGCCAGATCGTCACATTGGTCGCTCTTCTCTCTGAAACGATTGTACTTATCGTCTGCAAAGCTATGTCGCGTGCTGCGGTATGCGGAGACACTAAAAGCACCATAGTAGAACACAGATGAAGGTTCTAAGTTGATGTAATAGCCAGTAAGAAGTAGTACAATTCAAGTTTTAGTTATCGATTATTGACTTTTTAGCTGGCTTTGGTTCCTTGGACATGAGCTAGGACCTTAAGATTCTGCATGAAAGGTGGACTAGCAGCTGAGTTGCACGGGAGAATGTGAAAAGTGTTCATATGCAGTAAAAACCTGAGAAATCCGTCCGTTTTCTTCATTTGTTATCGAATCGACTTAAAGCCAGATCGTCACATTGGTCGCTCTTCTCTCTGAAACGATTGTACTTATCGTCTGCAAAGCTATGTCGCGTGCTGCGGTATGTGGAGAACTAAAAGCACCATAGTAGAACACGAATGAAGCTTCTATGTTGATGTAATAGCCAGTAAGAAGTAGTACAATTCAAGTTATAGGTATCGATTATTGACTTTTTAGGTGGCTTTGGTGCCTTGGGCATGAGCTACGACCTTAAGATTCTGCATGAAAGGAGGACTAGCAGCTGAGTTGCACGGGAGAATGTGAAAAGTGTTCATATGCAGTAAAAACCCGAAAAATCCGTTCGTTATCGTCATTTGTTATCGAATCGCTTAAAGCCAGATCGTCACATTGGCCGCTCTTCTCTCTGAAACGGTTGTACTTATCGTCTGCAAAGCTAAGACGTGTGCTGCGGTATGTGGCGACACTAAAACCACCATAGTAAAACACAGATGAAGCATCTAATTAAATGTAATAGCCTGTAAGAAGTAGTACAATTCAAGTTTTAGGTATCGATTATGGACTTTTTAGCTGGCTTTGGCGCCTTTAACATGAGCTAGGGCCTTAAGAATCTGCATGAAAGGAAGACTGGCAGCCGAGTTGCACGGGAGAATGTGAAAAGTGTTCATATGTAGTAAAAACCTGAGAAATCCGTCCGTATTCGTCATTTGTTATCGAATCGACTTAAAGCCAGATCGTCACATTGGTCGCTCTTCTCTCTGAAATGGTTATACTTATCGTCTGCAATACTATGACGTGTGCTGCGGTATGCGGAGACACTAAAACCACCATAGTAAAACACAGATGAAGCATCTAATTAAATGTAATAGCCTGTAAGAAGTAGTACAATTCAAGTTTTAGGTATCGATTATGGACTTTTTAGCTGGCTTTGGCGCCTTGGACATGAGCTACGACTTTAACATTTTGCATGGAAGGAGGACCAGCAGCCGAGTTGCACGGGAGAATGTGAAAAGTATTCATATGTAGTAAAAACCTGAGAAATCCGTCCGTTTTCGTCATTTGTTATCGAATCGATTTAAAGCCAGATTGTCACATTGGCCGCTCTTCTCTCTGAAACGGTTGTACTTATCGTCTGCAAAGCTATGACGTTTGTTGCGGTATGCGGAGACACTAAAACCACCATAGTAAAAGACAGATGAAGCTTCTAAGTTGATGTAATAGCCAGTAAGATATAGTACAATTCTAGTTTTAGGTATCGATTATTGACTTTTTAGCTGGCTTTGGTGCCTTGGACATGAGCTAGGACGTTAAGATTCTGCATGAAAGGAGGACTAGCAGCCGCGTTGCACGGGAGAATGTGAGAAGTGTTCATATGTAGTAAAAACCTGAGAAATCCGTCCTTTTTCGTCATTTGTTATCGAATCGACTTAAAGCCAGAATGTCACATTGGCCGCTCTTCTCTCTGAAACGGTTGTACTTATCGTCTGCAAAGCTATGACGTGTGCTGCGGTATGCGGAGACACTAAAACCACAATAGTAAAACACAGATGAAGCATCTAATTTAATGTAATAGCCAGTAAGAAGTAGTCCAATTCAAGTTTTAGGTATCGATTATTAATTTCTTAGCTGGCTTTGGTGCCTTGGACATGAGCTAGGACCTTAAGATTCTGCATGAAAGGAGGACTAGCAGCTGAGTTGCACGGGAGAATGTGAAAAGTGTTCATATGCAGGAAAAACCCGAAAAATCCGTTCGTTATCGTCATTTGTTATCGAATCGACTTAAAGCCAGATCGTCACATTGGTCGCTCTTCTCTCTGAAACGATTGTACTTATCGACTGCATCGTTATGTCGCGTGCTGCGGTATACGGAGACACTAAAAGCACCATAGTAGAACACAGATGAAGGTTCTAAGTTGATGTAATAGCCAGTAAGAAGTAGTCCAATTCAAGTTTTAGGTATCGATTATTGACTTTTTAGCTGGCTTTGGTGCCTTGGACATGAGCTAGGACTTCAAGATTCTGCATGAAAGGAGGACTAGCAGCCGAGTTGCACTGGAGAATGTGAAAAGTGTTCATATGTAGTAAAAACCTAGAAATCCGTCCGTATTCGTCATTTGTTATCGAATCGACTTGAAGCCAGATCGTCACATTGGCCGCACTTCAGTCTGAAACGGTTACATTTATCGTCTGCAAAGCTATGTCGCGTGCTGCGGTATGCGGGGACACTAAAAGCACCATAGTAGAACACAGATGAAGCCTCTATGTTGATGTAATAGCAAGTGAGAAGTAGTACAATTCAAGTTTTAGTTATAGATTATTGAATTTTTAGCTGGCTTTGGTGCCTTGGACATGAGCTAGGACCTTAACATTTTGCATGGAAGGAGGACCAGCAGCCGAGTTGCACGGGAGAATGTGAAAAGTATTCATATGTAGTAAAAACCTGAGAAATCCGTCCGTTTTCGTCATTTGTTATCGAATCGATTTAAAGCCAGATTGTCACATTGGCCGCTCTTCTATCTGAAACGGTTACATTTATCGTCTGCAAAGCTATGTCGCGTGCTGCGGTATGCGGAAACACTAAAAGATCTATAGTAGAACACAGATGAAGCTTCTAAGTTGATGTAATAGCCAGTAAGAAGTAGCACAATTCAAGTTTTAGGTATCGATTATTGACTTTTTAGCTGGCTTTGGTGCCTTGGACATGAGCTAGGACCTTAAGATTCTGCATGAAAGGAGGACTATCAGAAGAGTTGTACGGGAGAATGTGAAAAGTGTTCATATGTAGTAAAAACCTAGAAATCCGTCCGTTTTCGTCATTTGTTATCGAATCGACTTAAAGCCAGATCGTCACATTGGCCGCTCTTCTCTCTGAAACGGTTGTACTTATCGTCTGCAAAGCTATGACGTGTGTTGCGGTATGCGGAGACACTAAAACCACCATAGTAAAAGACAAATGAAGCTTCTAAGTTGATGTAATAGCCAGTAAGATATAGTACAATTCTAGTTTTAGGTATCGATTATTGACTTTTTAGCTGGCTTTGGTGGTTTGGACATGAGCTAGGACGTTAAGATTCTGCATGAAAGGAGGACTAGCAGCCGCGTTGCACGGGAGAATGTGAGAAGTGTTCATATGTAGTAAAAACCTGAGAAATCCGTCCTTTTTCGTCATTTGTTATCCAATCGACTTAAAGCCAGAATGTCACATTGGCCGCTCTTCTCTCTGAAACGGTTGTACTTATCGTCTGCAAAGCTATGACGTGTGCTGCGGTATGCGGAGACACTAAAACCACAATAGTAAAACACAGATGAAGCATCTAATTTAATGTAATAGCCAGTAAGAAGTAGTCCAATTCAAGTTTTAGGTATCGATTATTAATTTCTTAGCTGGCTTTGGTGCCTTGGACATGAGCTAGGACCTTAAGATTCTGCATGAAAGGAGGACTAGCAGCTGAGTTGCACGGGAGAATGTGAAAAGTGTTCATATGCAGTAAAAACCCGAAAAATCCGTTCGTTGTCGTCATTTGTTATCGAATCGCTTAAAGCCAGATCGTCACATTGGCCGCTCTTCTCTCTGAAACGGTTGTACTTATCGTCTGCAAAGCTAAGACGTGTGCTGCGGTATGTGGCGACACTAAAACCACCATAGTAAAACACAGATGAAGCATCTAATTAAATGTCATAGCCTGTAAGATGTAGTACAATTCAAGTTTTAGGTATCGATTATGGACTTTTTAGCTGGCTTTGGCGCCTTGGACATGAGCTAGGACCTTAAGAATCTGCATGAAAGGAGGACTGGCAGCCGAGTTGCACGGGAGAATGTGAAAAGTGTTCATATGTAGTAAAAACCTGAGAAATCCGGCCGTATTCGTCATTTGTTATCGAATCGACTTAAAGCCAGATCGTCACATTGGTCGCTCTTCTCTCTGAAATGGTTATACTTATCGTCTGCAATACTATGACGTGTGCTGCGGTAAGCGGAGACACTAAAACCACCATAGTAAAACACAGATGAAGCATCTAATTAAATGTAATAGCCTGTAAGAAGTAGTACAATTCAAGTTTTAAGTATCGATTATGGACTTTTTAGCTGGCTTTGGCGCCTTGGACATGAGCTAGGACCTTAAGAATCTGCATGAAAGGAGGACTGGCAGCCGAGTTGCACGGGAGAATGTGAAAAGTGTTCATATGTAGTAAAAACCTGAGAAATCCGTCCGTATTCGTCATTTGTTATCGAATCGACTTAAAGCCAGATCGTCACATTGGTCGCTCTTCTCTCTGAATCGATTGTACTTATCGTCTGGAAAGCTTTGTCGCGTGCTGCGGTATGCGGAGACACTAAAAGCACCATAGTAGAACACAGATGAAGGTTCTAAGTTGATGTAATAGCCAGTAAGAAGTAGTCCAATTCAAGTTTTAGGTATCGATTATTGACTTTTTAGCTGGCTTTGGTGCCTTGGACATGAGCTAGGACTTTAAGATTCTGCATGAAAGGAGGACTAGCAGCCGAGTTGCACTGGAGAATGTGAAAAGTGTTCATATGTAGTAAAAACCTAGAAATCCGTCCGTATTCGTCATTTGTTATCGAATCGACTTGAAGCCAGATCGTCACATTGGCCGCACTTCAGTCTGAAACGGTTACATTTATCGTCTGCAAAGCTATGTCGCGTGCTGCGGTATGCGGGGACACTAAAAGCACCATAGTAGAACACAGATGAAGCCTCTATGTTGATGTAATAGCAAGTGAGAAGTAGTACAATTCAAGTTTTAGTTATAGATTATTGAATTTTTAGCTGGCTTTGGTGTCTTGGACATGAGCTAGGACCTTAACATTTTGCATGGAAGGAGGAACAGCAGCCGAGTTGCACGGGAGAATGTGAAAAGTATTCATATGTAGTAAAAACCTGAGAAATCCGTCCGTTTTCGTCATTTGTTATCGAATCGATTTAAAGCCAGATTGTCACATTGGCCGCTCTTCTATCTGAAACGGTTACATTTATCGTCTGCAAAGCTATGTCGCGTGCTGCGGTATGCGGAGACACTAGAAGCACCATAGTAGAACACAGATGAAGCTTCTAAGTTGATGTAATAGCCAGTAAGAAGTAGTACAATTCAAGTTTTAGTTATAGATTATTGACTTTTTAGCTGGCTTTTGTGACTTGGTCATGAGCTAGGACCTTAACATTTTGCATGAAAGGAGGACTAGCAGCCGAGGTGCACTGGAGAATGTGAATAGTGTTCATATGTAGTAAAAACCTGAGAAATCCGTCCGTTTTCGTCATTTGTTATCGAATCGACTTAAAGCCAGATCGTCACATTGGCCGCATTTATGTCTAAAACGGTTGTACTTATCGTATGCAAAGCTATGTCGCGTGCTGCGGTATGCGGAGACACTAAAAGCATCATAGTAGAACACAGATGAAGCTTCTGAGTTGATGTAATAGATAGTAGGAAGTAGTACAATTCAAGTTTTAGGTATCGATTATTGACTTTATAGCTATCTTTGGTGCCTTGGACATGAGCTAGGACCTTAAGATTCTTCATGAAAGGAGGACTAGCAGCTGATTTGCACGGGAGAATGTGAAAAGTGTTCATATGTAGTAAAAACCTGAGAAATCCGTCCGTTTTCGTCATTTGTTATCGACTCGACTTAAAGCCAGATCTTCACATTGGCCGCTCTTCTCTCTGAAACGGTTGTACTTATCGTCTGCAAAGCTATGACGTGTGTTGCGGTATGCGGAGACACTAAAACCACCATAGTAAAAGACAGATTAAGCTTCTAAGTTGATGTAATAGCCAGTAAGATATAGTACAATTCTAGTTTTAGGTATCGATTATTGACTTTTTAGCTGGCTTTGGTGCCTTGGACATGAGCTAGGACGTTAAGATTCTGCATGAAATGAGGACTAGCAGCCGCGTTGCACGGGAGAATGTGAGAAGTGTTCATATGTAGTAAAAACCTGAGAAATCCGTCCTTTTTCGTCATTTGATATCGAATCGACTTAAAGCCAGAATGTCACATTGGCCGCTCTTCTCTCTGAAACGGTTGTACTTATCGTCTGCAAAGCTATGACGTGTGCTGCGGTATGCGGAGACACTAAAACCACAATAGTAAAACACAGATGAAGCATCTAATTTAATGTAATAGCCAGTAAGAAGTAGTCCAATTCAAGTTTTAGGTATCGATTATTAATTTCTTAGCTGGCTTTGGTGCCTTGGACATGAGCTAGGACCTTAAGATTCTGCATGAACGGAGGACTAGCAGCTGAGTTGCACAAGAGAATGTGAAAAGTGTTCATATGCAGGAAAAACCCGAAAAATCCGTTCGTTATCGTCATTTGTTATCGAATCGACTTAAAGCCAGATCGTCACATTGGTCGCTCTTCTCTCTGAAACGATTGTACTTATCGACTGCATCGCTATGTCGCGTGCTGCGGTATGCGGAGACACTAAAAGCACCATAGTAGAACACAGATGAAGCTTCTAAGTTTATGTAATAGCCAGTAAGAAGTAGTACAATTCAAGTTTTAGGTATCGATTATTGACTTTTAGCTGGCTTTGGTGCCTTGGACATGAGCTAGGACCTTAAGATACTGCATGAAAGGAGAACTAGCAGCCGAGTTGCACGGGAGTATGCGAAAAGTGTTCATATGTAGTAGAAACCTGAGAAATCCGTCCGTATTCGTCATTTGTTATCGAATCGACCTAAAGCCAGAATGTCACACTGGCCACTCTTCTCTCTGAAACGGTTGTACTTATCGTCTGCAAAGCTAAGACGTGTGCTGCGTATGCTGAGACACTAAAACCACCATAGTAAAACACAGATGAAGCATCTAATTTATTGTAATAGCTAGTAAGAAGTAGTACAATTCAAGTTTTAGGTATCAATAATGGACTTTTTAACTGGCTTTGGTGCCTTGGACATGAGCTAGGATCTTAAGAATCTGCATGAAAGGAGGACCAGCAGCCGAGTTGCACGGGAGAATGTGAAAAGTGTTCATATGTAGTAAAAAAATGAGAAATCCGTTCGTCTTCGTCATTTGTTATCGAATCGACTTAAAGCCAGATCGTCACATTGGTCGCTCTTCTCTCTGAAACGATTGTACTTATCGTCTGCAAAGCTATGTCGCGTGCTGCGGTATGCGGAGACACTAAAAGCACCATAGTAGAACACAGATGAAGGTTCTAAGTTGATGTAATAGCCAGTAAGATGTAGTACAATTCAAGTTTTAGGTATCGATTATTGACTTTTTAGCTGGCTTTGGTTCCTTGGACATGAGGTAGGACCTTAAGATTAAGCATGAAAGGTGGACTAGCAGCTGAGTTGCACGGGAGAATGTGAAAAGTTTTCATATGCAGTAAAAACCTGAGAAATCCGTCCGTTCTCTTCATTTGTTATCGAATCGACTTAAAGCCAGATCGTCACATTGGTCGCTCTTCTCTCTGAAACGATTGTACTTATCGTCTGCAAAGCTATGTCGCGTGCTGCGGTATGTGGAGAACTAAAAGCACCATAGTAGAACACAGATGAAGCTTCTATGTTGATGTAATAGCCAGTAAGAAGTAGTACAATTCAAGTTTTAGGTATCGATTATTGACTTTTTAGGTGGCTTTGGTGCCTTGGGCATGAGCTAGGACCTTAAGATTCTGCATGAAAGGAGGACTAGCAGCTGCGTTGCACGGGAGAATGTGAAAAGTGTTCATATGCAGTAAAAACCCGAAAAATCCGTTCGTTATTGTCATTTGTTATCGAATCGCTTAAAGCCAGATCGTCACATTGGCCGCTGTTCTCTCTGAAATGGTTGTACTTATCGTCTGCAATGCTATGACGTGTGCTGCGGTGTGCGGAGACACTAAAACCACCATAGTAAAACACAGATGAAGCATCTAATTAAATGTAATAGCCTGTAAGAAGTAGTACAATTCAAGTTTTAGTTATCGATTATGGACTTTTTAGCTGGCTTTGGCGACTTGGACATGAGCTAGCACCTTAAGAATCTGCATGAAAGGAGAACTAGCAGCCGAGTTGCACGGGAGAATGTGAAAAGTGTTCACATGTAGCAAAACCTGAGAAATCCGTCCGTTTTCGTCATTTGTTATCGAATCGACTTAAAGCCAAATCGTCACATTGGCCTCTCTTCTCTCTGAAACGGTTGTACTTATCGTCTGCAAAGCTATGTCGCGTGCTGCGGTATGTGGATATACTAAAAGCACCATAGCAGAACACAGATGAAGCTTCTCTGTTGATGTAATAGCCAGTAAGAAGTAGTACAATTCAAGTATTAGGTATCGATTATTGACTTTTTAGCTGCGCTTTGGTGCGGTTGGACATGAGCTAGGACCTTAAGATTCTGCATGAAAAGAGAACTAGCAGCCGAGTTGCACGGCAGAATGTGAAAAGTGTTCATATGTAGTAAAAACCTGAGAAATCCGTCCGTTTTCCTCATTTGTTATCGAATCGACTTAAAACCAGAATGTCGCACTTGCCGCTCTTCTCTCTGAAACGGTTGTACTTATCGTCTGCAAAGCTAAGACGTGCGCTGCGGTATGTGGCGACACTAAAACCACCATAGTAAAACACAGATGAAGCATCTAATTAAATGTAATAGCCTGTAAGAAGTAGTACAATTCAAGTTTTAGGTATCGATTATGGACTTTTTAGCTGGCTTTGGCGCCTTGGACATGAGCTAGGACCTTAAGAATCTGCATGAAAGGAGGACTGGAAGCCGAGTTGCACGGGAGAATGTGAAAAGTGTTCATATGTAGTAAAAACCTGAGAAATCCGTCCGTATTCGTCATTTGTTATCGAATCGACTTAAAGCCAGATCGTCACATTGGTCGCTCTTCTCTCTGAAATGGTTGTACTTATCGTCTGCAATACTATGACGTGTGCTGCGGTTTGCGGAGACACTAAAACCACCATAGTAAAACACAGATGAAGCATCTAATTAAATGTAATAGCCTGTAAGAAGTAGTACAATTCAAGTTTTAGGTATCGATTATGGACTTTTTAGCTGGCTTTGGTGCCTTGGACATGAGCTAGGACCTTAAGAATCTGCATGAAAGGAGGACTGGCAGCCGAGTTGCACGGGAGAATGTGAAAAGTGTTCATATGTAGTAAAAACCTGAGAAATCCTTCCGTATTCGTCATTTGTTATCGAATCGACTTAAAGCCAGATCGTCACATTGGTCGCTCTTCTCTCTGAATCGATTGTACTTATCGTCTGCAAAGCTATGTCGCGTGCTGCGGTATGCGGACACACTAAAAGCACCATAGTAGAACACAGATGAAGCTTCTAAGATGATGTAATAGCCAGTAAGAAGTAGTCCAATTCAAGTTTTAGGTATCGATTATTGACTTTTTAGCTGGCTTTGGTGCCTTGGACATGAGCTAGGACATTAAGATTCTGCATGAAAGGGGGACTAGCAGCCGAGTTGCACTGGAGAATGTGAATAGTGTTCATATGTAGTAAAAACCTGAGAAATCCGTTCGTTTTCGTCATTTGTTATCGAATCGACTTGAAGCCAGATCGTCACATTGGCCGCACTTCAGTCTGAAACGGTTACATTATTCGTCTGCAAAGCTATGTCGCGTGCTGCGGTATGCGGGGACACTAAAAGCACCATAGTAGAACACAGATGAAGCCTCTATGTTGATGTAATAGCAAGTGAGAAGTAGTACAATTCAAGTTTTAGTTATAGATTATTGAATTTTTAGCTGGCTTTGGTGCCTTGGACATGAGCTAGGACCTTAACATTTGCATGGAAGGAGGACCAGCAGCCGAGTTGCACGGGAGAATGTGAAAAGTATTCATATGTAGTAAAAACCTGAGAAATCCGTCAGTTTTCGTCATTTGTTATCGAATAGATTTAAAGCCAGATTGTCACATTGGCCGCTCTTCTATCTGAAACGGTTACATTTATCGTCTGCAAAGCTATGTCGCGTGCTGCGGTATGCGGAGACACTAGAAGCACCATAGTAGAACACAGATGAAGCTTCTAAGTTGATGTAATAGCCAGTAAGAAGTAGTACAATTCAAGTTTTAGTTATAGATTATTGACTTTTTAGCTGGCTTTTGTGACTTGGTCATGAGCTAGGACCTTAACATTTTGCATGAAAGGAGGACTAGCAGCCGAGTTGCACTGGAGAATGTGAATAGTGTTCATATGTAGTAAAAACCTGAGAAATCCGTTCGTTTTCGTCATTTGTTATCGAATCGACTTAAAGCCAGATCGTCACATTGGCCGCTCTTCTCTCTGAAACGGTTGTACTTATCGTCTGCAAAGCTATGTCGCGTGCTTCGGTATGCGAGACACTAAAAGCACCATAGTAGAACACAGATGTAGCTTCTCAACTGATGTAATAGCCAGTAAGAAGTAGTACAATTCAAGTTTTAGTTATGGATTATTGACTTTTTAACCTTCTTTGGTGCCCTGGACATGAGCTAGGAACTTAAGATTTTGCATGAAAGGAGGACTAGCAGCCGCGTTGCACGGGAGAATGTGAAAAGTGTTCATATGTAGTAAAAGCCTGAGAAATCCGTCCGTTTTTGTCATTTGTTATCGAATCGACTTAAAGCTAGATTGTCACATTGTCCGCTCTTCTGTCTGAAACAGTTACATTTATCGTCTGCAAAGCTATGTCGCGTGCTGCGGTATGCGGAGACACTAGAAGCACCGTAGTAGAACACTGATGAAGCTTCTAAGTTGATGTAATAGCCAGTAAGAAGTAGTACAATTCAAGTTTTAGTTATAGATTATTGACTTTATAGCTGGCTTTGGTGCCTTGGACATGATCTAGGACCTTAACATTTTGCTTGAAAGGAGGATTAGCAGCCGAGTTGCACGGGAGAATGTGAATTGTGTTCATATGTAGTAAAAACCTGAGAAATCCGCCCGTTTTCGTCATTTGTTATCGAATCGCCTTAAAGCCAGATCGTCACATTGGCCGGTATTCTCTCTGAAACGGTTGTACTTATCGTCTGCAAAGCTATGTCGCGTGCTGTGGTATGCGAGACATTAAATGCACCATAGTAGAACACAGATGAAGCTTCACAACTGATGTAATAGCCAGTAAGAAGTAGTACAATTCAAGTTTTTGTTATCGATTATTGACTTTTTAACCTTGTTTGGTGCCCTGGACATGAGGTAGGACCTTAAGAAATTTCATGAAATTAGGACTAGCAGCCGCGTTTCACGGGAGAATGTGAAAAGTGTTCATATGTAGTAAAAACCTGAGAAATCCGTCCGTTTTCGTCATTTGTTATCGAATCGACTTGAAGCCACATCGTCACATTGGCCGCACTTCAGTCTTAAACGGTTACATTTATCGTCTGCAAAGCTATGTCTCGAGCTGCGGTATGCGGAGACACTAAAAGCACCATAGTAGAACAGAGATGGAGCTTCTAGGTTGATGTAATAGCCAGTAAGAAGTAGAACAATTCAAGTTTTAGTTTTCGATTATTGACTTTTTACACTACTTTGGTGCCTTTGACATGTTCTAGGACCTTAACGTTTTGCATGAAAGGAGGACTAGCAGCCGCGTTGCACGGGAGACTGTGGAAAGTGTTCATATGTAGTAAAAACCTGAGAAAGACGTCCGTTTTCTTCATTTGTTATCGAATCGACTTAAAGCCAGATCATCACATTGGCCGCTCTTCTCTCTGAAACGGTTACATTTATCGTCTGCAAAGTTATGTCGCGTGCTGCGGTATGCGGGGACACTAAAAGCACCATAGTAGAACACAGATGAAGCTTCTATGTTGATGTAATAGCAAGTAGTGAGAAGTAGTACAATTCACGTTTGAGGTATCGATTAATGACTTTTTACACTTCTTTGGTGCCTTGGATATGAGCTAGGACCTTAACATTTTGCATGAAAGGAGGACCAGCAGCCGAGTTGCACGGGAGAATGTGAGAAGTGTTCATATGTAGTAAAAACCTGAGAAATCCGTCCGTTTTCGTCATTTGTTAACGAATCGACTTAAAGCCAGATCGTCACATTGTCCGCTCTTCTCTCTGAAACGGTAGTAATTACCGTCTGCAAAGCTATGTCGCGTGCTGCTGTATGCGGCGACACTGAAAGCACCATAGTAGAATACAGATGAAGCTTCTAAGAAGGTGTAATAGCCAGTAAGAAGTAGTACAATTCAAGTTTTAGGTATCGATTTTTGAATTTCTACCCTTCTTTTGTGCCTTGGACATGAGCTAGGAACTTAATTTTTTGCATGAAAAGAGGACTAGTAGCTGCGTTGCACGGGAGAATGTGAAAAGTGTTCATATGTAGTAAAAACCTGAGAAATCCTTCCGTTTTCGTCATTTGTTATCGAATCGACTTAAAGCCAGATTGTCACATTGGCCGCTCTTCTGTCTGAAACGGTTACATTTATCGCCTGCAAACCTATGTCGCGTGCTGCGGTATGCGGAGACACTAAAAGCACCATAGTAGAACACAGATGAAGCTTCAAAGTTGATGTAATAGCCAGTAAGAAGTAGTACAATTCAAGTTTTAGTTATAGATTATTGAATTTTTAGCTGGCTTTGGTGCCTTGGACATGAGCTAGGACCTTAACATTTTGCATGAAAGGAAGACTAGCAGCCGAATTGCACAGGAGAATGTGAATAGTGTTCATATGTAGTAAAAACCTGAGAAATCCGCCCGTGTTCGTCATTTGTTATCGAATCGACTTAAAGCCAGATCTTACCATTGGCCGCTCGTCTCTCTGAAACGGTTGTACTTATCGTCTGCAAAGCTATGTCGCGTGCTGCGGTATGCGGAGACACTAAAAGCACCATAGTAGAACACAGATGAAGCTTCTAAGTTGATGTAATAGCCAGTAAGATGTAGTACAATTCATGTTTTCGTTATGGATTATTGACTTTTTACCCTTCTTTGGTGCCTTGGACATGAGCTAGGACCTTAACATTTTGCATGGAAGGAGGACCAGCAGCCGAGTTGCACGGAAGAATGTGAAAAGTATTCATATGTAGTAAAAACCTGAGAAATCCGTCCGTTTTCGTCATTTGTTAACGAATCGACTTAAAGCCAGATCGTCACATTGTCCGCTCTTCTCTCTGAAACGGTAGTAATTACCGTCTGCAAAGCTATGTCGCGTGCTGCTGTATGCGGCGACACTGAAAGCACCATAGTAGAATACAGATGAAGCTTCTAAGAAGGTGTAATAGCCAGTAAGAAGTAGTACAATTCAAGTTTTAGGTATCGATTTTTGAATTTCTACCCTTCTTTTGTGCCTTGGACATGAGCTAGGAACTTAATTTTTTGCATGAAAAGAGGACTAGTAGCTGCGTTGCACGGGAGAATGTGAAAAGTGTTCATATGTAGTAAAAACCTGAGAAATCCTTCCGTTTTCGTCATTTGTTATCGAATCGACTTAAAGCCAGATTGTCACATTGGCCGCTCTTCTGTCTGAAACGGTTACATTTATCGCCTGCAAACCTATGTCGCGTGCTGCGGTATGCGGAGACACTAAAAGCACCATAGTAGAACACAGATGAAGCTTCAAAGTTGATGTAATAGCCAGTAAGAAGTAGTACAATTCAAGTTTTAGTTATAGATTATTGAATTTTTAGCTGGCTTTGGTGCCTTGGACATGAGCTAGGACCTTAACATTTTGCATGAAAGGAAGACTAGCAGCCGAATTGCACAGGAGAATGTGAATAGTGTTCATATGTAGTAAAAACCTGAGAAATCCGCCCGTGTTCGTCATTTGTTATCGAATCGACTTAAAGCCAGATCTTACCATTGGCCGCTCGTCTCTCTGAAACGGTTGTACTTATCGTCTGCAAAGCTATGTCGCGTGCTGCGGTATGCGGAGACACTAAAAGCACCATAGTAGAACACAGATGAAGCTTCTAAGTTGATGTAATAGCCAGTAAGATGTAGTACAATTCATGTTTTCGTTATGGATTATTGACTTTTTACCCTTCTTTGGTGCCTTGGACATGAGCTAGGACCTTAACATTTTGCATGGAAGGAGGACCAGCAGCCGAGTTGCACGGAAGAATGTGAAAAGTATTCATATGTAGTAAAAACCTGAGAAATCCTTCCGTTTTCGTCATTTGTTATCGAATCGACTTAAAGCCAGATTGTCACATTGGCCGCTCTTCTGTCTGAAACGGTTACATTTATCGTCTGCAAAGCTATGTCGCGTGCTGCGGTATGCGGAGACACTAGAAGCACCATAGTAGAACACAGATGAAGCTTCTAAGTTGATGTAATAGCCAGTAAGAAGTAGTACAATTCAAGTTTAGAGGACCATACGCAACCGTCTCCATGAAGCTGGGCTACGGTCCCGCACACCGTTAGGCCGTCTTCCGCTCACGCCCCAACATCGTGCAGCCCACCTCCAGTCGTGTCGCGACAGGCGTGAATGTAGGGACAAATGGAGACGTGTAGTCTTCAGTGATGAGAATCGCTTCTGCCGTGGTGCCAATGATGGTCGTATGCGTTTTTGGCGCTGTGCAGGTGAGCGCCACAATCAGGACTGCATACGACCGAGGCACACAGGGCCAACACCCGGCCTCATGGTGTGGGGAGCGATCTCCTACACTGGCCGTACACCTCTGGTGATCGTCGAGGGGACACTGAATAGTGCACGGTACATCCAAACCGTCATCGAACCCATCGTTCTACGATTCCTAGACCGGCAAGGGAACTTGCTGTTCCAACAGGACAATGCACGTCCGCATGTATCCCGTGCCACCCAACGTGCTCTAGAAGGTGTAAGTCAACTACCCTGGCCAGCAAGATCTCCGGATCTGTCCCCCATTGAGCATGTTTGGGACTGGATGAAGCGTCGTCTCACGCGGTCTGCACGTCCAGCACGAACGCTGGTCCAAGTCGCCACGTGGAAATGGCATGGCAAGCCGTTCCACAGGACTACATCCAGCATCTCTACGATCGTCTCCGTGGGAGAATAGCAGTTTGCATTGCTGCGAAAGGTGGATATACCCTGTACTAGTGCCGACATTGTGCATGCTCTGTTGCCTGTGTCTATGTGCCTGTGGTTCTGTCTGTGTGATCATGTGATGTATCCGACCCCAGGAATATGTCAATAAAGTTTCCCCTTCCAGGGACAATGAATTCACGGTGTTCGTATTTCAATTTCCAGGAGTGTATTATGGTGCTACTAGTGTCTCCGCATACTGCAGCACGCGACATAGTTTTCCACATGATAAATGTAACCGATTCAGATAGAGGAGCGGCCAATATGACGATCTGGCATTACGTCGATTCGATAGCAAGTGACAAAAACCTGCGAATTCCTCACGTTTTCACTACATATGAAGAGTTTTCACATTCCCCGGTGCAACGCGGCTGCTAGACCTCCCTTCATGCAAAAGCTTAAGGTCCTAGCACATATCCAAGGCACCAAAGAAGGGTAAAAAGTCAATAATCGATAACTAAAGCTTGAATTGTACTACTTCTAACTGGCTATTATATCAACTTAGAAGCTTCATCTGTGTTTTACTATGGTGCTTTTACTGTCTCCTCGTACCGCAGCACACGACATAGCTTTGCAGACGATAAATATAACCGTTAAAGAGAGAAGTGTCGCCAATATGACGATCTGGCATTAAGTAGATTCGATAGCAAATGACGAAAACGTGCAGATTTCTCAGCTTTTCACCACAAATGAACACTTTTCACATTCCCCCGTGAAACGCGGCTGCTAGACCTCCCTTCATGCCAAATCTTAAGGTCATAGCTCATCTCCAAAGCACCAAATCCGTCGAAATAGTCAATAATCGATAACTAAAACTTGAATTTTACTGCTTCGTACTCTTTATCACATCAACTTAGAAGCTTCTTCTGTGTTCTATTATGGTGCTACTAGTGTCTCCGCATATCGCAGCACGCGACATGGTTTTCCACATGATAAATATAACCGTTTCTGATAGAAGAGCGGCCAATATGACGATCTGGCATTACGTCGATTCAATAGCAAGTGACGAAAACCCGTGGATTGCTCACGTTTTCACTACATATGAAGAGTTTTCACATTCCCTCGTGCAACGCGGCTGCCAGACCTCCCTTCATGTAAAATCTTAAGGTCCTAGCTCATGTCCAAGGCACCAAAGCCGTCTAAAAAGTCAATAAACGATAAATAAAACTTGAATTTTACTGCTTCGTACTGGCTATCACATCAACTTAGAAGCTTCTTCTGTGTTCTAATATATTGCTTTTAGTGTCTCCGCATACCGCAGCACGCGACATAGCTTTGCACACGATAAATATAATCGTTAAAGAGAGACGTGTGGCCAATGTGACGATCTGGCATTAAGTCGATTCGATAGCAAATGACGAAAACGTGCGAATTTCTCAGGATTCCACTACAAATGAACGCGTTTCACATTCCCCCGTGCAACGCGGCTGCTAGACCTCCCTACATGCAAAATCTTAAGGGTCTAGCTCATATCCAAGGCACCAAAGCCTTCGAAAATTTCAATAATCGATAACTAAAATTTGAATTGTACTGCTTCGTACTCATTATCACATCAAATTAGAAGCTTCTTCTGTGTTCTATTATAGTGCTTTTAGTGTCTCCGCATACCGCAGCACGCTATATAGCCTTGCACACGATAAATGTAACCGTTTCAGAGAGAAGAGCGGCCAATATGACGATCTGGCATTAAGTCGATTCGATAGCAAATGACGAAAACGGGCGCATTTCTGAGGTTTTCACTACGTATGAACACTTTTCACATACCCCGTGCAACGCGTATTCTAGACAACCACTCATGCAAAATCGTAAGGTCATAGCTCATGTCCAAGGCAACGCGGCTGTTAGTCCCCCTTTCGTGCAAAATCTTAAGTTCCTAGCTCATGTCCAAGGCACCAAAGAAGGGTAAATAGTCAATAATCGATACCTAAAACTTGAATTGTACTACTTCTTACTGTCTATTACACCTTCTTAGAAGCTTCATCTGTGTTCTACTATGGTGCTTTTAGTGGCTCCGCATACCGCAGCACGCGACATAGCTTTGGAGACGATAAGTACAACCGTTTCAGAGAGAAGAGCGGCCAATGTGACGATCTGGCTTTAAGTCGATTCGATAACAAATGACGAAAACGGACGGATTTCTCTAGTTTTTACTACATATGAACGCTTTTCACATTCTCCCGTGCAACTCGGCTGCTAGTCCTCCTTTCATGCAAATCGTTAACGTCCTAGCTCATGTCCAAGGCATCAAAGCCAGCTAAAAAGTCAATAATCGATAACTAAAACTTGAATTGTACTACTTCTTTCTGGCTATTACATCAACTTAGAAGCTTCATCTGTGTTCTACTATAGTGCTTTTAGATTCTCCGCATACCGAAGCACGCGACATAGCTTTTCAGACGATAAGTACAACCGTTTCAGAGAGAAGAGCGGCCAATGTGAAGATCTGGCTTTAAGTCGATTCGATAACAAATGACGAAGCCGGATGGATTTCTCAGATTTCTACTACATATGAACCCTTTTCACATTCTCCCATGGAACGTGGGTAGTCCTCCTTTCATGCAAAATCTTAAGTTACTTGCTCATGTCCAAGGCACAAAAGAAGGGTAAAAAGTCATTAATCCATAACTAAAACCTGAATTGTACTACTTCTTACTGGCTATTACATCAACTTAGAAGCTTCATCTGTGTTCTACTATGGCGATTTTAGTGTCTCCGCATACCGCAGCACGCGACATAGCTTTGCAGACGATAAGTACAACCGTTTCAGAGAGAAGAGCGGCCAATGTGACGATCTGGCTTTAAGTCGATTCGATAACAAATGACGAAAACGGGCGGATATCTCAGGTTTTTACTACATATGAAACCTATTCACATTCTCCCGTGCAACTCGGCTGCTAGTCCTCCTTTCATGCAAAATCCTAAGTTCCTAGCTCATGTCCAGGGCACGAAAGAAGGTTAAAAAGTCAATAATCCATAACTAAAACTTGAATTGTACTACTTCTTACTGGCTATTACATCAATTTAGAAGCTTCATCTGTGTTCTACTATGGTGCATTTAATGTCTCGCATACCACAGTACGCGACATAGCTTTGCAGACGATAAATGTAACTGTTTCAGACAGAAGAAAGGACAAAGTGACAATCTACCTTTAAGTCGATTCGATAACAAATGACGAAAACGGACGAATTTCTCAGGTTTTTACTACATAAGAACACTTTTCACATTCTCCCGTGCAACGCGGCTGCTAGTCCTCCTTTCATGCAGAATCTTAAGTTCCTAGCTCATGTCCAAGGCACCAAAGAAGGGTAAAAAGTCAACAATCGATACCGAAAACTTGAATTGTACTACTTCTTAATGGCTATTACATCAACTTAGAAGCTTCATCTGTTTTCTACTATGGTGCTTTTAGTGTCTCCGCATACCGCAGCACGCGACATAGCTTTGCAGATGATAAGTAGAACCGTTTCAGAGAGACGAGCGGCCAATATCAAGATCTGGCTTAAAATCGATTCAATAATAAATGACGATACGGACGGATTTCTCAGGTTTTTTACTACATATGAACACTTTTCACATTCTCCCGTGCAACTCGGCTGCTAGTCCTCCTTTCATGCGGAATATTAAGGTCATAGCTCATGTCCAAGCCACCAAAGCCAGCTAAAAAGTCAATAATCGATACCTAAAACTTGAATTGTACTACTTCTTACTTCTAAGCTTCTAAGTTGATATAATAGCCAGTTAGAAGTAGTACAATTCAAGCTTTAGTTATCGATTATTGACTTTTTACCCTTCTTTGGTGCCTTGGATATGTGCTAGGACCTTACGATTTTGCATGAAGTGAGGTCTAGCAGCCACGTTTCATGGGGGAATGTGAAACGTGTTCATATGTAGTGAAAACTTGAGAAATCAGCCCGTTTCGTCTTTTGCTATCGAATCAACTTAATGCCAGATTGTCATATTGGCCGCTCTTTTCTCTGAAACGGTTCCATTTATCGTGTGCAAACCTATGTCGCGAGCTGCGGAATGCCTGAACACTAAAAGCATAATAATAGAACACAGAAGAACCTTCTAAGTTGATGTGACTGTCATGTGCAAAGCTATGTCGAGTGCTGCGGTATGCGGAGACACTAAAAACTGCATAATAGAACACACAAGAAACTACTAAGTTGATGTGATAGCCAGTACGAAGCAGTACAATTCAAGTTTTACTTACCGATTATTGACTTGTCAGACGGCTTTGGTGCCGTGGACATGAGCTAGGACTTTAAGACTTTGCAGGAATGGAGGTCTCGCAGCCGCGTTGCACGGGGGAATGTGAAAAGTGTTCATATGTATTGAAAACCTGAGAAATCCGCCCGTTTTCGTCATTTGCTATCGAATCGACTTAATGCCAGATCGTCATATTGGCCGCTCTTCTCTCTGAAACTGTTACATTTGTCGTGTGCAAAGCCATATCGCGTGCTGCAGTATGCGGAGACACTAAAAACAGCTTAATAGAACACACAAGAAGCTTCTATGTTGATCTGATAGCCAGTACGAAGCAGTGTAATTCAAGTTTTTGTTATCGATTATTGACTTTTTAGACGGCTTTGGTGCATTGGACATGAGCTAGGACCTTAAGATTTTGCATGAAGGGAGGTCTAGCAGCCACGTTGCACGAAAGAATGTGAAATGTGTTCATATGTTGTAAAAACCTGAGAAATCCGCCCGTTTTCGTCATTTGCTATCGAATCGACTTAATGCCAGATCGTCATATTGGCCGCTCTTCTCTCTGAAACTGTTACATTTGTCATGTGCAAAGCTATGTCGCGTGCTGCGGTATGCGGAGACACTAAAAACTGCATAATAGAACACACAAGAAACTACTAAGTTGATGTGATAGCCAGTACGAAGCAGTGCAATTCAAGTTTTAGTTATCGATTATTGACTTTTTAGACGGCTTTGGTGCCGTGGGCATGAGCTAGGACCTTAAGATTTTCCGAGGAGGGAGGTCTAGCCGCCGCGTTGCATTGGGGAGTGTGAAAAGTGTTCATATGTAGTGAAAACCGGAGAAATCCGCCTGCTTTCGTCATTTTGCTATAGAATCGACTTAATGCCAGATCGTCATATTGGCCGCTCTTCTCTCTGAAACGGTTACATTAATCGTGTGCAAAGCTATGTCGCGTGCTGCGGTATGAGGAGACACTAAAAGCACCATAACAGAACACAGAAGAAATTTCTAAGTTGATGTGTTAAAACACAGGAGAAGCATCTACGTTGATGTGAAAGCCAGCACGTAGCAGTACAATTTAAGTTTTAGTTATCGATTATTGCCTTTTTAGACGGCTTTGGTGAAAGGACATTAGCTCGGAGCTTGAGATTTTGCAGGGAGGGAAGTATAGCTGCCGCGTTGCACGGGGGAATGTGAAAAGTGTTCATATGTACTGAAAACCGGAGAAATCCGCCCGTTTTCGTCATATGCTAATGAATCGACTTAATGCCAGATCGTCAAATTGGCCGCTCTTCTCTCTGAAACGGTTACATTTGTCATGTGCAAAGCTATGTCGCGTGCTGCGGTATGCGGAGACACTAAAAACAGCATAATAGAACATACAAGAAACTACTAAGTAGATGTGATAGCCAGTACGAAGCAGTACAATACAAGTTTTACTTACCGATTATTGACTTGTCAGACGGCTTTGGTGCCGTGGACATGAGCTAGGACTTTAAGATTTTGCAGGAATGGAGGTCTCGCAGCCGCGTTGCACGGGGGAATGTGAAAAGTGTTCATATGTATTGAAAACCTGAGAAATCCGCCCGTTTTCGTCATTTGCTATCGAATCGACTTAATGCCAGATCGTCATATTGGCCGCTCTTCTCTCTGAAACTGTTACATTTGTCGTGTGCAAACCTATGTCGCGAGCTGCGGAATGCCTGAACACTAAAAGCACCATAATAGAACACAGAAGAAGCATCTAAGTTGATGTGATAGAAAGTACTTAGCCGTACATTTCAAGTTTTAGTTATCGATTATTGACTTTTTAGACGGCTTTGGTGCATTGGACATGAGCTAGGACCTTAAGATTTTGCATGAAGGGAGTTCTAGCAGCCACGTTGCACGAGAGAATGTGAAAAGTGTTCATATGTTGTAAAAACGTGAGAAATCTGCCCGTTTTCGTTATTTGCTATCGAATCGACCTAATGCCAGATCTTCATATTGGCCGCTCTTCTCTCTTGAACGGTTACATTTATCGTGTGCAAAGCTATCTCGCCTGCTGCGGAATGCCTAGACACTAAAAGCACCATAATGGAACATAGGAGAAGCATCTAAGTTGATGTGATAGCCAGTACGAAGCCGTACATTTTAAGTTTTAGTTATCGATTATTGACTTTTTAGACGGCATTGGTGCCTTGGACATGAGCTAGTACCTTAAGTTTTTTGTAAGAAGGTACGTATAGCGGCCGCGTTGCACAGGGGAATGTGAAAAGTGTTCATATGTAGTGAAAACCTGAGAAATCTGCCCGTTTTCGTCATTTGCTATAGAATCGACTTAATGCCAGATCGTCATATTGGCCGCTTTTCTCTCTGAAACGGTTACATTTATCGTGTGCAAAGCTATGTCGCGTGCTGCGGTATGAGGAGACACTAAAAGCACCATAACAGAACACAGAAGAAATTTCTAAGTTGATGTGATAGAACACAGAAGAAGCTTCTAAGTTGATGTGAAAGCCAGCACGTAGCAGTACAATTCAAGTTTTGGTTATCGATTATTGAGTTTTTAGACGGCTTTGGTGAATCGAACATGATCTAAGACCTTAAGATTTGGCATGAAGGGAATTCTAGCAGCCACGTTGCACGGGGTGATGTGAAAAGTTTCGTATGTAGTGAAAAGCTGAGAAATCCGCCCGTTTCCGTTATTTGCTATCGAATCGACCTAATGCCAGATCTTCATATTGGCCGCTCTTCTCTGTTGAACGGTTACATTTATCGTGTGCAAAGCTATCTCGCCTGCTGCGGAATGCCTAGACACTAAAAGCACCATAATGGAACATAGGAGAAGCATCTAAGTTGATGTGATAGCCCGTACGAAGCCGTACATTTCAAGTTTTAGTTATTGATTATTGACTTTTTAGACGGCTTTGGTGCCTTGGACATGAGCTAGTACCTTAAGATTTTGTAAGAAGGTAGGTATAGCAGCCGCGTTGCACAGGGGAATGTGAAAAGTGTTCATATGTTGTAAAAACCTGAGGAATTCGCCCGTTTTCTTTATTTGCTATCGAATCGACTTAATGCCAGATCGTCATATTGGACGCTCTTCTCTCTGAAACGGTTACATTTATCGCGTGCAAAGCTATGTCGCGTGCTGCGGTATGAGGAGACACTAAAAGCACCATAACAGAACACAGAAGAAATTTCTAAGTTGATGTGTTAGAACACAGAAGAAGCTTCTAAGTTGATGTGAAAGCCAGCACGTAGCACTACAATTCAAGTTTTAGTTATCGATTATTGCCTTTTTTAGACGGCCTTGGTGCCTTGGACATGAGCTAGGACCTTAAGATTTTGCATGAAGGGAGGTCTAGCAGCCACGTTGCACAACAGAATGTGAAAAGTGCTCATATATATTAAACACCTGAGAAATCCGCCCGTTTTCGTCATTTGCTATCGAATCGATTTAATGTCATATCGTCAAATTTGTCGCCCTTCTCTCTGAAACGGTTACATTCATCGTGTGCAAACCTATGTCGCGGGCTGCGGAATGCCTGGACACTAAAAGCACCATAATAGAACACAGAAGAAGCATCTAAGTTGATGTGATAGAAAGTACTTAGCCGTACATTTCAAGTTTTAGTTATCGATTATTACCTTTTTAGACGGCTTTGGTGCCTTGGACATGAGCTGGGACCTTAAGATTTTGCATGAACGGAGGTCTAGCAGCCACGTTACAAGAGAGAATGTGAAAAGTGTTCATATGTTGTAAAAACCTGAGAAATCCGCCCGTTTTCTTTATTTGCTATCGAATCGACCTAATGCCAGAGCGTCATATTGGCCGTTCTTCTCTCTGAAATGGTTACATTTATCGTGTGCAAAGCTATGTCGCGTGCTGCGGTATGTGGTAACACCAAAAGCAGCATAATATAATACAAAAGAAGCATCTAAGTTGATGTGATAGCCAGTACGAAGCAGTACTATTCAAGTTTTACGTATCGATTATTGACTTGTCAGACGGCTTTGGTGCCGTGGACATGAGCTAGGACTTTAAGATTTTGCAGGAATGGAGGTCTCGCAGCCGCGTTGCACGGGGGAATGTGAAAAGTGTTCATATGTAGTGAATACCTGAGAAATCCGCCCGTTTTCGTCATTTGCTATCGAATCGACTTAATGCCAGATCGTCATATTGTCCGCTCTTCTCTCTGAAACTGTTACATTTGTCGTGTGCAAAGCCATATCGCGTGCTGCGGTATGCGGAGACACTGAAAACAGCGTAATAGAACACACAAGAAGCTTCTAAGTTGATGTGATACCAGTACGAAGCAGTATAATTCAAGTTTTAGTTATCGATTATTGACTTGTCAGACGGCTTTGGTGCCTTCAACAAGAGCTGTGACATTAAGATTTTGCATGAAGGGAGGTCTAGCAGCCACGTTGCACGGGGGAATGTGAAAAGTGTTCATATGTAGTGAAAACCTGAGAAATCCGCCCGTTTTCGTCTTTTGCTATCGAATCGGCTTAATGCCAGATCGTCATATTGGCCGGTATTCTCTCTGAAACGGTTACATTTATCGTGTGCAAACCTATGTCGCGAGCTGCGGAATGCCTGAACACTAAAAGCACCATAATAGAACACAGAAGAAGCATCTAAGTTGATGTGATAGAAAGTACTTAGCCGTACATTTCAAGTTTTAGTTATCGATTATTGACTTTTTAGACGGCTTTGGTGCATTGGACATGAGCTAGGACCTTAAGATTTTGCATGAAGGGAGGTCTAGCAGCCACGTTGCACGAGACAATGTGAAGAGTGTTCATATGTTGTAAAAACCTGAGAAATCCGCCCGTTTTCGTTATTTGCTATCGAATCGACTTAATGCGAGATCGTCATATTGACGGTTCTTCTCCCTGAAATGGTTACATTTATCGTGTGCAATGCTATGTCGCGTGCTGCGGTATGTGGAGACACGAAAAGCACCATAATATAATACAAAAGAAGCACCTAAGTTAATGTGATAACCAGTACGAAGCAGTACAATTCAAGTTTCAGTTATCGATTATTGCATTTTTTAGACGGCTTTGGTGCCTTGGACATGAGCTACGACCTTCAGATTTTGCAGGAAGGGAGGTCTAGCAGCCGCGTTGCTTGGGAGAATGTGAAAAGTGTTGATATGTAGTGAAAACTTGTGAAATCCGCCCGTTTTCGTTATTTGCTATCGATTCGACTTAATGCCAGATCGTCATCTTGGCCGCTGTTCTCTCTGAAACGGTTACATTTATCGTGTGCAAAGCTATGTCGCGTGCTGCGGTATGAGGAGACACTAAAAGCACCATAACAGAACACACAGGAAATTTCTAAGTTGATGTGATAGAACACAGAAGAAGCTTCTAAGTTGATGTGAAAGCCAGCACGTAGCAGTACAATTCAAGTTTTGGTTATCGATTATTGAGTTTTTAGACGGCTTTGGTGAATCGAACATGATCTAAGACCTTAAGATTTGGCATGAAGGGAATTCTAGCAGCCACGTTGCACGGGGTGATGTGAAAAGTTTCGTATGTAGTGAAAAGCTGAGAAATCCGCCCGTTTTCGTTATTTGCTATCGAATCGACCTAATGCCAGATCTTCATATTTGCCGCTCTTCTCTCTTGAACGGTTACATTTATCGTGTGCAAAGCTATCTCGCCTACTGCGGAATGCCTAGACACTAAAAGCACCATAATGGAACATAGGAGGAGCATCTAAGTTGATGTGATAGCCAGTACGAAGCCGTACATTTCAAGTTTTAGTTACCGATTATTGACTTTTTAGACGGCTTTGGTGCCTTGGACATGAGCTAGTACCTTAAGATTTTGTAAGAAGGTAGGTATAGCAGCCGCGTTGCACAGGGGAATGTGAAAAGTGTTCATATGTAGTGAAAACCTGAGAAATCGGCCAGTTTTCGTCATTTGCTATCGAATCGACTTAATGCGAGATCGTCATATTGACGGTTCTTCTCTCTGAAATGGTTACATTTATCGTGTGCAATGCTATGTCGCGTGCTGCGGTATGTGGAGACACGAAAAGCACCATAATATAATACAAAAGAAGCACCTAAGTTAATGTGATAGCCAGTACGAAGCTGTGCAATTCAAGTTTTAGTTATCGATTATTGACTTTTTAGACGGCTATGGTGCATTGGACATGAGCTAGGACGTGAAGGTTTCGCATGAAGGGAATTCTAGCAGCCGCGTTGCACGGGGTGATGTGAAAAGTTTCGTATGTAGTGAAAAGCTGAGAAATCCACCCGTTTTCTTTATTTCTATCGAATCGACCTAATGCCAGATCGTCTTATTGGCCGCTCTTCTCTCTGAAATAGTTACATTTATCGTGTGCAAAGCTATGTCGCGTGCTGCGGTATGTGGAAACAGTAAAAGCACCATAATATAATACAAAAGAAGCATCTAAGTTGATGTGATAGCCAGTACGAAGCAGTACAATTCAAGTTTTAGTTATCGATTATTGCCTTTTTTAGACGGCCTTGGTGCCTTGGACATGAGCTAGGACCTTAAGATTTTGCATGAAGGGAGGTCTCGCAGCCACGTTGCACGACAGAATGTGAAAAGTACTCATATATATTAAACACCTGAGAAATCCGCCCGTTTTCGTCATTTGCTATCGAATCGATTTAATGCCATCTCGTCAAATTTGCCGCCCTTCTCTCTGAAACGGTTACATTTATCGTGTGCAAAGCTATGTCGCGTGCTGCGGTATGCGGAGACACTAAAAGCACCATAACAGAACACAGAAGAAGCTTCTGTGATGAAGTGATAGCCACTACGAAGCAGTACAATTCAAGTTTTAGTTATCGATTATTGACTTTTTAGACGGCATTGGTTCCTTTGACATGAGCTACGACCTTACGATATTGCATGAAAGGATGTCTAGGAGCTGCGTTGCACGGGGGAATGTGAAAAGTGTTCATATATAGTGGAAACCTTTTTCCTTTGACATGAGCTACGACCTTACGATATTGCATGAAAGGATGTCTAGGAGCTGCGTTGCACGGGGGAATGTGAAAAGTGTTCATATATAGTGGAAAACTGAGAAATCCGCCCGTTTTCGACATTTGCTATCGAATCGACTTAGTGCCAGATCGTCATATCGCCCGCTCTTCTCTCTTAAATGGTTACATGTATCGTGTGCAAAGCTATGTCGCGTGCTGCGGTATGAGGAGACACTAAAAGCACCATAACAGAACACAGAAGAAGCGTCTAAATTGATGTGATAGCCAGTACCAAGCAGTACAATTAATGATTTTGTTATCGATTATTGACTTTTTAGACGGCTTTGGTTCCTTTGACATGAGCTACGACCTGTCCTGATGTGATAGCCTGTACGAAGCAGTACAATTCAAGTTTTAGTTATCGGTTATTGAATTTTTAGACTATATTGGTGAATTGGACATTAGCTAGGACCTTACGACCTTGAATGAAGGGGGGTCTAGCAGCCGCGTTGCACGGGAGAATGTGAAAACTGTTCATATGCATTGAAAACCTGAGAAATCCGCTTGTTTTCGTCATTTCCTATCGAATCGACTTAATGCCAGATCGTCATATTGGCCGGTATTCTCTCTGAAACGGTTACATTTATAGTGTGCAAAGATATGTCGCGTGCTGTGGTATGCGGAGACACTAAAAGCACCATAATGGAACACAGAAGATGCTTCTAAGTTGATGTGATAGCGAGTAAGAAGCAGTACAATTCAAGTTTTAGTTATCGATTATTGACTTTTTAGATGGAGATGAGCTGGGACTTTACGATTTGCATGAGGGAGTTATAGCAGCCGCGTTGCACGTTGGAATGTGAAAAATGTTCATATGTAGTGAAAACCTGAGAAATCCTCCAGTTTTCGTCATTTGCTATCGAATCGACTTTTGCCAGATGGTCATATTGGCCGCTCTTCTCTCTGAAACGGTTACATTTATCGTGTGCAAAGCTACGTTTCGTGCTGCGTTATGCGGAGACACTAAAAGGACCATAATGGATCACAGAAGAAGCTTCTAAGTTGATGTGATAGCCAGTACGAAGCAGTACTATTGTAGTTTTAGTTATCAATTATTGACTTTTTAGACGGGTTTGGTGCCTTGTACATGAGCTAGGACCTTACGATTTTGTATGAAGGGAGGTCTAGCAGCCGCGTTGCACGGGAGAATGTGAAATGTGTTCATGTGTGGTGAAAACCTGAGAAATCCGCCCGTTTTCGTCATTTGCTATCGAATCGAATTAATGCCAGATCGTCATATTGCCCGCTATTCTCTCTGAAATGATTACGTTTATCGTGTGCAAAGCTATGTCGCGTGCTGCGGTATGCGGAGACACTAAAAGCACCATAACAGAACACAGAAGAAGCTTCTATGATGACATGATATCCAGTACGAAGCAGTACAATTCAAGTTTCAGTTATCGATTATTGACTTTTAAGAAGGCTTTGGTTCCTTTGACATAAGCGTCGACCTTAAGATATTGCATGAAGGGAGATCTAGGAGCTGCGTTGCATGGGGGAATGTGAAATGTGTTCATATGTAGTGAAAACCTGAGAGATCCGCCCGTTTTCGTCACTTGCTATCGAATCGACTTAATGCCAGATCGTCATATTGGCCGCTCTTCTCTCTGAATCGGTTACATTTATAGTGTGCAAAGCAAGGCCTCGCGCTGCGGTATGCGGAGACACTAAACGCACCATAATAGATCACAGAAGAAGCTTCTCAGTTGATGTGATAGACAGTACGAAGCAGTACAGTTCAAGTTTTAGTTATCGATTATTGACTTTTTAGACTGCTTTGGTGCCTTGGACATGAGCTAGGACCTTACGATTTTGAATGAAGGGAGGTCTAACAGCCGTGTTGCACTGGAGACCGTGAAAAGTTTTCATATGCAAAAAAAAACCTGAGAAATCCGCCCGTTTTCGTCATTTGCTATCGAATCGACTAAATGCCAGATCGCCATTTTGGCTGGTATTCTCACTAAAACGGTTACATTTATCGTGTGCAAAGCCATGTCGCGTGCTGCGCTATGCGGAGACACTAAAAGCACCATAATAGAACACAGAAGAAGCTTCTAAGTTGATGTGATAGCCAAAACGAAGCAATACAATTCAATTTTTAGCTATCGTTTGTTGACTTTTTAGACGGCTTCGGTGCCTTGGACATGAGCTAGGACCTTAAGATTTTGCATAAAGGTAGGTCTAGTAGCCGCGTTGCACTGTGGAATGTGAAAACTGTTCATACGTTGTGAAAACCTGAGAAATCCGCCCGTTTTCGTCATTTGCTATCGAATCGACTTAATGCCAGATCGTCATATTGGCCGGTATTCTCTCTGAAACGGTTACATTTATCGTGTGCAAAGCAATGCCGCTGCTGTGGTATGCGGAGACACTAAAAGCACCATAATAGAACACAGAAAAAGCTTCTAAGTTGATGAGATAGTCAGTATTAAGCAGTAATATTGAAGTTTTAGTTATCGATTATTGACTTTTCAGACGATTTTGGTGACTTGGGCATGAGCTAGGACCTTACGACCTTGCATGACGGGAGGTTTAGCAACCGCGTTGGACGGGGGAATGTGAAAAGTGTTCATATGTAGTGTAAACGTGAGAAATCCGCCCGTTTTCGTCATTTGCTATCGAATCGACTTAATGCCAGATCGCCATATTGGCAGCTCTTCACTCTGAAACGGTTACATTTATCGTGTGCAAAGCTATGTCGCGTGCTGTGGAATACGGAGACACTAGAAGCACTATAATAGAACACAGAAAAAGGTTCTAGATTGATGTGATCGCCAGTACGAAGCAGTACAATTCAAGATTTAGTTACAGATTATTGACTTTTTAGACGATTTTGGTGCCATGTACATGCGCTAGGACCTTACGACCTTGCATGAAAGGAGTCTAGCAGCCGCGTTGCACGGGGGAATGTGAAAAGTGTTCATATGTAGTGAAATCCTGAGAAATCCGCTCGTTTTCGTCATTTGCTATCGAATCGACTTAATGCCAGATCGTCATATTAACCGCTCTTCTCTCTGAAATGTTTACATTTCTCGTGTGCAAAGCTATGAAAGCTATGTCGCGTGCTGCGGTATGCGGAGACACTAAAAGCTCCATAATAGAACACAGAATAAGCTTCTAAGTTGATGTGATAGAAAGTACGCAGCAGTACAATTCAAGTTTTAGGTATCGATTATTACCTTTTTAGACGGCTTCGGTGCCTTGGACATGATCCAGGACCTTAAGATTTTGCATGAAGGGAGGTCTAGCAGCCGCGTTGCACGGGGGAATGTGAAAAGTGTTCATATGTTGTAAAAACCTGATAAATTCGCCCGTTTTCGTTATTTGCTATGGAATAGACTTTAGGCAGATCGTCATATTGGGCGCTCTTTTCTCTGAAACGGTTACATTTATCGTGTGCCAAGCTTTGTCGCGTGCTGCGGTATGTGGAGACACTAAAAGCACGATAATATAAAAGATAAGAAGCTTCTAAGATGGTGTGATAGCCAAAACGAAGCAGTACAATTCAATTTTTAGCTATCGATTGTTGACTTTTTAGACGGCTTTGGTGCCTTGGACATGAGCTTGGACGTTAAGATTTTGCATGAGGGAGTTCTAGCACCGGTCTTTCACGGGGGAATGTGAAATGTGTTCATATGTAGTGAAAACCTGAGAAATCCCCCCGTTTTGGTCATTTGCTATCGAATCGACTTCATGCCATATCGTCATATTGGACGCTCTTCTCTCGGAAACGATTATTTTTTTCGTGTGCAAAGCTATGTCGCGTGCTGTGGTTGCGGAGGCACTAGAAGCACCATAATAGAACACAGAAGAAGCTTCTAGGTTGATGTGATAGCCACTACGAAGCAGTACAATTCAAGATTTAGTTATCGATTATTGACTTTTTAGACGATATTTGTGCCTTGGACATGCGCTGGGACCTTAAGACCTTGCATGAAAGCACTCTAGCTGCCACGTTGGACGGGGGAATGTGAAAAGTGTTCAAATGTAGTGAAATCCTGAGAAATCCACTCGTTTTCGTCATTTGCTATCGAATCGACTTAATGCCAGATCGTCATATTGGCCTCTCTTCTCTCTTAAACGGTTACATTTATCCTGTGCAAAGCTATGTCGCGTGCTGCGGTATGCGGAGACACTAAAGGCATCATAATAGAACACAGAAGAAGCTTCTAAGTTGAAGTGATAGCCAGTACGAAGCAGTCCAATTCAAGTTTTAGTTAATGATTATTTACTTTTTAGACGGCTTTGGTGCCTTGGACATGAGCTAATACCTTATGATTTTGCATGAAGGGAGTTCTAGCAGCGCCGTTGGATGGGGGTATGTGAAAGGTGTTCATATGTAGTGAAAACCTGAGAAATCGGCAAATTTTCATCATTTGCTATCGAATCGACTTAATGCCAGATCGTCATATTGGCCTCTCTTCTCTCTTAAACGGTTACATTTATCCTGTGCAAAGCTATGTCGCGTGCTGCGGTATGCGGAGACACTAAAGGCATCATAATAGAACACAGAAGAAGCTTCTAAGTTGATGTGATAGCCAGTACGAAGCAGTACAATTCAAGTTTTAGTTACCGATTATTGACTTTTTAGACGGCTTTGGTGCTTTGGACATGAGCTAGGACCTTAAGATTCTGCATGAAGGGAGATCTAGCAGCCGCGTTGCACGGGGGAATGTGAAAAGTGGTTATATGCAGTGAAAACGTGAGAAATCTGCCCGTTTTCGACATTAGCTATCGAATCCACTTTTGCCAGATCGTCAATTTGGCCGCTCTTCTCTCTGTAACGGTTACATTTATCGGGTGCAAAGCTATGTTGCGTGCTGCGGTATGCGTAGACACTAAAAGCAACATAATAGAACACAGATGAAGCTTCTAAATTGATGTGATAGCCTGTACGAAGCAGTACAATTCAAGTTTTAGTTATCGATTATTGAATTTTTAGACGATTTTGTGCCTTGGACATGGGCTAGGACCTTGTGACCTTGCATGAAGGGAGGTCTAGCATCCGCGTTGCACGGGGGAATGTGAAAAGTGTTCATATGTAGTGAAAACCTGAGAAATCCCCCCGTTTTCGTCATTTGCTATCGAATCGACTAAATGCCAGATCGTCATATTGCCCGCTCTTCTCTCTGAAACGGTTACATTTATCGTGTGCAACGCTATGTCGCGTGCTGCGGTATGCGGAGACACTAAAAGCACCATAACAGAACTCAAAAGGAGCTTCTAAATTGGTGTGATAGCCAGTCCGAAGCAGTACATTTCAAGTTTCAGTTATCGATTATTGACTTTTTAAACGGCTTTGGTGCCTTGGACATGAGCTAGGACCTTAAGATTTTGCATAAAGGTAGGTCTAGTAGACGCGTTGCACTGGGGAATGTGAAAAGTGTTCATACGTTGTGAAAACCTGAGAAATCCGCCCGTTTTCGTCATTTGCTATCGAATCAAATTAATGACAGATCGTCATATTGGCCGGTATTCTCTCTGAAACGGTTACATTCATCGTGTGCAAAGCAATGTCGCTGCTGTGGTATGTGGAGAGACTAAAAGCAACATAATAGAACACAGAAGAAGCTTCTAAGTTGATGAGATAGTCAGTCCTAAGCAGTACAATTGAAGTTTTAGTTATCGATTATTGACTTTTCAGACGATTTTGGTGACTTGGTCATGAGCTAGGACCTTACGACCTTGCATGACGGTAGGTTTAGCAACCGCGTTGGACGGGGGAATGTGAAAAGTGTTCATATGTAGTGTAAACGTGAGAAATCCGCCCTTTTTCGTCATTTGCTATCGAATCGACTTAATGCCAGATCGTCATATTGGCAGCTCTTCACTCTGAAACGGTTACATTTATCGTGTGAAAAGCTATGTCGCGTGATGTGGTATGCGGAGACACTAGAAGCACCATAATAGAACACAGAAAAAGCTTCTAGGTTGATGTGATCGCCAGTACGAAGCAGTAAAATTCAAGATTTAGTTACAGATTGTTGACTTATTAGACGATTTTGGTGCCATGTACATGCGCTAGGACCTTACGACCTTGCATGAAAGGAGTCTAGCAGCCGCGTTGCATGGGAGAATGTGAAATGTGTTCATGTGTGGTGAAAACCTGAGAAATCCGCCCGTTTTCGTCATTTGCTATCGAATCGAATTAATGCCAGATCGTCATATTGCCCGCCATTCTCTCTGAAATGATTACGTTTATCGTGTGCAAAGCTATGTCGCGTGCTGCGGTATGCGGAGACACTAAAAGCACCATAACAGAACACAGAAGAAGCTTCTATGATGACATGATATCCAGTACGAAGCAGTACAATTCAAGTTTCAGTTATCGATTATTGACTTTTAAGAAGGCTTTGGTTCCTTTGACATAAGCGTCGACCTTAAGATATTGCATGAAGGGAGATATAGGAGCTGCGTTGCACGGGGGAATGTGAAATGTGTTCATATGTAGTGAAAACCTGAGAGATCCGCCCGTTTTCGTCACTTGCTATCGAATCGACTTAATGCCAGATCGTCATATTGGCCGCTCTTCTCTCTGAATCGGTTACATTTATCGTGTGCAAAGCAAGGTCTCGCGCTGCGGTATGCGGAGACACTAAACGCACCATAATAGATCACAGAAGAAGCTTCTCAGTTGATGTGATAGACAGTAAGAAGCAGTACAGTTCAAGTTTTAGTTATCGATTATTGACTTTTTAGACTGCTTTGGTGCCTTGGACATGAGCTAGGACCTTACGATTTTGAATGAAGGGAGGTCTAACAGCCGCGTTGCACTGGAGACCGTGAAAAGTTTTCATATGCAAAAAAAACCTGAGAAATCCGCCCGTTTTCGTCATTTGCTATCGAATCGACTAAATGCCAGATCGCCATTTTGGCTGGTATTCTCACTAAAACGGTTACATTTATCGTGTGCAAAGCCATGTCGCGTGCTGCGCTACGCGGAGACACTAAAAGCACCATAATAGAACACAGAAGAAGCTTCTAAGTTGATATGATAGCCAAAACGAAGCAATAGAATTCAAGTTTTAGTTATCGATTATTGACTTTTTAGGCGATTTTCGTGCCTTGGACATGAGCTAGGACCTTACAAACTTGCATGAATGGAGGACTAGCAGCCGCGTTGCACGGGAGAATGTAAAAAGAGTTCATATGTAGTGAAAACGTGAGAAATCCGACCGTTTTCGTCATTTGCTATCGAATCGACTAAATGCCAGATCGTCATATTGGCGGCTCTTCTCTCTGAAACGGTTACATTTATCGTGTGCAAAGCTATGTCGCGTGCTTCGGTATGCGGAGACACTAAAAGCACCATAATACAACACAGATGAAGTTTCTAAGTTGTTCTGATAGCCAGTAAGAAGCAGTACAATTCAAGTTTTAGTTATCGATTACTGACTTTTTAGACGGCTTTGGTGCCTTGGACATGAGCTAGGACATTAAGATTTTGCATGAGGGAGTTCTAGCAGCCGTCTTTCACGGGGGAATGTAAAATGTGTTCATATGTAGTGTAAACCTGAGAAATCGCCCCGTTTTCGTCATTTGCTATCGAATCGACTTAATGCCAGATCGTCATATTGGCCTCTCATCTCTCTTAAACGGTTACATTTATCCTGTGCAAAGCTATGTCGCGTGCTGCGGTATGCGGAGACACTAAACGCACCATAACAGAACACAAAAGAAGCTTCTAAATTGGTGTGATAGCCAGTCCGAAGCAGTACATTTCAAGTTTCAGTTATCGATTATTGACTTTTTAAACGGCTTTGGTGCCTTGGACATGAGCTAGGACCTTAAGATTTTGCATAAAGGTAGGTCTAGTAGCCGCGTTGCATTGTGGAATGTGAAAACTGTTCATACGTTGTGAAAACCTGAGAAATCCGCCCGTTTTCGTCATTTGCTATCGAATCGACTTAATGCCAGATCGTCATATTGGACGGTATTCTCTCTGAAACGGTTACATTTATCGTGTGCAAATCAATGCCGCTGCTGTGGTATGCGGAGACACTAAAAGCACCATAATAGAACACAGAAGAAGCTTCTAAGATGATGAGATAATCAGTATTAAGCAGTAATATTGAAGTTTTAGTTATCGATTATTGACTTTTCAGACGATTTTGGTGACTTGGGCATGAGCTAGGACCTTACGACCTTGCATGACGGGAGGTTTAGCAACCACGTTGGACGGGGGAATGTGAAAAGTGTTCATATGTAGTGTAAACGTGAGAAATCCGCCCGTTTTCGTCATTTGCTATCGAATCGACTTAATGCCAGATCGCCATATTGGCAGCTCTTCACTCTGAAACTTTTACATTTATCGTGTGCAAAGCTATGTCGCGTGCTGTGGAATACGGAGACACTAGAAGCACTATAATAGAACACAGAAAAAGCTTCTAGGTTGATGTGATCGCCAGTACGAAGCAGTACAATTCAAGATTTAGTTACAGATTATTGACTTTTTAGACGATTTTGGTGCCATGTACATGCGCTAGGACCTTACGACCTTGCATGAAAGGAGTCTAGCAGCCGCGTTGCACGGGGGAATGTGAAAAGTGTTCATATGTAGTGAAATCCTGAGAAATCCGCTCGTTTTCGTCATTTGCTATCGAATCGACTTAATGCCAGATCGTCATATTGGCCGCTCTTCTCTCTGAAATGTTTACATTTATGGTGTGCAAAGCTATGAAAGCTATGTCGCGTGCTGCGGTATGCGGAGACACTAAAAGCTCCATAATAGAACACAGAATAAGCTTCTAAGTTGATGTGATAGAAAGTACGCAGCAGTACAATTCAAGTTTTAGGTATCGATTATTAACTTTTTTGACGGCTTCGGTGCCTTGGACATGATCCAGGACCTTAAGATTTTGCATGAAGGGAGGTCTAGCAGCCGCGTTGCACGGGGGAATGTGAAAAGTGTTCATATGTTGTAAAAACCTGAGAAATTCGCCCGTTTTCGTTATTTGCTATGGAATAGACTTTAGGCAGATCGTCATATTGGGCGCTCTTTTCTCTGAAACGGTTACATTTATCGTGTGCGAAGCTTTGTCGCGTGCTGCGGTATGTGGGGACACTAAAAGCACGATAATAGAAAACATAAGAAGCTTCTAAGATGGTGTGATAGCCAAAACGAAGCAGTACAATTCAATTTTTAGCTATCGATTGTTGACTTTTTAGACGGCTTTGGTGCCTTGGACATGAGCTTGGACGTTAAGATTTTGCATGAGGGAGTTCTAGCACCGGTCTTTCACGGGGGAATGTGAAATGTGTTCATATGTAGTGAAAACCTGAGAAATCCCCCCGTTTTGGTCATTTGCTATCGAATCGACTTCATGCCATATCGTCATATTGGACGCTCTTCCCTCGGAAACGATTATTTTTTTCGTGTGCAAAGCTATGTCGCGTGCTGTGGTTGCGGAGGCACTAGAAGCACCATAATAGAACACAGAAGAAGCTTCTAGGTTGATGTGATAGCCAGTACGAAGCAGTACAATTCAAGATTTAGTAATCGATTATTGACTTTTTAGACGATATTTGTGCCTTGGACATGCGCTGGGACCTTAAGACCTTGCATGAAAGCACTCTAGCTGCCACGTTGGACGGGGGAATGTGAAAAGTGTTCAAATGTAGTGAAATCCTGAGAAATCCACTCGTTTTCGTCATTTGCTATCGAATCGACTTAATGCCAGATCGTCATATTGGCCTCTCTTCTCTCTTAAACGGTTACATTTATCCTGTGCAAAGCTATGTCGCGTGCTGCGGTATGCGGAGACACTAAAGGCATCATAATAGAACACAGAAGAAGCTTCTAAGTTGAAGTGATACCAGTACGAAGCAGTCCAATTCAAGTTTTAGTTAACGATTATTTACTTTTTAGACGGCTTTGGTGCCTTGGACATGAGCTAGGACCTTAAGATTTTGCATAAAGGTAGGTCTAGTAGACGCGTTGCACTGGGGAATGTGAAAAGTGTTCATACGTTGTGAAAACCTGAGAATTCCGTCCGTTTTCGTCATTTGCTATCGAATCAAATTAATGACAGATCGTCATATTGGCCGGTATTCTCTCTGAAACGGTTACATTTATCGTATGCAAAGCAATGTCGCTGCTGTGGTATGCGGAGACACTAAAAGCAACATAATAGAACACAGAAGAAGCTTCTAAGTTGACGTGATAGCCAGTAAGAAGCAGTACAATTCAAGTTTTAGTTATCGATTATTGACTTTTTAGATGGCTTTGGTGCCTTGGACATGAGCTGGGACCATAAGATTTTGGATGAAGGAGTTATAGCAGCCGCGTTGCACGGGGGAATGTGAAATGCGTTCATATGTAGTGAATACCTGAGAAATCCGCCCGTTTTCCTCATTTGCTATCGAATCGACTTAATGCCAGATCGTCATATTGCACGCTCTTCGCTTTGAAACGGTTACATTTGTCGTCTGCAAAGCAATGTCGCGTGCTGCGGTATGCGGAGACACTAAACGCTCCATAATAGAACACAGAATAAGCTTCTAAGTTGAAGTGATAGAAAGTACGCAGCAGTACAATTCAAGTTTTAGGTATCGATTATTACCTTTTTAGACGGCTTCGGTGCCTTGGACATGATCCAGGACCTTAAGATTTTGCATGAAGCGAGTTCTAGCAACCGCGTTGCACGGGGGAATGTGAAAAGTGTTCATATGTAGTGGAAACATGAGAAATCCGCCCGTTTTCGTCATTTGCTATCGAATCGACTTTTGCCAGATCGTCATATTTGCCGCTCTTCTCTATGAAACGGTTACAATTATCGTGTGCAAAGCTATGTCGCGTGCTGCGGAATGCGGAGACACTACAAGCACCATAGTAGAACACAGAAGAAGCTTCTAAGTTGACGTAATAGCCAGTAAGAAGCCGTAAAATAATTCTTTTAGCTATCGATTATTGACATTTTAGTCGGCTTTGGTGCACTGGACATGAGCTAGGATATTAAGATTTTGCATGAGGGAGTTCTAGCAGCCGCGTTGCACGGGGGAATGTGCAAAGTGTTCATATGTAGTAAAAACCGAGAAATCCGCCGATTACGTCATTTGCTATCGAATCGACTTTTGTGAGATCGTCATATTGGCCGCTCTTCTCTCTGAAACGGTTACATTTATCGTGTGAAAAGTATGTCGCGTGCTGCGGTATGCGTAGACAATAAAAGCACCATAATAGAACACAGAAGAAGCTTCTAAGTTGATGTGATAGCTAGTACGAAACAGTACAATTTAACTCTTAGTTATCGATTATTGAATTTTTAGACGGCTTCGGTGCCTTGGACATGAGCTAGGACATTACCATTTTGCATTAAGGGAGGTCTAGCGACCGCGTTGCACGGGGGAATGTGAAAAGTGTTCATATGTAGTGAAAACCTGAGAAATCCGCCCGTTTTCGTCATTTGCTATCGAATCGTCTTAGTGCCAGATCTTCGTATTGGCCGCTCATCGCTCTGAAACTGTTACATTTATCGTGTGCAAAGCTATATGGCGTGCTGCGGTATGTGGAGACACTAAATGCACCATCGATATATTACCCGCAATTATCTCTGAATCCGTTACATTTATGGTGTGCAAAGCTATGTTGGGTGCTGCGGTATGCGTAGATACTAAAAGCACCATAATAGAACACAGAGGAAGCTTCTATGTTGATGTGATAGCCAGTACGAAGCGGTACAATTCAGGTTTTAGTTATCGATTATTGACTTCTTAGACGGCTTTGGTGCCTTGGACATGAGCTAGGACCTTAAGATTTTGCATGAGGTAGTTCTAGCAGCCACGTTGCACGGGGGAATGTGAAAAGTGTTCATATGTAGTGAAAACCTGAGAAAACCGCCGATATCGTCATTTGCTATTGAATCGACTTAACGCCAAATCGTCATATAGGCCGCTCTTCTCTCTGAAACGGTTACATTTATCGTGTTCAAAGCTATGTCGCGTGCTGCGGTATGCGTAGACATTAAAAGCAACATAATAGAACACAGAAGAAGTTTCTAAGTTGATGTAATAGCCAGTACGAAGCAGTACAATTCAAGTTTTAGTTATCGATTATTGACTTTTTAGACGGCTTTGGTTCCTTTGAGATGAGCTAGGACCTTAAGATATTGCATAAAGGGATGACTAAGAGAAGCGATGCACGGTTGAATGTGAAAATTGTTCATATGTAGAGAAAACCTGAGATATCCGAGCGTTTTCGTAATTTGCTATCGAATCCACTTAATTTCAGATCGTCATATTGCCCGCTATTCTCTCTGAAACCGTCACATTTATCGTGTACAAAGCTATGTCGCGTGCTGCGGTATGGAGACACTAAAAGCACCATAATAGAACACAGAAGATGCTTCTAAGTTGATGTGATAGCCAGTAAGAATCAGTGCAATTCAGGTTTTAGTTATCGATTATTGACTTCCTAGACGGCTTTTGTGCCTTGGACATGAGATAGAACCTTAAGATTTTGCATGAATGGAGGTCTAGCAGCCGCGTTGCACGACGGAATTTGACAAGTGTTCATATGTAGTGGAAACCGGAGAAATCCGCCCGTTTTCGTCATTTGCTATCGAATCGACTTAATGCCAGATCTTCGTATTGGCCGCTCGTCGCTCTGAAACTGTTACATTTATCGTGTGCAAAGCTATATGGCGTGCTGCGGTATGTGGAGACACTAAATGCACCATAATAGAACACAGATGAAGCTTCTAAGATAATGTGATAATCAGTACGATGCAGTACAATTCAAGTTTTAGTTATCGATTATTAACTTTTTAGACGGCTTCGGTGTCTTGGACATGATCCAGGAACTTAAGATTTGGCATGAACCGAGGTCTAGCAGCCACGTTGTACGGGAGATTGTGAAAACTGTTCATATGTAGTGAAAAACTAGAAATACGCCGTTTTCGTCATTTTCTATCGAATCGAATTAATGCCAGATCGTCATATTATCCGCTCTTCTCTCTGAAACGGTTGCATTTATCGTGTGCAGAGCTCTGTCGCGTGCTGCGGAATGCCTGGACCTTAAAAGCACCATAATAGAACACAGAAGAAGCTTCTAAGTTGATGTGATAGCCAGTAAGAAGTAGTACAATTCAAGTTTTAACTATCGATTATTGACTTTTTAGACGGCGTTGGTGCCTTCGACATGAGCTAGGACCTTAAAATTTTGCATGAATGGAGATCTAGCAGCCGCGTTGCACGGGGGAATGTGAAAAGTGTTCTTATGTAGCGAAAACCTGAGAAATCCGCCCGTCTTCGTCATTTGCTGTCGATTCGAGTTTTGCCTGATCGTCATATTGGCCGCTCTTCTCAATGAAACGGTTACAATTATCGTGTGCAAAGCTATGTCGCGTGCTGAGGTATGCGGAGACAATAAAAGCACCATAATAGGACACAGAAGAAGCTTCAAAGATGATGTGATAGCCTGTACTAAGCATTACAATTTTTGTTTTAGTTATCGATTATTGACCTTTTACACGGCTTTGGTGCCTTTGACATGAGCTAGGATCTTAAGATATTGCATGAAGGGAGGTCTAGGAGCTGTGTTGCACTGGGGAATGTGAAAAGTGTTCATATGTAGTGAAAAAATGAGAAATCCGCCCGTTTGCGTCATTTGCTATCGAATCAGGTTAATGCAAGATCGTCATATAGCCCGCTTTTCTCTCTGAAACCGTTACATTTATCGTGTGCAAAGATATGTCGCGTGCTGCGGTATGCGGAGACACTAAAAGCACCATAATAGAATACAGAAGAAGCTTCTAAGTTCATGTGATAGCTAGTACGAAGCAGTACAATTCAAATTTAGTTATCGATTATTGATTTTATAGACGGCTTTGTTGCGTTGGGCATGAGCTAGGACCTACAGATTTTGCATGAAGGGAGCTCTAGTAGCCGCGTTGCTCCTGGGAATGTGCAAAAGTGTTCATATGTAGTGAAAACCTGAGAAACCCGCCCGTTTTCGTCATTTGATATCGAATCGACTTATGCCAGATCGTCGGATTAGACGCTCTTCTCTCTGATACGGTTAAATTTATCGTCTGCAAAGCTATGGCGCGTGCTGCGTATGCGGAGATACTAAAAGCACCATAACAGAACACAGAAGAAATTTCTAAGTTGATGTGATAGAACACAGAAGAAGCTTCTAAGTTGATGTGACCATAGTAGAACAATGATGAAGCTTCTAAAATGATGTAATAGCCAGTAAGAAGCAGTACAACTCAAATTTTGGCTATCGATTATTGACTTTTTACCCATCTTTGGTGCCTTAGACATGAGCTAGGACCTTACGATTTTGCATGATGGGAGGTCTAGCAGCCGCGTTGCACGAGACAATATGAAAAGTGTTAATTTGTAGTAAAAAACAGAGAAATCAGTCCGTTTTCGTCATTTGTTATCGAATCGCCTTTTAGCTAGATCGTCACATTGGCCGGTCTTCTCTCTGAAACGGTTACATTTATGGACTGCAAATCTATGTCGCGTGCTGCGGTATGCGGAGACACTAAATGCAGCATAGCAGAACACATAAGAGGCTTCTAAGTTGATGTAATAGGCAGTAAGAAGTAGTACAATTCAAGTTTTAGTTATCGATTATTGATTTTTTACCCTTCTTTGGTGCGTAGGACTTGAGCTAGGACCTTACAATTTTGCACCACAGAAAAACTAGCAGCCGCGGTACAAGGGAGACTGTGTTCACAAGTAGTAAAAACCTGGAAATCCGTCCGTTTTCGTCATTTGTTATCAAATCGACTTAAAGTGAGATCGTCATTTGCTATCGAGTCGACTTTTGCCAGATCGTCATATTGGCCGCTCTTTTCTCTGAAACGGTTACATTTATCGTCTGCAAAGCTAAGTCGCGTGCTGCGGTATGCGGGGACAATAAAAGCACCATAACAGAACACAGAAGAAGGTTCTATGTTGATGTAATAGCCAGTAAGAAGTAGTACAATTCAAGTTTTAGTTATCGATTATTGACTTTGTAGCCGGCTTTGGTGCCTTGGACATGAGCTAGGACCTTAAGATTTGGCATGAAGGGAGGTCGAGCAGCCGCGTTGCACGGGGGAATGTGAAATGTGTTCATATGTAGTGAAAACCTGACAAATTCGGCCGTTTTCGTCATTTGATATCGAATCGACTTAATGCCAGATCGTCATATTGGCCACTTTTCTCTCTGCAATGGTTATATTTATCTTCTGCAAAACTATATCGTGTCCTTCGCTATGCTTAGACACTAAAAGAACCATAGTAGAACACAGAAGAAGACTCTCAGAAGATGTAATCGGCCAGTACGAAGCATTACAATTCACATTTTACTTATCTATTATTGACTTATTAACCGGCTTTGGTTATTTGTACATGAGCTATGACCTTGAGATTGTTCATGAAACGAGGTCTGTCTGCCACGTTGCGCGGGAGAATGTGAAAAGTGTTCATATGTAGTAAAAACCTGAGGAATCCTCCCGTTTTCGTCATTTTCTATTTAATCGACTAATTGCCAGATCTGCAAGCTTATGTCGCGTGCTGCGTTATGCGGAGACAGTCAAAGCATCACAGTAGAACACAGATGAAGCTTCTCTGTTGGTGTAATCAGCGAGAAAGAACCAGTAATAAGTTGTACAATTCAAATTTTAGTTATCATTTATTGACTTATTAGCCTGCTTTGGTACCTTGGACATGAGCTAGGGCCTTAAGATTTTGCATGAAACGCGGTCTGGACGCCACGTTGCACGGGATGATGTGAAAAGTGTCCATTTGTAGTAACAACCTGACAAATCCGACCGTTTTCTTCATTTGCTGACGAATCGACTTATTGGCAGATCGTCACATCGGCCGCTTTACGCTCTGAGACGGTTAAATTTATAGTCTGCAAACTTATGTCGCCGGCTGCGGTTTGCGGAGACACTAAAAGCACCACAGTAGAAGACAGAAGAAGGTGTTAAGAAGATGTATTCGGCCAGTAAGAAGCAGTACAATTCAAGTTTTAGTTATAGATTACTGACTTATTAGCCGGCTTTGGTGCCTTGGACATGATCGAGGACCTCAAGCTTTTGCATCAAACGAGGTCTGAACGTCACGTTGCACGGGGAAATGTGAAACGTGTTAATATATATTAAAAACCTAAGAAAACCTTTCGCATTTATTTAAGTTCCTTTAGTACAATAAGAATCTGTTAAAAAACTGACTACAATAATCATAATCTTGCTGTACAAGGGAAGTAGCTACTATTATTAACAGTATTTATCAACAGCAAATAAAACAAAAGGTAAAACAGAAAGATTATCAAACGTCTAATGGCACAGTAACGAAACTGAAAACAGTTCGCGACAATTTCTTCTGAAATTATTTCACCAGGAAACAACAAGAACACCGATTGAAGACTACTAAAGTTCCAAAATAAACCACTATACACAAACAATTAATTAGTACTTAGCTTTGGATGCGCCGCTACAGCTGCAACTGGTCAGCGCGGAATGTAAACACAGGTAAGAAGTTAAGTTGCTCGATACGAAACACTTGCAAATATCAGGTCACAACCCAAGAAAGGCGGAGGTGAATGAAAAAACCATTAATAAGTATCTTATATAGTAAATATTATCACAAAAACCGTTAAAATATGTATCTGAAACCTATAAATGTATGAAAACTTAGACAGCGATTTCACACGCACTCACGCGCCTAATCGTAATGCCAGATCGTCGCAGTGGCAGCTTTGCTCACGGAACTGTTTACATATACATCTGGAAACTTACGTCATGTGCTGAGGTATGCGGTCGCACCACAAACAACAAAATAGGGGCTTCTAATTTGATGCAATCGGCAGGTAAGAAGTAGTACTACTCAAGTTTTAGGTATCGAAAATTCAACTGTAGGCCGGTTCTGGTGTCTTGCAGTTGATAGAGGACCTTGGAACATGCCTGTCTTTTTACCCCCCTCCCCCCTCGTAAGATGACTGTCTACGTACACCCGCCACCCCCCCCCCTCGTAATATGTCTGCCTACCTACTCAATCCTTCTGAAAATGTGTGTCTACCCACTTCCCCCTCAGAAGATGACTCTCTACTTATCCCCCCAACCGGAAAACGTCAGTTTTCCCACCCCCTCCCCCCTCAGAAGATGACTGTCTACCTACACACCCTCGGAAGATACCTGTCTACTTACCCCCCCCCCCCCCTCGTTTGGAACATGTCTGCCTACCTACCAGCCTCTCAAAATATGTCTTTCTATCTACATCCCCCACCCCCCTCAGAAGATCACTCTCTACCTACTCCGCACGTGGATGATGCCTGTCTCCCTAACCCACCCTTCAGAAGATGTTTGCCTACATACCCCTTCTTGGAAGATGTCTGTCTACCTACACACCTTTGGAAGAGGCCTGTCTACCTACCCCCTCCCCACCCCTTGGAAGATGTCTGCCCAGCTACCCTCCATCTAAGAAAATATTTGTCTACATACACCCCCTTCGGAAAATGTCTGTCTACCTACTACTGCTCTGATGATGTCTGTCTCCCTACCCCACCCTTCAGAAGATGTCTGCCTACCTTCTACTCCATGGAAGATGTCTCTATACATACCACCTATCGGGTGATGTTTGTCTACTCGCCCTCCCCCCCACCCCATAACATGCCAATCTAACATCCCCCCCTGTGAAGATGCCTATCTATCACCTAGCTCGGAAGCTACCCCAACTCAGAAGATTCCTATCTATCTGCACTTGGAAGATGACTATCTCTCCATCACCTTCAGAAGACTCTTATCTACCCCCTCAGAAGATGGCTGTCTACATACCCCACCCTCAGAATATGACTGTCTCTGATCTCCCACACTATCTGTCTGTCTACCATTCTCACACATCGAGAGAGGTGGTACAGTGGTTAGCACACTGGACTCGCATTCGGGAGGACGACGGTTCAATCCCGTCTCCGGCCATCCTGATTTAGGTTTTTCGTGATTACCCTAAATCGTTTCAGGCAAATGCCGGGATGGTTCCTCTGAAAGGGCACGGCCAATTTCTTTCCCAATCCTTCCCTAACCCGAGCTTGCGCTCCGTCTCTAATGACCTCGTTGTTGACGAGACATTAAACACTAACCACCACCACCACCATTCTCACAATCAGAAACTGTCTGTCTACCTACCTCCCCCCCCCCCCCCCGAGGATGTCTGCCTATCTTCCTAGGTACCCGCCATTTAGAAGGTGTCTGCCTACCTACACCCACTTCAAAAGATGTGTAACTGACTACCCCACCTCCGAAGATCTCTGTCAAACCCTCCTCCCATCCCCGGAAGATGTATGTGTGCAGACCCCCCTCTTGGAAGACATTTGACAACCGAAAAAACCGCTTTGGAAGATGTATGACTTCCTACCACTACCCTCGGAAGGTGTATGTCTACCTAGCACCCCCTCGAAGATGCCTGTCTATCTACCGAACCACGGTATATGCCTGCCTCACCCTGTCAGAATATGTCTGTCTACATACCCCACAAGGAAGATGTCTGTCTACTTACCCCCCCCCCCCCCCCTGGAAGATGTTTGTCTACCTAGCCCCTCTTGGAAGATGTCTGCCCACATAAACACACACTCGGAATATGTATGACTAGCCACCACTCCCCTCGGAACATGTATGTCTACCTACCCCACCTCCGGACATGTCTCTCTACCTACGCCCCCACTCATAAGTTGTGTGTCTACCAACCCGCCATTTGAAGATGTCTGTCAACCTGGCCCTCCCTCAGAAAATGTCTGTCTACCTGCCCACCTTGGAATATTTATGTCTACCAAAACCCGGAGGATATCTGTCTACCCAACACCCCCTCAGAAGATGATTGTCTACCTACCCCCGGAAGATTTCAGTCTACCTGCACCCCTCACTTCTGAAAGATGCCTGTCAATCAACCCCTCCAACAGAAAATGTCTGTCTACCTACCGCCCCTCGAAAGTTGTATGTCTACCACCCCTCCTCGGGAGATGTCTGTCTACCTACCCCCCTTCAGAAGATGTCTATCTACCTACCCCCCATCCCCTCGGTAAATGCCTGTCTACCCAACCCCCTCTCGGGAAAAGTATGTCTACCTATCCCCACTCGGAAGATGGCTGTCTACCTACCACCTCCCTCGGAATATGTCTGTATATCGAACCCGACCTCGGAATATGATTTTCCACCTAATGCATGGGAGATGTCAGTCCACCTGCACCCCACTTTGTAAAATGCCTGTCTACTTTCCACCCCTTTGGAAGATGTCTATCATCCCACCTCGGAAGATGTCTGTCTACCTACCCCCCTCTGAACATGATTGCCTACTGAACCACAACTCAGAAGATGATTGTCTACTGACCACCCAGAAGATGGAAGCCTACCTGCCCCCTCCCACTACAACAGAAGATGACCATCCATCTAACCCCCTTGGTGGATGTCTGTTCATCTCCCCCCCCCCCCCTTGGAGGACTTTGTCTTCCTACCCCCTCGGAAGATATATGTATTCCATTCGCCCCTCAGAAGAGGTCTATCTTCCAACCGCCCTCAGAAGATTTTTGTCTACCTACCCTGCCTTGGTATATGTATGTCTTCCTACACCCCCTCATACGATGTCTGCATACCTACCCCCCTCGGAAGAAGTCTATCATCCCTCTGTTAGAGAATTTCTGTCTACCTTGCCCCCCCCCCCCCCTCGGAAGATATATGTCTTCATATCCTCTACCCTTGGTGCCTACATACTCAACCTCAGAAGATGTCTACCAACCTACCCCACCTTATAAGAAATCTTTCTACCTACCCCCCCCCCCTCATAATATGTGTGTCTACCACCTCATGGAGGATGTATGTCTACTCCCCCCCCTCGTAAAATGTCTATCTTTCCCAGTTGGAAAGATGTCTATCATCCCACTCTTAGAAGGTGTCTGTCTACCTGTCCTCCCACTCTGAAGATGTCTGTGTACCTACCCTCCCTCAGGAGATATCGGTCTAATTGCCCACCGGGACTATGTCTATCTACATACTCTCAGCCTTGGAAAATACGTGCCTACCTACCCCACCCCCTGTAAGATATCTGTCTACCTACAACCTGCCCTCGGATACTGTCTGTCTACATACACCCTCTAATAAGATGTCTGTCTACCTACCCCACACTGTCTGTCTTCCTACCCCAACCATCCTCGGAAGATGTTTGTCTACCTACCCCTCCTTGGAAAATGCCTGTCTACCTAAATCTCGCTTGGAAAATATCTGTCTACCTACCCCCCATCCTTGGAAGGTGTCTGTCCACCAACTCTCCTGTCGGAAGATGTATGGCTACCTAACCCCCCTCAGAAGATGTCTGTCTATCTATCTGCCTGTGGAATGTGTATGTCTACCTAACTCCCTTAGACAATGTCAGTCTACATACCCCCCTCGGAAGATACCTGTCTACCAATACTCTTCCCTCTACATGCCAAAACTAATAAGATAGCTGCCAACCTAACCCACCTCAGAAGGTCTCTGTTTATGCACACAAACTGAACATGTATGTCTATCTACCCCCCAGAAGTTGTCTGTCTACCTGCCCCCTCAGAAAATGTCAGTCGACCTACCCCCCCTTGGAAGATTTCTGTCTACCTATAACACCTCACGGAAAATATCTGTCTACCAGCCCCCTCTCAGAAGATATCTGTCTACCTACCACCCCCTCAGAAGTAGTATATCTATCTACCGTACCCTTGGAACATGTCTACCTACCCCCCCTCACAGTCAGCAGTTGTCTGTCCACCACCTACATAAGTTGTCTATCTACACCCCCTCGGAAGATGTCTGTCCAATACACCACCCTCAGAAGATATCTGTCCTACCCCTCTCGAAAATGTTAGTCTACCTACACCCCAGATAATGAATGTCTACCAACCCCACCTCGGAAGATGTTTGTCTACCTACCCCATGGAAGATGTGTTTACCTACCACCACTCGTAGTATGTGTGTCTACCTACCCCCATTGGAAAATATCGGTCTACCAACTGCCCTTGAAGATGTATGCCTACATACCCAACACCCTCGGAAGACGTCTGGCTACCTAGCTCCCCCCCACGAAGATATCTGCCTTCATACCCACTTCTCTTGGAAGATGTCTGTCAACGGACCCAAATTCAGAAAACGACTGCCTACCTACCCCACCTCAAAAGATGTCTGCCTACCAACCACCCCTCGGAATATGTATGTCTACCTACACTCATTCGGAATATTGCTCTCTACCACCCCTCCCTCTGAACATGTCTATCTACCTACCTCCCTCAGAACATGTCTATCTACCAACATCCCCCACCTCTTATGAAATCTCTCTCACTACCCCCCCCCCCCCCTTCGAAAGTGACACCCTACCTACCATCCTCAGGAAATGTCAGTCTTCCTACTCCCCATACCTCAGAAGGTGTGTCTAACTATCCCCATGGACAATGTCTGTCTACATACCCCTAGCCTCAGAAAATACTTGTCTAACTACACCCCTCAGATTATTTCTGTCTACCTACAACCCAGCCTCGGATAATGTCTGTCTACCTACCCCCTCACTAATTGTCTCTCTACCTAAGCTACCTTAGAAGATATCTGTCTACATATCCCTCATCCTCTGAAGCTGTATGTCTACTACCCCTGCTCAGAAGATGTCTGTCTACTTAAAAACCCCTCAGAACATGTCTGTCTAACAACCCCCCCCCCCCCCAGTTGTCTGTCTACCTACCCCCTTGAAGATGTGTGTCTACCTACCCCCAGTAAAATGTCTCTGTACCCATCTTCCCCTCAGAAGATGATTGTCTACCTACCCCCGTACAGAAGATGCACCCCTTTCAGGAAATGTCTGTCTACCTACCCCATCCACACATGGAAGATTCCTATCTACCCACTTTGGACAATGCCTTTCTACCCCAACTCAGAAATGTCTATCTACTACCATCTCAGAAGATGTCTGTCTAGCTACCCCCCATTGAATATATCTGCCTACCCAACCCATCTTTGGAAGATGATTGGCTACCTACCCCATGGAAGATGTCAGGCAACCTGCTCGCTCACTTAGGAAGATGCCTACCTCCCCCTTGGAAGTGGTCTATTTTCCACGACTCAGAAGATGTCTGTCTAACTACCCCCTCTGAATGTATATGTCTATCAACTATGTCTGTTTACCTACTCCCATAAGATGTCTATCATCCCCCTCAGAAGGTATCTTCCTATATACTCCCTCCCCTTGGAAGATGTCTGTCTACATACCCAAACTAAGATGATGTCTGGCAATCTACTCCCCCACAGAAGATGTCTGTCTACCTACCACCCTTGGAACATCTATGTCTTTCTACTCCCCGGAAGATGTCTGTCAGTCTGCCCAACTTGGAAAATGTCTGTCTACGTGCCCTCCTTCGGAAGATGTCTATCATCCCCAGCCTCAGAAGAATTATGTCTATTTGTCCCGCACCAACAGTAGATGTCTGTGTACCTACCCCCTTAAGAAGAAGTCTGTTTACCAACCCCCCTTCAGGAGATTCTTAAACCACCCACCAGGAAAGTCTCTGTCTACCTATCCCTCCCCCCCCCCCCCCTTTGGGAGATATGTGTCTACCTACAACACAGCTCGGTAAATGTCTGTCTACCTACCCCTCAGAAGATGTCTGTTTATCCACACCTCCACAGATGATGTCTATCTACCTACCCCCTGCCCCCATCCTCCGAGGATGTCTGTCTTCCTACACCCTCAGAAGATGTCTGTCTACCTACCCCCCTTGGAAGATGTTGGTCTACTTACCCCTCTAGATGATGTCTGTCTACGTACGCCCCTCAGAAGATGGCTGTCTACCAATCCACCAATGGGAGATGTCTGTCTACCAACCCCCTCGAAAGGTGCCTTTGTGCCTACCCCCTCAGAAGATTGTCTACCTACGAACACTCAGTAAATGTATATATACCTACCCCCCCCCCCCTTGGAAGAAGTCTGTCTAATTATTCCCCACCCCTTGGTAATTTCTGTCTACATACCACTCCCTTGCAAGATGTCTGTGTACCTACTCCCTCTTGAAAGATATCTGTTTACCTACATCTTCTGTGGGGAGGTAGGAAGACACACATCTTCCGCGAGGGGTAGGTAGACAGACATATTCCAAAGCAGGGTACATGGTCAGACATCTTCTGAAGGGTGGTAGGTAGACAGACATCCTCCAAGAGGGGGGGGAGACATTTTCTGTGGTGATAATGGTAGACAAACAATTCCAAGGAGGGGTAGTTAGACAGTCATCTTCTGAGTGGTTGTTTCTTAGTCAGACGTCTTCAAGGGGGAGGATTGGTAGACTGACAGTTTCCAAGGGGGGAGACATTTTTCGATTGGGGCCAAATAGGTAAACAGATATCCTTTGAGAGGGAGGTAGACATTTTCCGGGGGGGGGGGGAGATATTTTCGAGGGGGAGAGTAGATTGACATCTTCTGGGAGGGGGGAGATAGTATTCTTCCATGGGGGGAGGTGAGTTGTCAGACATCTTCAAAGGTTGGGGGGGGGGGTCGGTAGACAGACATCTTCCAAGAAATGTCGGTAAGTAGACAGACATCTTCTGTGGGAAGTGATGGTATGTACACTTACATCTTCTGATGGGTTCGGGTAGATAAACAGGCATCTTTCATGATGGGGGGATAGAGCTCCTCGAAGATGGGGTGTAGATGTCTTTGGCAAGGAGGGTAGATAGACATATTCCGAGAGGGGGTTAGATAGATTTCTTCCATAGCGGGGATAGATAGACTTGTCCCGAGTTTGTGAGGTAGACAGACATACAGACATCTTCCTAGAATTTGGAGGTAGACAAACATATTCAGAATGGGCAGTAGACACATTCCAAATGAAGGGAGGCTGTAGAAATCTTCTGAGTCTAGGATAAATGTTCTCTGAGAGGAGGGGCTAGATGGAAATCTTAACAGGGGTGGGGTAGGTAGTCAGACATATTCTGAGAGGAGGGGGTTGATAGACAGGCATCTTTCATGAGGTGAGTTATAGACATCCGCCTGGGGGATAGAAATCTTCTGAGGTGGGGATAGGTATCTTCCAGTGGGTGTAGATATCTGTGGGTGGGGTAGATAGACATCTTCTGAGGTGTTGGTTGATAGTCACCTTCCTAGTGGAGGGATACAGATATTTTCCGCCTGGGCTGGGTAGATAATCTTCTGAAGGGGGGTAGACGTCTTCCAAGGGGGGGTAGAGAGACAGCATCTGAGGGGGTAGATAGACATTTTCCAAGGATGGGGGCAGATACACATCTTCTGAGGGGGTAGATACACCTCTTCCGAGGAAGGTATGGATAGATAATCTTATGAGGTGGGTGTTGGTAGGCATCAGCTGAAGGGGGCTAGATTGGCATCTTCCGATGTGGAAGGGTTTAAGTAGGCATTTTTAGAGGGAGGGATTTCTTCCCAGGGGTTTAGATAGGCATCTTCCAAGTGGGTGTAGAATGACATCTCAGAGAGGGGGTAGACAAAATCTTCCGAGAGGGGGTAGGTAGAAAGACATCTTTCGATGGGAGAGTAGGTAAGCAGACATCTTTTGAGTGGGGTTGGTAAACTGACATCTTCCAAAGGGGCAAGGTAGACATATAGTTTCTGAGGGTGGGGCATAGGTAGACTGACACTTTCCGATGTGTGGTAAGTAGAATTACATCTTCTGAAGTGATGGGGTAGGTATACAGACATATACCTAGGGGGAAGGTAGACAGACATGTCCCGAGTGGTGGTAGGTAGACAGCCATCTTCCAGTTGGGTAGGTACACAGACATCATCCAAGGAGGTTAGAAGGACAGACATTTTCCATGTGGGGGTTGGTAGACATAAATCATCTGAGGGGGGAGAGACATCTTTTGAGGGGAGGGTACATAGACGGACATCTTCAGAGAGGAGGTAGTCATCCTCCGAGAGGGAGATAGTCATCCTCCGAGAGGGGGAGTAGATGTCTTCCGAGATGGGAGGCAGTTGTACATCTTCCACTGGTCTTAGCTAGGCAGACATCTTCTGAGGGAGGGTATGTAGACAGACATCTTCTGAGGGGGATAACGTCGACAGTCATCTTCTGATCGGGGTGGGTGGGTAGACAGACATCTTCCGAGTGGTGGTAGGTATGGAGACATCTTCTGAGGCTGGATTCGGTAGACAGGCATCTTCCAAGGGGGGGTGTTGGAAGACAGATATTTTTCAAGGGGTGGGAAACATCTTCTAAAGGATGCAGTTTGGTAAGCAGTATCCTCCGAGAGGGGTCTAGACATTCTGTGAGGGGGATAACGTCGACAGTCATCTTCCTATTGGGGGGGGCAGGTAGAAAGACATCTTCCGAGGAGTGTTAGGTATGGAGACATCTTCTGAGCCTGGGTGCAGTAGAAAGACATCTTCCAAGGGGTGGAGGGGTGTGTTGGAAGACAGACATCTTCCAAGGGGTGGGAAGCACCTTCTAAAGGATGCAGTTTGGTAGACAGACATCCTACGAGAGAGGATGTAGACATTCTCAGATGGGGAGTGTATATCTTCTGAGAGGAGTGGTAGATTGACATCTTCCGAGAGGGGGGAGATACTTTTCTTCCATGGCGGCAATAGATAGATATCTTCCGAGAGGAGGTACATAGATAGACATGTTTAAATGTGTGGTGAATGTACACAGACAACTTTCGAGAAGGGTGGTAGGTATACAGACATCCTCAGAGGGGGTGGGTTGGGAGACAGACATCTTCCGAGATAGGGATAAGATAGAGACAAATCATTCAAGGTGTGGTAGATAAATATACAGATTCTGAGGGGTTTAGGTAAACATTCATATTATGACGGGTTGTGGGTGTAGGTAGACAGAAACCATCCGAGGAGGGGTATTTAGGCAGATAATGTCTGAGAGGGTTTATGTAGACTGGCATCTTCTGAGGGGTTGTAGGAGGGTTGGTAGACAGACATCTTCAGATGTGGGGTGGGGTAGGTAGCCAGACATCTTCCAATAGGGGGTTGGTAGGCAGACATATCATGTGAGGGGATGGTTTAGACAACCTTCTTCTGATGGGTGGGTGGGTAGACTGACATCTTCCATGATGGGGCGTAGGCAGAGAGACATTGTCCGAGGCAGGGTGACTATAGACATTTTTCGAGAGGGGGGGTAGTTAGACAGACTTCTTCTGGGGGGTTGTAGGTAAACTGACCTCTTCAGAGGGGTGGCATAGAATGACATTTGCCAAGAGGGGTAGGTAGAGAGACATTTTCCGATGGTGGAAAGTAGACAACATCTTCTGATGAGTGTAGGTAGACAGACATCTTCCGAGGGGGATGTGTAGGTGGACATACATCTTCCGATGGTTGGTGGGTACATAGACAGACATATTCCAATGGGTGCGGTAGGTAGACAAACATCTTCCAAGTGCGGGCGTCGTAGACAGATATCATACAAAAGTTCATGTAGGTAGACACACATCTTCTGAGGGGGTGTAGGGAGACAGACATTTTCCGAGGGGTGTACATAGACATACATTTTCCACGTGGGGTCTAGGTAGACAGACATCTTCAGATGAGGGGGTAATTAGACAATCATCTTCTGGGGTAGGCTGACAGACATATTCAGAAGTATGGGTTGGTAGACAATGCTTTATGACTGGAGGGATGTAGAGAGACATCTTCCAAGGGGTGTAAGTAGGTAGACAGACCTCTTCTGTTGTGGGATTTGTAGGTAGGCAGACATCTTCCGAAGCAGAGGTGTTGGTAAACAGACAATTATCATGGACAGGGTTAGGTAGGCAGACATCTTCCCAGTGAAGTTTTGTAGACAGACATCTTCCAACGAGGGGTTAGGTAGACTGACACCTTCTGAGGCTGGGTAGGTAGATAGTCATCTTCGGAGGAGTGTTTGGTATACAGACATCTTCCGAACGGGTGTAGGTATACAGACATATACCTAAGGGGGAGGTAGACAGACATCATGGGAGTGGGGGTACGTAGACAGACAGGTGGGTAGGTATACAGACATCTTCCGAGGGGGATTAGGAGGACAGACATTTTCCATTTGAGGGTTGATAGACTTACATCATCTGAGGGAGGAGAAATATCTTTTGAGAGGAGGGTATGTAGACAGACATTTCAGAGAGAGGGTAGACATCATCCGAGAGGGAGGTAGTCATCCTCCAACACAGGGGTAGATATCTTCCAAGAGGGGTGTAAATAAATATCTTCCAAGATGCGAGGTAGATGGACCTCTTCCGAGGGTTTTAGGTAGGCAGACATGTTCCGAGGTGTGGCATGTAGACATACACCTTCTGAGGGGAATAAGGTAGACAGTCATCTTCTTATGGGAAATGGGTAGGTAGACAGACATATTCCAAGGGAGGGGGGGTAGGTAAGGAGGAGATATATTCTGAGGGTGAGTTCAGTACTCAGACATCTTCTGAGGGGTGTTCATGGTAGACAGACATCTTTCAAAGGGGGGGAGACATCTTCCAAAGTATGCGTTTTGGTATACAGGCATCCTACAAGAGGGGTGTGGACATTCTCTGATGTGGGAGTAGATATCTTCCCAGAGGAGTGGTAGTTTAACAACTTCCGAGAGGGGGGGGGGGTTGGGTAGGCAGACAGATATCCTCAGAGGTAGGGGTAGGGAGACAGATATCTCCCACAGGAGGGATAAAATCGAATCATTTGAAGGGGGTAGATAGGCATACATCTTCTGAGGGGTTTAGGTAGACATTCATCTTATGACAGGGGAAGGGGGTAGGTAGACAGATCATGCGGGGGGGGGGGGGGGGATATGTAGACAGATATCTTACAAGAGGGGGGTAGGTAGGCAGACATATTCTGAAGAGTTGTAGGAGGACGGACATATTCCAAGGGGGTAGGTAGACAGGCATCTACAGAGGGGGTTAGGTAGACAGTCTTATCAGAGGCGTATAGGTAGACAGACATCTTCTAAGGGGTTTGGTAGACCAACATTTCCTAAGGAGTGGCAGGTAGACAAACTTCTTCCGAGTGTGAGTGGGTATGTAGACAGACACCAGTAAGGAATTGTAGGCTGACAGACATCCTTTGTGATAGATGGTAGGTAGGCATAAATATTCCGAAGGGAGGGTTGGAAAACATACATCTTCCAATGGAAGGGGTAGGTAGTCATACATCTTCTGAGGGCTGGGTTTAGGTATACAGAGATCTTTCCAAGGGGGGGCAGGTAAGTAGACAGACATATACTCAGGGTAGGGGGATGAGAGACAGACATTTTCCGAGGGGGAGGGGTAGGTACACAGACATCTTCTGATGGTTGGGTAGGTAGACAGACATCTTCCGGGGTGGACAGCTAATCGGACATGGTTTGAGGGAGCTTAGGTAGACAGACATTTCCGATGGGGAGTGTAGGTAGACAGACATATTCTAAGGGTGGGGAGATGAGAGACATTTTCTGATGTGGAGATAGGTAGACAGACGTCTTCTGAGGGGTTGTAGGTAGACAGACATCTTCCAAGCGGGAGCTGTAGGTAGACAGATATCTTCAGAAGGAGATTGTAGGTTGATGGACATATTTTGTGCAGGTAATGATAGATAAACAAATTCCAAGGGGTGGTAGTTTAACAGACATCTTCCCAGGGGGGCTGAGTAGATAGACAGACATCATCCAACGTGGGTAGACAGACATATTCCAGGTGGAGTAGACATCCTCCAAGGGGTAGACATCTTCGAATGGTGGTGAGGGTAGGTAGACATCCTATGAGAGTGGGGTTAGAGATTCTCTGAGAGGGAGGCGTAGATAGCTACCAAGAGTGGAGGTAGATAGACATATTCCGAGTGGGGGGGGGGGGGGGTGGATAGAAATCTTCTGGGGGTTGAAATTTGGCAGTTGGTATACTGGGCTTTTCTGAGACTGTGTTTGGAAGACATTTTCTGAGGTGGGAGGTAGACAGATATATTCCGAGGCAGTTGGTAGGTAGACAGACTAATTCCAGGGTGGTTGGTATGCTGACAGACATCTTCTGAGGGGGGGGGGGGGTAGACAGACATCGCCTGAGGGGCTGGAAGACACCTTCCAAAGTTTGGGGGTCTCTAGACATCTTCCTAGACAGGGGTAAACAACTTCCGAGTGGGGGGGCTGAGTAGGGGTTGGGATAGGTAGACAGACAAATTCCGAGAGGGCAGGTAGGTAGATAGACTTCTCCTTAGTGTGGGGGGGGGGGGGGGTGTTGAGAGACATCTTTCAGGGTGATAGACATCTTACGAGGTGGGGAGAGAGTTTTTGTGGGGGTATAGATAGACATCTTCACAGGGTGAGGTAGGTGGACAAACATCTTCCTTAGGGGGGTGAGGTAGGCAGACATCTGACGAGGGGGCAGGTAGACAGACATCTCCTGTGGAGAGTTACGTAGACTGACATTTTATAAGGAGCAAGTAGGTAGAATTACATATTAGGTGGTGGGGCGATGAGAGACAGACAGCTTTCGATGGGGTAGAGGTAGTATGAAATCTTTCGATGTGGGAGGTGTAGGTAGATATCATCTTAGAGGGGTAGGTACCCAGACATCTCCCGAGGGGTGGGGTAGGTAGACATTCATATTCTGTGGGGAGGGGTAGGTAGTCATACATATTCTAAGGGGGGGGGGGGTTTAGGTAGACAGACATATTCCAAGGGTGTGGGTAGGTACACAGGCATCATCTGAGGGGGGAGGGGAGGTGCAGGTTGACAGAGATCTTCCATGGATGGGTAGCTCGGTAGATATCTTCTGAGGGGGATAGATAGGCATATTTCGAAGGTGGGGTAGATAGCCACCTTCCCAGGGGGGGGGGGGCAGATCATCATGGGTGTGACGTCACGTGAGCTGCACTGCTGTTGAAATAGCTTGTTAATTGTTTTATAAATTTTAGACTTCATTTACGGATTTTAAAGTTTTTTTGTGTTATTATTTTTGCCGTAAAAGCAAATTATTAGTGGATATTCATTTATCTCAGTGTTTCTTCCTCTGGTATTGACTCGAGTGGTCTATTATGTGTAAGTGTGCTTCCATGGTTCGTCTAAGCCTCGCGCCTCATCAGCGTGTTTACATTTTGCGGCGTGCACTGCATCTGCAGCGGTTATAAGCTAAGTACTGACGAACTTGTTTGTGCTCTGTAATACGTTATTAAACTGAATAGATTGCAGTGGTGTTGCTTGCCATTTTTGGCGAAATAATGACTTAATAAACTCTTGTAATCGTTCGCTCGCTGTGTTTTATAGAGTTTTCAGTGTGTTGAAGTCGTTTAGTAAATTTCGTGCTTTAGTTTTCAACTGGCGTTTAGTTTAAATTTTTTGGTTTTAGCCAATAATTTTGTGAAGTTTTGCTGGTATTGGTATCGGCTGTGTTGTAGTAGTATTAATACAAGTAGCTGCTTTCTTAGTAGGCAGAGAATTTCGAGACCATAGTTGTTAGTTCTTAAATAGTGCTGCTTTTGTAACTGAACTTTGGTAACGTAGACGTATAGTTTTTTTTAGTAACTGTAAAATTTTATCGTGAGTGAGAAGTGATTGCTATGTCGTAGGTTTGTGAGTAGTGGATTAAGCTGTGGGATTTGTTCAAAGTATTTTCATTGGGGGGAATGCGGTGGGGAAGCCAGTGGTCATTTGAGGGTGATCCTGTCCTGGGAATGTAGAATCTGTAATAGAAACAAGTTAATAGAGGAGCAGGAGCGTAAGATCTGTGCCCTTCAGGTGCAGTTACAATGCGCAAAGGAGGAACTAGATAAGTTGAGGAGGGTGAAGGGTGCTGGGGAATGGGAACTGGCAGTTGACAAGAAGATAGATAGGAAAAGGAGGTAGTCAGACAGTTTTACTTTGCATACATGCAATAGATACGACAAACTGTCAAAGTCGAGCGGAGAGGAGCCTCGTGTAGCTGTATATGGAGGTAACTTGCAGCCGTCCTCAGCAATTAGGAGGCCTAGGTTCTGCTGCTAGGTAGTTACCGGGTAGAGGTGTGGGCCAGCATTTGCAAGAAGTTTTGTGGAGTGAGTACCAGGTCACAAGCATTGTGAAGCCTAATGCAGGGTTGGCTCAGGTGGCTGAAAGCATAGGGGAGTTATGTAAGAATTTTACAAAGGAGGATCAGGTAGTGATAGTGGGTGGTGCTGGGAGCAGTCGCAATAGGGACAGGGGGTATGATGTCAGTGGTGACTTGGTTAAGATAGCTACTCAAACTGGTGGCACTAATGTGCTTTTCGTGCAACTGTTTCAGCATAACGATCGGCCACACCTTAATGCGGCTGTTGGGGGCGTAATTGTGGGGCTGGGGAGTGCAGTGATGGGAGAGGGCATGGATCACATCTCAGTGGTGCCAGTTGGGTCTATCAGTAGATGGGGTTTCACTAGGCATGGCCTGCACCTCAATAGGTATGCGAAGGAGAGGCTACCTAAGCTTATAGGTGACAGTGTAGTGGGTGGTGGTGGCGGTAGTGGTGTCACTCATGGAAAAATTCCTGTAGTATTTGGTGTTAGAGCTGCACCTTTTTAATACTGAAGTCAGCTGATTGGTATACCAGCTTAAAGGAAGTGCCTCTAAGGTTCAAAAATGGTTCTAATGGCTCTGAGCACTATGCAAATTAACATATGGGGTCATCAGTCGCCTAGAACTTAGAACTAATTAAACCTAACTAACCTAAGGACGTCACACACATCCATGCCCGAGGCAGGATTCGAACCTGCGACCGTAGCAGTCGCGCGGTTCCGAACTGAGCGCTTAGAACCGCAAGACCACCGCGGCCGGCGTGCCTCTAAGGGCTCTCCTCCAGAGGATGTAATGTTTCCAAGTAGAGAAGGAATTGGCATATTTCATCAGAATATAAGAGTTATTAGAGATAAAGTTAGTGAACTGCTAACAGATGTTAACGCTGAAATTATTTGTATATCAGAGCACCACTTCAATAAATTGATAATTTATAGGCTTCCTTTACCAGGCTACATATTACCTGGCTGTTTCTCAAGGAGTTCCTTGCGGGGTGGGGAGGTGTCTCCGTACATAAAAAACAGTACGTTATTTGAGTCCATAGACTTATCACGACACTGCACTGAACAGATATTTGAAAGTTGTGCAGCATTTGTTGAATTTAGGAAACTCAACTTCTAATTGCTGGTGTTTATAGGGCCTCTAACTCAAACTTCAGAGCATTTTTGCTTAAGCTAGAGAGGGTTCTTGATTCACTTTGTAGGAAGTACCAGAAAGTAGTTATATGTGGGGAATTCAATATTAATTTTGTATATGATTGTGCAAGAAAAAGGGGGGTTGGGTTGTTTGGGGAAGGAGACCAGACAGCGATGTCATTGGTCTCATCGGATTAGGGAAGGATGGGGAAGGAAGTCGGCCATGCCCTTTGAGAGGAACTAACCCAGAATTTGCCGGGAGTGATTTAGGGAAATCACGGAAAACCTGAATCAAGATGGCTGAACGCGGGACTGAACCGTCGTCCTCCCGAATGTGAGTCCAGTGCCTTAACCACTGCGCCACCTCTCTCGGTCCCAAGAAAAATGATGTTGGTAGATCTCCTAAATTCATATGATCTGATGCCAACTGTGTTTTGTTTTTTTTTTTTTTTTCAAACTAGGGTGCAGGCGAATAGTAGCACAATTATAGACAATATTTTTATTCGTTCTTCAATACTAGATGGGCATCCTGTTAGTAAAAAAGGGAATGGCCTTTCAGACCATAATGCACAAATTTTAACACTAAAAGGTTTTTGTACTCAACCCAATGTCATATTTAGTTACAAAGAACGTAGGAAAGTCAATCCAACAGCAATAGAGTGTTTTTAAAACTTGTCAAGGAACAAGAGTGGCAAGATGTTTATAGTGCCAATAATACAGATGATAAATACAATGCTTTCCATGGCACATTTCTCATGCTCTTTGAGAGTTGTTTTCCATTAGAACATTCTGAATGGGGTACTAGCAGTAATAGACAGCACAGTTGGCTGACTAGTGGGATAATGATTTCATGTAGAACATAGGGCGAATTATATCAAAATGTTAGAAGTAGTCACAATCAAGCTAAATAAAAATTTAGTTTCAACAGGAAATCATACAAATTTCTTCGCAAATACCTTTCTGAGATTGACGTCTGAAATACTCCTCTGTGATACAAACAAGAGAGAGATTGAGTCAATAACTATATCACTGAAGACTAAGGACTCTCATGGATATGATAGAGTGCCTAGAAGCATATTAAAGTACTGTGCTGCACATGTTAGCCCTGTATTTAGCCATATTTGCAATTTTTCCTTTAGAGTTGGTCAGTTTCCTGACCGATTAAAGTACTCATCAGTAAAGCCGCTTTATGAAAAGGGAGAAAGGGATAATATAGATAATTTTAGACCTACTTCTATGCCATCAGTGTTTGCAAAAGTTACCGAAAAGGCTGTGCATGTAAGGTTAATTGATCACTTGATATCACACAATTTGCTGTCAAATGAACAGTTCGGTTTTAGAAGCCGTCTGACAACTGAAAAGGCTGTATTCTGGCGTACAGACGTACTTTTATGCAAAATCGTAAGGTCCTAGCACTTGTCCAATGCACCAAAGCCGACAAATAAGGGAATAACCGATAACTAAAACTTGAATAGTACTGCTTCTTACTGGCTACTACATCTTCTTAGAAGATATTTCTGTGTTATAATATGATGTTTTCAGTTTTCTCCGCATACCGCAACATGCGACATAATTTTGCAGACGATAAATGTAACCGTTTCAGAGAGAAAAGCGGCCAATGTGAAGATGTGGCAATAAAGTCGATTCGATAGCAAATGACGAAAGCGGGCGGATTTCTGAAGTTTTTACTACGTATGAACAGTTTCCACATTCTCCCGTGCAACGTGGTTTCCAGACGTGGTTTCATGCTGAATCTTTAGGTCGTCGGTCATGTGCAATGTACCAAAGCCGGCAAATAAGTGAATAACCGATAACTAAAACTTGACTACTACTGCTTGTTACTGGCCGATAACATCTTCTTAGAAGCTTCTTCTGTGTTCTACTATGGTGCTTTTAGTGTCTCCGCATACAGCGGCAAGAGACATAACTTTGCAGACGATGTATGTGACCGATTCAGAGAGAAAATCGACCAATATGACGATCTGGCGTTAAGTCGATTCTTTTGGCAAATGACGAAAACGGGCGGATTTCTCATGGTGTTACTACATATGAAAGCTTTTCTCATTCTCCCGTGCAACGTGGCGTACAGACGTACTTCCATGCAAAATCTTAAGGTCCTAGCTCATGTCCAATGCACCAAGGCGGCAAATAAGTGAATAACCGATAACTAAGCATGTATATTACTGCTTCCTACTTTCGATTATATCTTCTTTGAAGCTTTTTCTTTGTTCTAATATAATGTTTTCAGTTTTTTCCGCATACCCCAACACGCGACATAACTTTACAGACGATAAATGTAACCGTTTCAGAGAGAAAAGTAGCCAATTTGACGATCTGACAATAAGTCGATTCAATGGCAAATGTCGAAAACGGGCGGATTTCTCATGTTGTTAGTACATATGAACACTTTTCACATTCTCCCGTGCAACGTGGCGTACATACGTACTTTCATGCAAAATCTTAAGCTCCTAGCTCATGTCCAACCGTGCGACTGCTAAGGTCGCAGGTTCGAATCATACCTGGGGCATGGATGTGTGTGATCTCCTTGGGTGAGTTAGGTTTAAGTAGTTCTAAGTTCTAGGGGACTAACGACCTCAGCAGTTGAGTCCCATTGTGCTCAGAGCCATTTGAACTGATGTTTAATGCACCAAAGCCGGCAAATAAGTCAATAGTATAGTTCTGCTTGCTACTTTCGATTACATCTTCTTAGAAGCTTTTTTGTGTTCTAATATGATGTTTTCAGTTTCTTCCGCATATTGCAATACGCGACATACATTTCCAGACGATAAATGTAACTGTTTCAGAGAGAAAAGCGGCCAATGTGACGATCTGGCATCAAGTCGATTCGATGGCAAATGACGAAAGCGAGCGGATCTCTCAAATTTTTACTACATATGAACAGTTTTCACATTCCCCCGCGCAATGTGATTTCCAGACGTCGTTTCATGCGAAATCTATAGGTCGTCGGTCATGTCCAATATACCAAACCCGGCAAATAAGTGAATTACCGCTAACTAAATCTAGAATAGTACTGCTTCTTATCGACGATTACATCTTCTTCGAAGCTTTTTCTGTGTTCTAATATAATGTTTTCAGTTTTTTTCCATACCGCAACACGCGACATAATTTTGCAGACGATGGATGTAACCTGTTCAGAGAGAAAAGCGGCCAATGGGACGATCTGGCAATACATTCGACTCTATAGCAAATGATGAAAGCGATCGGGTTTCTTAGGTTTTTACTACATATGAACGCTTTCCACATTCTCCCGTGCAACGTGTCGTACAGACGTACTTTCTTGCAAAATCTTAACGTCCTAGCTCATGTCCAAGGCACAAAAGCCGGCAAATAAGTGAGTAATCGATAACTAGAACTTGACTAGTACTGCTTGTTACTGGCCAATTACATCTTCTTAGAAGCTTCTTCTGTGACTACTATAGTGATTTTAGTATCTGCGCATACCGCGGCAAGCGACATAACTTTGCATACGATGAATGTAACCGTTTCAGAGGGAAAAGCCACCAGTGTGACGATCTGTCATTAAGTCGATTCGATGGCAAATGACGAAAACGGGCGGATTTCTCATGGTGTTACTACATATGAAAACTTTTCTCATTCTCCCGTGCAACGTGGCGTACAGACGTACTTTCATGCAAAATCTTAAGGTCGTAGCTCATGTCCAATGCACCAAAGCCGGCAAATAAGTGAATAAACCGATAACTGAAACTTGAATAGTACTGCTTCTTACTGGCAATTACATCTTCTTTGAAGCTTTTTCTGTATTCTAATATAATGTTTTCAGCATTTTCCGCATACCGCAACACGCGACATAATTTTGCAGACGATAAATGTAACCGTTTCAGAGAGAAAAGCGGCCAATGTGAAGATGTGGCAATAAAGTCGATTCGATAGCAAATGACGAAAGCGGGCGGATTTCTGAAGTTTTTACTACGTATGAACAGTTTCCACATTCTCCCGTGCAACGTGGTTTCCAGACGTGGTTTCATGCTGAATCTTTAGGTCGTCGGTCATGTGCAATGTACCAAAGCCGGCAAATAAGTGAATAACCGATAACTAAAACTTGACTACTACTGCTTGTTACTGGCCGATAAAATCTTCTTAGAAGCTTCTTCTGTGTTCTACTATGGTGCTTTTAGTGTCTCCGCATACCGCGGCAAGAGACATAACTTTGCAGACGATGAATGTGACCGATTCAGAGAGAAAATCGACCAATATGACGATCTGGCGTTAAGTCGATTCTTATGGCAAATGACGAAAACGGGCGGATTTCTCATGGTGTTACAACATATGAAAGCTTTTCTCATTCTCCCGTACAACGTGGCGTACAGACGTACTTTCATGCAAAATCTTAAGATCTTAGCTCATGTCCAATGTACCAAAGAAGGCAAATAAGTGAATAAACCGATATTTAAACTTGAATAGTACTGCTTCTTATTGGCTATTACATCTTCTTAGAAGCTTTTTCTGTGTTCTAATATGATGTTTTCAGTTTTTTCTGCATACCGCAACACGCGACATACTTTTGCAGCCGCTAAATGTAACCGTTTCAGAGAGAAAAGCGGCCAATGTGACGATCTGGCATTAAGTCGATTCGATGGAAAATGTCGAAAACGGGCGGATTTCTCATGTTGTTACTACATATGAACATTTTTTATATTCTCCCGTGCAACGTGGCGTACAGACGTACTCTCATGCATAATCTTAAGGTCCTAGCTCATGTCCAATGCACCAAGGCGCAAATAAGTGAATAACCGATAACTAAAGCATGTATACTACTGCTTCCTACTTATGATTATATCTTCTTTGAAGCTTTTTCTGTGTTCTAATATAATGTTTTCAGTTTTTTCCGCATACCCCAACACGCGACATAACTTTACAGACGATAAATGTAACCGTTTCAGAGAGAAAAGTAGCCAATATGACGACCTGACAATAAGTCGATTCAATGGCAAATGTCGAAAACGGGCGGATTTCTCATGTTGTTAGTACATATGAACACTTTTCACATTCTCCCGTGCAACGTGGCGTACATACGTACTTTCATGCAAAATCTTAAGGTCCTAGCTCATGTCCAACCGTGCGACTGCTAAGGTCGCAGGTCCGAATCCTGCCTGGGGCATGGATGTGTGTGATCTCCTTGGGTGAGTTAGGTTTAAGTAGTTCTAAGTTCTAGGGGACTAACGACCTCAGCAGTTGAGTCCCATTGTGCTCAGAGCCATTTGAACTGATGTTCAATGCACCAAAGCCGGCAAATAAGTCAATAGTATAGTTCTGGTTGCTACTTTCGATTACATCTTCTTAGAAGCTTTTTTTGTGTTCTAATATGATGTTTTCAGTTTCTTCCGCATATTGCAATACGCGACATACATTTCCAGACGATAAATGTAACTGTTTCAGAGAGAAAAGCGGCCAATGTGACGATCTGGCATCAAGTCGATTCGATGGCAAATGACGAAAGCGAGCGGATCTCTCAAATTTTTACTACATATGAACAGTTTTCACATTCCCCCGCGCAATGTGATTTCCAGACGTCGTTTCATGCGAAATCTATAGGTCGTCGGTCATGTCCAATATACCAAACCCGGCAAATAAGTGAATTACCGCTAACTAAATCTAGAATAGTACTGCTTCCTATCGGCGATTACATCTTCTTCGAAGCTTTTTCTGTGTTCTAATATAATGTTTTCAGTTTTTTTCCATACCGCAACACGCGACATAATTTTGCAGACGATGGATGTAACCTGTTCTGAGAGAAAAGCGGCCAATGGGACGATCTGGCAATACATTCGACTCTATAGCAAATGATGAAAGCGATCGGGTTTCTTAGGTTTTTACTACATATGAACGCTTTCCACATTCTCCCGTGCAACGTGTCGTACAGACGTACTTTCTTGCAAAATCTTAACGTCCTAGCTCATGTCCAAGGCACAAAAGCCGGCAAATAAGTGAGTAATCGATAACTAGAACTTGACTAGTACTGCTTGTTACTGGCCAATTACATCTTCTTAGAAGCTTCTTCTGTGACTACTATAGTGATTTTAGTAGCTGCGCATACCGCGGCAAGCGACATAACTTTGCATACGATGAATGTAACCGTTTCAGAGGGAAAAGCCACCAGTGTGACGATCTGTCATTAAGTCGATTCGATGGCAAATGACGAAAACGGGCGGATTTCTCATGGTGTTACTACATATGAAAACTTTTCTCATTCTCCCGTGCAACGTGGCGTACAGACGTACTTTCATGCAAAATCTTAAGGTCGTAGCTCATGTCCAATGCACCAAAGCCGGCAAATAAGTGAATAAACCGATAACTGAAACTTGAATAGTACTGCTTCTTACTGGCAATTACATCTTCTTTGAAGCTTTTTCTGTATTCTAATATAATGTTTTCAGCTTTTTCCGCATACCGCAACACGCGACATAATTTTGCAGACGATAAATGTAACCGTTTCAGAGAGAAAAGCGGCCAATGTGAAGATGTGGCAATAAAGTCGATTCGATAGCAAATGACGAAAGCGGGCGGATTTCTGAAGTTTTTACTACGTATGAACAGTTTCCACATTCTCCCGTGCAACGTGGTTTCCAGACGTGGTTTCATGCTGAATCTTTAGGTCGTCGGTCATGTGCAATGTACCAAAGCCGGCAAATAAGTGAATAACCGATAACTAAAACTTGACTACTACTGCTTGTTACTGGCCGATAAAATCTTCTTAGAAGCTTCTTCTGTGTTCTACTATGGTGCTTTTAGTGTCTCCGCATACCGCGGCAAGAGACATAACTTTGCAGACGATGAATGTGACCGATTCAGAGAGAAAATCGACCAATATGACGATCTGGCGTTAAGTCGATTCTTATGGCAAATGACGAAAACGGGCGGATTTCTCATGGTGTTACAACATATGAAAGCTTTTCTCATTCTCCCGTACAACGTGGCGTACAGACGTACTTTCATGCAAAATCTTAAGATCTTAGCTCATGTCCAATGTACCAAAGAAGGCAAATAAGTGAATAAACCGATATTTAAACTTGAATAGTACTGCTTCTTATTGGCTATTACATCTTCTTAGAAGCTTTTTCTGTGTTCTAATATGATGTTTTCAGTTTTTTCTGCATACCGCAACACGCGACATACTTTTGCAGCCGCTAAATGTAACCGTTTCAGAGAGAAAAGCGGCCAATGTGACGATCTGACATTAAGTCGATTCGATGGAAAATGTCGAAAACGGGCGGATTTCTCATGTTGTTACTACATATGAACATTTTTTATATTCTCCCGTGCAACGTGGCGTACAGACGTACTCTCATGCATAATCTTAAGGTCCTAGCTCATGTCCAATGCACCAAGGCGCAAATAAGTGAATAACCGATAACTAAAGCATGTATACTACTGCTTCCTACTTATGATTATATCTTCTTTGAAGCTTTTTCTGTGTTCTAATATAATGTTTTCAGTTTTTTCCGCATACCCCAACACGCGACATAACTTTACAGACGATAAATGTAACCGTTTCAGAGAGAAAAGTAGCCAATATGACGACCTGACAATAAGTCGATTCAATGGCAAATGTCGAAAACGGGCGGATTTCTCATGTTGTTAGTACATATGCACACTTTTCACATTCTCCCGTGCAACGTGGCGTACATACGTACTTTCATGCAAAATCTTAAGGTCCTAGCTCATGTCCAACCGTGCGACTGCTAAGGTCGCAGGTCCGAATCCTGCCTGGGGCATGGATGTGTGTGATCTCCTTGGGTGAGTTAGGTTTAAGTAGTTCTAAGTTCTAGGGGACTAACGACCTCAGCAGTTGAGTCCCATTGTGCTCAGAGCCATTTGAACTGATGTTCAATGCACCAAAGCCGGCAAATAAGTCAATAGTATAGTTCTGGTTGCTACTTTCGATTACATCTTCTTAGAAGCTTTTTTTGTGTTCTAATATGATGTTTTCAGTTTCTTCCGCATATTGCAATACGCGACATACATTTCCAGACGATAAATGTAACTGTTTCAGAGAGAAAAGCGGCCAATGTGACGATCTGGCATCAAGGCGATTCGATGGCAAATGACGAAACCGGGCGGATCTCTCAAATTTTTACTACATATGAACAGTTTTCACATTCCAGCGCGCAATGTGATTTCCAGACGTCGTTTCATGCGAAATCTATAGGTCGTCGGTCATGTCCAATATACCAAAATCGGCAAATAAGTGAATTACCGATAACTATATCTTGAATAGTACTGCTTCTTATTGGCTATTACATCTTCTTAGAAGCTTTTTCTGTGTTCTAATATGATGTTTTCAGTTTTTTCTGCATACCGCAACACGCGACATACTTTTGCAGCCGCTAAATGTAACCGTTTCAGAGAGAAAAGCGGCCAATATTCCGATCTGACATTAAGTCGATTCGATGGAAAATGTCGAAAACGGGCGGATTTCTCATGTTGTTACTACATATGAACATTTTTTATATTCTCCCGTGCAACGTGGCGTACAGACGTACTCTCATGCATAATCTTAAGGTCCTAGCTCATGTCTAAGGCACCAAAGCCGGCTAAAATATCACAAGTCGATAACTGATTTTGAGTCGTACTGCTTCTTACTGGTTATTAATTAAACTTAAAAGCTTCTTCTGTGTTCTACTATGGTACTTTTAGTGTCTCCGCATACCGCAGCACGCGACATAGTTTTGCACACGATAAATGTAACCGTTTCATACAGAAGAGCGGCAAATGTGACTATCTGACACTAAGTCGATTCGATAGCAAATGACGAATACGGGCGGATCTCTTACGTTTTTACTACATATGAATTCTTTTCACATTCTCCCGTACAACGGGCTGATAGTCCTCCCTTCATGCAACATCTTAAGGTTCTTGCTCATGTCCAAGGCACCAAAACCGGCTAAAAATCCAAAATCGATAACTAAAACTTAAATTGTACTGCTTCTTACTGTCTATTACATAAACTTAGAAGTTTCTTCTGTGTTCCACTACTGTGCTTTCAGTGTATCCGCATATCGCAGCACGCGACATAGCTTTGCACACGATACATGTAACCGTTTCAGAGAGAAGTGTGGCCAAAGTAAGGATCTGACATTAAGTCGATTCAATAGCAAATGACCAAAACGGGCGGATTTCTCAGGTTTTTACTACATATGAACACTCTTCACATTGTCCCGTGCAACGTGGCTGCTAGTCCTCCATTCATGAAAAATCTTAATGTCCAAGCTCATGTCCAAGGCACCAACTCCGGCTAAAAAGTCAAAAATCGATAACTAAACTTGAGTTGTACTGCTTCTTACTTGCTATTACATCAACTTATAATCTTATTCTGTGTTCTACTATGGTGCTTTTAGTGTCTGCGCATATCGCAGCACGCAACATAGCTTTGCACACGATAAATGTAACCGTTTGAGAGAGAATAGCGGCCAAAGTGACCATCTGACATTAACTCGATCCGATAGCAAATGACGAAACGGGCAGATTTATTAGGTTGTTTCTACATATGAACACTTTTCACATTCCCACGCACAACGTGGCTGCTAGTCATCCCTTCATGCAACATCTTAAGGTACTAACTCATGTCCAAGTCACCAAACCAGGCTAGTGAGTAAATAATCGGTAACTAAAACAAGAATTGTAGTACTCCTTACTACCCGATTATATCAACTTAGAAACTTTTTCTGTGTACGACCATGATTCATTTAGTGTCTCCGCATACTTCAAAACGCTACATAGTTTGGAAGACGATAAATGAAACCGTTTCAGAGATATGAGCCTCCAATGATTCGATCGTTCATTAAGTCGATTCGATAGCAAATGAAGAAAACGGGAGGATTTCTGAGGGTTTTACAACATATGAACACATTTCACATTCACCCGTGCAACGCGGATGCTAGTCCTCCCTTCATGCAAAATCTTAAGGTCCTAGCTCATTTCCAAGGCACCGAAGAAGGGAAAAACGTCAGTAATCGATAACTAAAACTTAGATTTTACTGCTTCTTACTGGCTATTACATCAACTTAGAAGTTTCTTCTGTGTTCTACAATGGTGCTTTCATTGTCTCCGCATTCCGCATTTCCGAGAGAAGAGCGGCCACTGTGACGATGTGACATTAAGTCGTTTGGAAAGCTAATGACGAAAACTGGCAAATTTTTCAGGTTTTTACTACATATGAACACCTTTCACATTCTCCCTTGCAACGTGGCTGCTATTCCTCCATTCATACAAAATTTTAAGGTCCTAGCTAATGTCCAAGGCACCAAAGCCAGCTAAAAAGTCAAAAATCAATAACTAAAACTTGAATTGTAAAGCTTCTTACTGGCTATTACATCACCTTAGAAGCTTCTTCTGTGTTCTACTATGGGGCTTTTAGTGTCTCCGCATTCCGCAGCACGCGACATAGCTTTGCACACGATAAATGTAACCGTTTCAGGGAGAAGAGGAGCCAATGTGACGATCTGACATTAAGACGATTCGATAGCAAGTGAAGAAAACGGGCGGATTTCTTAGGTTTTTACTACATAAGAACAATTTTCACATTCTCCCGTGCAACGTTGCTGCTGGTCCTCCCTTCATGCATAATATTAAGGCCCTAGCTCATGTCCAAGGCACCAAAGCCGCCTTAAAAGTAAAAAATCGTTAACTAAAACTTGAATTGTACTGCTTCATATTGGCTATTACATCAACGTAGAAGCTTCTCCTGCGGTCTACTATGGTGCTTTTAGTGTCTCCGCATTCCGCAGCACGCGACATAGCTTTTCACACGTTAAATGTAACCGTTTTAGAGAGAATAGCGGCCAATGTGACCATTTGACATTAAGTCGATTCGATAGGAAATGACGAAAACGGGCAGATTTATTAGGTTGTTACTACATATGAACACTTTTCACAATCTCCCGTGCGACGTGGCTGCGAGTCCTCCCTTCATGCAAAATCTTAAAGTTCTAGCTCATGTCTAAGGCACCAAAGCCGGCTAAAAAATCCAAAATCGATAACTAAACTTGAGTTGTACTGCTTCTTACTTGCTATTACATCAACTTATAATCTTATTCTGTGTTCTACTATGGTGCTTTAAGTGTCTCCGCATATCGCAGCACGCGACATAGCTTTGCACACGATACATGTAACCGTTTCAGAGAGAAGTGTGGCCAAGGTAAGGATCTGACATTAAGTCGATTCAATAGCAAATGACCAAAACGGGCGGATTTCTCAGGTTTTTACTACATATGAACACTCTTCACATTGTCCCGTGCAACGTGGCTGCTAGTGCTCCATTCATGAAAAATCTTAATGTCCAAGCTAATGTCCAAGGCACCAAAGCCGGCTAAAAAGTCAAAAATCGATAACTAAACTTGAGTTGTACTGCTTCTTACTTGCTATTACATCAACTTATAATCTTATTCTGTGTTCTACTATGGTGCTTTTAGTGTCTCCGCATATCGCAGCACGCAACATAGCTTAGCACACGATAAATGTAACCGTTTGAGAGAGAATAGCGGCCAATGTGACCATCTGACATTAACTCAATTCGATAGCAAATGACGAAAACGGGCAGATTTATTAGGTTGTTTCTACATATGAACACTTTTCACATTCCCCCGCGCAACGTGGCTGCTAGTACTCCCTTCATGCAACATCTTAAGGTCCTAGCTCATGTCCAAGGCACCAAAGCCGGCTAAAAAGTCAAAAATCGTTCACTAAAACTTGAATTGTACTGCTTCTTATTGGCTATTACATCAACTTAGAAGCTTCTTCTGTGGTCTAGTGTCTCCCCGTTCCGCAGCACGCGACATAGCTTTTCACACGTTAAATGTAACCGTTTCAGAGAGAAGAGAGGCCAAAGTGACGATATGACATTAAGACGAATCGATAGCACAGGAACAAAAACGGGGGGGTTTTCCTAGGTTTTTACTACATTTGAACACTTTTCACATTCGCCCGTGGAACGTGGCTGCTAGTCATCCCTTCATAGAAATTCTTAAGGTCCTAGCTCATGTCCAACGAACCAAAGCCGGCTAAAAAGTCAATAATCTATAGCTAAAACTATTATATTACTGCTTCTTACTGACTATTACATCAACTTAGAACCTTCTTCCGTGTTCTACTATGGTACATTTAGATTCTCCGCATTCCGCAGCACGCGAAATAGCTTTGCACACGATAAATGTAACCGTATCATAGAGAAGAGCGGCCAATGTGACCATCTGACATTAAGACGATTAGATAGCAAATGACGAAAACGGGCGGATTTCCTAGGTTTTTACTACATATGAACACTCTCCACATTCTCCCGTGCAACGTGGCTGCTAGTCCTCCCTTCATGCAAAATCTTAAGGTCCTAGATAATGTCCAAGGCACCAAAGCTGGCTAAAAAGTCAAAAATCGTTAACTAAAACTTGAAATGTACTGCTTCTTATTGGCTATTACATCAACATAGAAGCTTCTTCTGTGGTCTACTATGGTGCTTTTAGTGTCTCCGCTTTCCACAGCAAGCGACATAGCTTTGCACACGTTAAAAGTAACCGTTTCAGAGAAAAGAGCGGCCAATGTGACCATCTGACATTAAGTCGATTCAATAGCAAATGACGAAAACGGGCGGATTTATTAGGTTGTTATTAGATATGAAAACTTTTCACATTCACCCGTGCAACGTTTCTGCTAGTCCTCCCTGCATGCAAAATCGTAAGGTCCTAGCTCATGTCCAAGGCACCGAAGCCGGCTAAAAAGTCAAAAATCGATAATTAAATTTTATTTGTACTGCTTCTTACTGGCCATTACATCAACTTAGAAGCTTCTTCTGTGTTCTACTATGGTGCTTTTAGTGTCTCCGTATATCGCAGCACGCGACATAGCTTTGCACGCGATAAATGTAACCGTTTCACAGAGAAGAGCGGCCAATGTGACTATATGACATTAAGTTGATTCGATAGCAAATGACGAAAACGGGCGGATTTCTTAGGTTTTTACTACATATGAACACTTTTCACATTCTTTCGTGCAACGTTGGTGCTAGTCCTCCCTTCATGCAAAATCTTAAACTCCTACCTCATTTGTAAGGCGCCAAAGCCGGCTAAAAAGCCAAAAATCGAAAACTAAACTTTAATTGTACTGCTTTATACTGGCTATTACTTCAACTTAGAAGCTTCTTCTGTGTTCTACTATGGGGATTTTGGTGTCTCCGCATTCCGCAGCACGCGACATAGCTTTGCACCCGATAAATGTAACCGTTTCGGAGAGAAGAGCGGCCAATGTGACGATCTGACATTAAGTCGAGTCGATAGCAAGTGACGAAAACGGACGAATTTCTCAGGTTTTTACTACATATGAACACTTTTCACATTCTCCCGTGCGAGATGGCTGCTAGTCCTCCCTTCATGCAAAATCGTAAGTTCCTAGCTCATGTCCAAGGCACCAAATCCGGCTGTAAAGTCAACAATCGATAATTAAAACTTGTATTGTACTGCTTCTTACTGGTTATTACATCAACTTAGAAGCTCCTTCTATGTTCTACTATTGTGCTTTAATGTCTCCGAGTTTCGCAGCACGCAACAAAGCTTTGCGCACGATAAATGTAACCGTTTCAGAGAGAAGAGCGGCCAATGTGACGATCTGATATAAAATCGAATCGATAGCAAACGACGAAAACGGGCGGATGTCTTAGGTTTTTACTACATATGAACACTTTTCACATTCTCCCGTGCAACATGGCTGCTAGTTCTCCCATAATACAAATTCTTAATTTCCTAGCTCATGTCCAAGGCACCAAAGACGACTAAAAAGTCAATAATCGATAGCTGAAACAATTATTTTACGGCTTCTTACTGTCTATTACGTCAACTTAGAAGCTTGTTCTGTGTTCTACTATGGTGCTTGTAGTGTCTCCGCATTCCGCAGCACGCGACATAGCTTAGAACACGATAAATGTAACCGTTTCAGAGAGAAGAGCGACCAGTGTGACGATCTGACATTAAGTCTTTTCGATAGCAAATGACGACAACGGGCGGATTCCTTAGGTTTTTACTACATGCGATCTCTTTTCACATTCTCCAGTGCAACGTGGCTGTTAGTCCTGCCTTCATGCAAAATATTAAGTTCCTACCTCATGTCCAAGGCACCAAAGCCGGCTAAAAATTCAAAAATCGATAGCTAAATTTGAGTTCTTCTGCTTCTTACTGGCTATTACATCAACTTAGAAGCTTTTTCTGTGTTCTACTATGGTGCTTTTAGTGTCTCCGCATATCGCAGCACGCAACATAGCTTTGCACACGATAAATGTAACCGTTTCAGAGAGAAGAGCGGCCAATGTGACGATCTGATATAAAGTCGAATCGATGGCAAATGACGAAAACAAGCGGATTACTTAGTTTTTTACTACATTCGATCACTTTTCACATTCTCCCGTGCAACGTGGCTGCTAGTCCTCCCTTTATAGACATTCTTAAGGTCCTAGCTCATGTTCAAGGCACCAAAGCCGGCTAAAAAGTTAATAATCGATAACTAAAACGATTATTTTACGGCTTCTTACTGGCTATTACGTCAACTTGGAAGCTTCTTCTGTGTTCTACTATGGTGCTTGTAGTGTCTCCGCATATCGCAGCACGCGACGTAGCTTTCCACACGATAAATGTAACCGTTTCATATAGAACAGCCTCCAATGTGACCATCTGACATTAAGTCGATTCGATAGCAAATGACGAAAGCGTTCGGATTTCTTAGGTTTTTACTACATATGAACACGTTTCACATTCTCCCGTGCAACGTGGCTGCTAGTCCTCCCTGCATGTAAATTCTTAAGTTCCTACCTCATGTCCAAGGCACCAAAGCCGGCTAAAAATTCAAAAATCGATAACTAAATTTGAGTTCTACTGCTACTTAATGTCTATTACATCAACTTAGAAGCTTTTTTGTGTTCTACTATGGTGCTTTTAGAGTCTCCGCATATCGCAGCACGCAACATAGCTTTGCACACGATATATGTAACCGTTTCGGAGAGAAGAGCGGCCAATGTGACGATCTGACATTAAGTCGAGTCGATAGCAAATGACGAAAACGGGCGGATTTCTTAGTTTCTTACTACATATGGACACGTTTCACATTCTCCCGTGCAACGTGGTTGCGAGTCCTCCCTTCATGCAAAATCTTAAGGTACTAGTTCATGTCCAAGGCACCAAAGCCGGCTAAAAATTTAAAAATCGATCGCTAAAACTTAAATTGTACTGCTCCTTGCTGGCTATTACATCAACTTAGAAGCTTCTTCTGTGTTCTACTATGGGGATTTTGGTGTCTCCGCATTCCGCAGCACGCGACATAGCTTTGCACCCGATAAATGTAACCGTTTCGGAGAGAAGAGCGGCCAATGTGACGATCTGACATTAAGTCGAGTCGATAGCAAGTGACGAAAACGGACGAATTTCTCAGGTTTTTACTACATATGAACACTTTTCACATTCTCCCGTGCGAGATGGCTGCTAGTCCTCCCATAATACAAATTCTTAATTTCTTAGCTCATGTCCAAGGCACCAAAGACGACTAAAAAGTCAATAATCGATAGCTGAAACAATTATTTTACGGCTTCTTACTGTCTATTACGTCAACTTAGAAGCTTGTTCTGTGTTCTACTATGGTGCTTGTAGTGTCTCCGCATTCCGCAGCACGCGACATAGCTTAGAACACGATAAATGTAACCGTTTCAGAGAGAAGAGCGACCAGTGTGACGATCTGACATTAAGTCTTTTCGATAGCAAATGACGACAACGGGCGGATTCCTTAGGTTTTTACTACATGCGATCTCTTTTCACATTCTCCAGTGCAACGTGGCTGTTAGTCCTCCCTTCATGCAAAATATTAAGATCCTACCTCATGTCCAAGGCACCAAAGCCGGCTAAAAATTCAAAAATCGATAGCTAAATTTGAGTTCTTCTGCTTCTTACTGGCTATTACATCAACTTAGAAGCTTTTTCTGTGTTCTACTATGGTGCTTTTAGTGTCTCCGCATATCGCAGCACGCAACATAGCTTTGTACACGATAAATGTAACCGTTTCAGAGAGAAGAGCGGCCAATGTGACGATCTGATATAAAATCGAATCGATAGCAAACGACGAAAACGGGCGGATGTCTTAGGTTTTTACTACATATGAACACTTTTCACATTCTCCCGTGCAACGTGGCTGCTAGTCCTCCCATAATACAAATTCTTAATTTCCTAGCTCATGTCCAAGGCACCAAAGACGACTAAAAAGTCAATAATCGATAGCTGCAACAATTATTTTACGGCTTCTTACTGTCTATTACGTCAACTTAGAAGCTTGTTCTGTGTTCTACTATGGTGCTTGTAGTGTCTCCGCATTCCGCAGCACGCGACATAGCTTAGAACACGATAAATGTAACCGTTTCAGAGAGAAGAGCGACCAGTGTGACGATCTGACATTAAGTCTTTTCGATAGCAAATGACGACGACGGGCGGATTCCTTAGGTTTTTACTACATGCGATCTCTTTTCACGTTCTCCAGTGCAACGTGGCTGTTAGTCCTCCCTTCATGCAAAATATTAAGATCCTACCTCATGTCCAAGGCACCAAAGCCGGCTAAAAATTCAAAAATCGATAGCTAAATTTGAGTTCTTCTGCTTCTTACTGGCTATTACATCAACTTAGAAGCTTTTTCTGTGTTCTACTATGGTGCTTTTAGTGTCTCCGCATATCGCAGCACGCAACATAGCTTTGCACACGATAAATGTAACCGTTTCAGAGAGAAGAGCGGCCAATGTGACGATCTGATATAAAGTCGAATCGATGTCAAATGACGAAAACAAGCGGATTACTTAGTTTTTTACTACATTCGATCACTTTTCACATTCTCCCGTGCAACGTGGCTGCTAGTCCTCCCTTTATAGACATTCTTAAGGTCCTAGCTCATGTTCAAGGCACCAAAGCCGGCTAAAAAGTTAATAATCGATAACTAAAACGATTATTTTACGGCTTCTTACTGGCTATTACGTCAACTTGGAAGCTTCTTCTGTGTTCTACTATGGTGCTTGTAGTGTCTCCGCATATCGCAGCACGCGACGTAGCTTTCCACACGATAAATGTAACCGTTTCATATAGAACAGCCTCCAATGTGACCATCTGACATTAAGTCGATTCGATAGCAAATGACGAAAGCTTTCGGATTTCTTAGGTTTTTACTACATATGAACACGTTTCACATTCTCCCGTGCAACGTGGCTGCTAGTCCTTCCTGCATGTAAATTCTTAAGTTCCTACCTCATGTCCAAGGCACCAAAGCCGGCTAAAAATTCAAAAATCGATAACTAAATTTGAGATCTACTGCTTCTTAATGTCTATTACATCAACTTACAAGCTTTTTTGTGTTCTACTATGGTGCTTTTAGAGTCTCCGCATATCGCAGCACGCAACATAGCTTTGCACACGATATATGTAACCGTTTCGGAGAGAAGAGCGGCCAATGTGACGATCTGACATTAAGTCGAGTCGATAGCAAATGACGAAAACGGGCGGATTTCTTAGTTTCTTACTACATATGGACACGTTTCACATTCTCCCGTGCAACGTGGTTGCGAGTCCTCCCTTCATGCAAAATCTTAAGGTACTAGTTCATGTCCAAGGCACCAAAGCCGGCTAAAAATTTAAAAATCGATCGCTAAAACTTAAATTGTACTGCTCCTTGCTGGCTATTACATCAACTTAGAAGCTTCTTCTGTGTTCTACTATGGGTATTTTGGTGTCTCCGCATTCCGCAGCACGCGATATAGCTTTGCACCCAATAAATGTAACCGTTTCGGAGAGAAGAGCGGCCAATGTGACGATCTGACATTAAGTCGAGTCGATAGCAAGTGACGAAAACGGACGAATTACTCAGGTTTTTACTACATATGAACACTTTTCTCATTCTCCCGTGCGGGATGGCTGCTATTCCTCCCTTCATGCAAAATCGTAAGGTCCTAGCTCATGTCCAAGGCACCAAATCCGGCTGTAAAGTCAACAATAGATAAATAAAACTTGTATTGTACTGCTTCTTACTGGTTATTACATCAACTTAGAAGCTCCTTCTGTGTTCTACTATTGTGCTTTAATGTCTCCGAGTTTCGCAGCACGCAACAAAGTTTTGCGCACGATAAATGTAACCGTTTCAGAGAGAAGAGCGGCCAATGTGACGATCTGATATAAAGTCGAATCGATAGCAAACGACGAAAACGGGCGGATGTCTTAGGTTTTTACTACATATGAACACTTTTCACATTCTCCCGTGCAACGTGGCTGCTAGTCCTCCCATAATACAAATTCTTAATTTCCTAGCTCATGTCCAAGGCACCAAAGACGACTAAAAAGTCAATAATCGATAGCTGAAACAATTATTTTACGGCTTCTTACTGTCTATTACGTCAACTTAGAAGCTTGTTCTGTGTTCTACTATGGTGCTTGTAGTGTCTCCGCATTCCGCAGCACGCGACATAGCTTAGAACACGATAAATGTAACCGTTTCAGAGAGAAGAGACACCAGAGTGACGATCTGACATTAAGTCTTTTCGATAGCAAATGACGACAACGGGCGGATTCCTTAGGTTTTTACTACATATGAACACCTTTCACAGTCTCCCGTGCAACGTGGCTGCTAGTCCTCCCTTCATGCAAAATCGTAAGGTCCTAGCTAATTTCCAAGGCACCAAAGCTGTCAAAAATGTCAAAAACTGATAACTAAACTTGAATTGTACTGCTTCTTACTGGCTATTACATCAACTTAGAAGTTTCATTTGTGTTCTACTGCGGCGCTCTTAGTGTCTCCGCATATCGCAGCACGCGACATAGCTTTGCACACGATAAATGTAACCATTTCAGAGAGAAGAGCAGCCAATGTGACGATTTGTTATTAAGTCAATTCGACAGCAAATGACGAAAACTTTCGGATTTCTTAGATTTTTACTACATTTGAACACATATCATATTCTCCCGTGCAAGGTGGCTTCTAGTCCTCCCTTCATACAAATTCTTAAGGTCCTAGCTCATGTCCAAGGCACCAAAGCCGGCTAAAAAGTCAATAATCGATAGCTAAAACTATTATTTTACGTCTTCTTACTGGCTATTACGTCAACTTAGAAGCTTCTTCTGTGTTCTACTATGGTGCTTGAAATGTCTCCGCATTCCGCAGCACGCGACATAGCTTTGCACACGATAAATGTAACCGTTACAGAGAGAAGAGCGGCCAATGTGACGATCTGACATTAAGTCGATTCGATATCAAATGACGAAAACGAGCGGATTTCTTAGGTTTTTACTATATTCGATCACTTTTCACATTCTCCCGTGCAACGTGGCTGCTAGTCCTTCCTTCATGCAAAATCTTAAGCTCCTAGCTCATGTCCAAGGCACCAAAGCCGGATAAAAAGTCAAAGATTGATAACTAAAACTTGAATTATATTGCTTCTTACTGGTTATTACGTCAACTTAGAAGCTCCTTCAGTGTTCTACTATGGTGCTTTTAGTGTCTCCGAATTTTGCAGCACTCAATATAGCTTTGCACACGATAAAAGTAACCGTTTCAGAGAGAAGAGCGGCCAATGTGACGATCTGATATAAAGTCGAATCGATAGCAAACGACGAAAACGGGCGGATTTCTTAGGTTTTTACTACATATGAACACTTTGCACATACTTTCGTGCAACGTGGCTGAAAATCTTCCCATCATGCAAAATCGTAAGGTCCTAGGTGATGCACAAGGCACCAAAGCCGCCTAAAAATTTAAAAATCTATCACTAAAGCTTCAATTGTACTCCTCCTTACTGGCTATTACACCAACTTAGAAGGGTCTTCTGTGTTCTACTATGGGGCTTTTGGTGTCTCCGCATTCCTCAGCACGCGACATAGCTTTGAACACGATAAATGTAACCGTTTGAGTGAGAAGAGCGGCCAATGTGACGGCTGACATTAAGTCGATTCGATAGCAAATGACGAAAACGGACGAATTTTTCAGGTTTTTACTACATATGAACTCTTTTCACATTCTCTCGTGCAACGTGGCTGCTAGGCCTCGCATCATGCAAAATCTTAAGATCCTAGCTCATGTCCAAGGCACCAAAGCCAGCTAAAAAGTCAATAATCGATAGCTAAAACTTTTATTTTACGTCTTCTTACTGGCTATTACGTCAACTTAGAAGCATCTTCTCTGTTCTACTATGGTGCTTTTAGTGTCTCCGAATTCCGCAGTATGCGACATAGTATTGCACACGATAAATGTAACCGTTTCAGAGAGAAGAGCGGCCAATGTGACGATCTGACATTAAGTCGATTAGATAGTAAATGACGAAAACGGGCGGATTTCTATGTTTTTACTACATATGTACACTTTTCACATTCTCCCGTGTAACGTAGCTAATAGTCCTCCCTTCATGCAAAATCTTAAGTTCCTAGCTCATGTCCAAGGCACCAAAGCCGTCTAAACAGTTAATAATCGATAGCTAAAACTATTATTTTACGGCTTCTTACTGGCTATTACGTCAACTTGGAAGCTTCTTCTCTGTTCTACTATGGTGCTTTTAGTGTCTCCGCGTATCGCAGCACGCGACATAGCTTTGCACACGATAAATGTAACCATTTCAGAGAGAAGAGCATCCAATATGACGATCTGACATTACGTCGATACGATAGCAAAAGACGAAAACGAGCGGATTTCTTAGGTTTTTACTACATATGAACACTTTTCACATTCTCCCGTGCAACGTGGCTGCTAGTCCTCCCTTCATGCAAAATCGTAAGGTCCTAACTCATGGCCAAGACACCAAAGCCGGCTAAAAAGTCAAATATCGATAACTAAACTTGAATTGTACTGCTTCTTACTCGCTGTTACATCAACTTAGAAGCTTCTTCTGTGTTCTGCTATGGTGCTTTTAGTGTCTCCGCATATCGCAGCACGCAACATAGCTTTGCACACGATAAATGTAACCGTTTCAGAGAAAAGAGCGGCCAATGTGACGATCTGACATTAAGCAAATCGACAGCAAATGACGAAGACGGGGTGATTTCTTAAGTTTTTTCTACATATGAACACTTTTCACATTCTCACGTGCAACGTGGCTGCTAGTCCTCCTTTTATACAAATTCTTAAGGTCCTAGCTCATGCCCAAGGCACCAAAGCCGGCTACAAAGTTAATAATCGATAGCTAAAACTACATTCCTGGAAATGGAAAAAAGAACACATTGTCACCGGTGTGTCAGACCCACCATACGTGCTCCTGACATTGCGAGACGGCTGTACAAGCAATGATCACACGCACGGCACAGCGGACACACCAGGAATTGCGGTGTTGGCCGTCGAATGGCGCTAGCTGCGCAGAATTTGTGCACCGCCGCCGTCAGTGTCAGCCAGTTTGCCGTGGCATACGGAGCTCCATCGCAGTCTTTAACACTGGTAGCATGCCGCGACAGCGTGGACGTGAACCGTATGTGCAGTTGACGGACTTTGAGCGAGGGCGTATAGTTGGCATGAGGGAGGCCGGGTGGCCGTACCGCCGAATTGCTCAACACGTGGGGCGTGAGGTCTCCACAGTACATCGATGTTGTCGCCAGTGGTCGGCGGAAGGTGCACGTGCCCGTCGACCTGGGACCGGACCGCAGCGACGCACGGATGCACGCCAAGACCGTAGGATCCTACGCAGTGCCGTAGGGGACCGCACCGCCACTTCCCAGCAAATTTGGGACACTGTTGCTCCTGGGGTATCGGCGAGCACCATTCGCAACCGTCTCCATGAAGCTGGGCTGCGGTCCCGCACACCGTTAGGCCGTCTTCCGCTCACGCCCCAACATCGTGCAGCCCGCCTCCAGTGGTGTCGCGACAGTCGTGAACAGAGGGACGAATGGAGACGTGTCGTCTTCAGCGATGAGAGTCGCTTCTGCCTTGGTGCCAATGATGGTCGTATACGTGTTTGGCGCCGTGCAGGTGAGCGCCACAATCAGGACTGCATATGACCGAGGCACACAGGGCCAACACCCGGCAACATGGTGTGGGGAGCGATCTCCTACACTGCCCGTACACCTCTGTGATCGTCGAGGGGACACTGAATAGTGCACGCTACATCCAAACCGTCATCGAACCCATCGTTCTACCACTCCTAGACCGGCAAGGGAACTAGCTGTTCCAACAGGACAATGCACGTCCGCATGAATCCCGTACCACCCTACGTGCTCTAGAAGGTGTAAGTCAACTACCCTGGCCAGCAAGATCTCCGGATCTGTCCCCCATTGAGCATGTTTGAGACTGGATGAAGCGTCGTCTCACGCGGTCTGCACGTCCAGCACGAACGCTGGTCCAACTGAGGCGCCAGGTGGAAATGGCATGGCAAGCCGTTCCACAGGACTACATCCAGCATCTCTACGATCGTCTCCATGGGAGAATAGCAGCCTGCATTGCTGCGAAAGGTGGATATACAATGTACTAGTGCCGACATTGTGCACGATCTGTTGCCTGTGTCTATGTGCCTGTGGTTCTGTCAGCGTGATCATGTGATGTACCTGACCCCCAGTAATGTGTCAATAAAGTTTCCCCTTCCTGGGACAATGAATTCACGGTGTTCTTATTTCAATTTCCAGGAGTGTATTATTTTACCGCTTCTTACTGGCTATTACTTCAACTTAGAAGCTTCTTCTTTATTCTACTATGGTGCTTGTAGTGTTTCCGCATATCGCAGCACGCGACATAGCTTTGCACACGATAAATGTAACCGTTTCAGAGAGAAGAGAATCCAATGTGACGATCTGACATTAAGTCGATTCGATAGCAACTGACGAAAACGGGCGGATTTCTTATGTTTTTACTACATTTGAACACATTTCACCTTCTCCCGAGCAACGTGGCTGCTAGTCCTCCCTGCATACAAATTCTTAAGGTCCTACCTCATGTCGAAGGCACCAAAGCCGCCTAAAAATTCAAAAATCGATATCTAAATTTGAGTTCTACTGCGACTTACTGGCTATTACATCAACTTAGAAGCTTTACTGTGTTCTACTATGGTGCTTTTTGTGTCTCTGCATATTGCAGCACGCAACATAGCTTTGACCACGATTAATGTAACCGTTTCAGAGACAAGAGCGGTCAATTTGACAATCTGATATAAAGTCGAATCGATAGAAAATTACGAAAACGGGTGGATTTCTTAGGTTTTTACTACATATGAACACTTTTCACATTCTCCCGTGCAACGTGGCGGCTAGTCCTCCCTTCATGCAAAATCTTAAAGTCGTAGCTCATGTCCAAGGCACCAAAGCCGGCTAAAAAGTCAAAAATCGATAACTAAAACTTGAATGGTACTGCTTCTTACTGGTTATTACATCAACTTAGAAGCTACTTCTGTGTTCTACTATGGTGCTTTTAGTGTCCCCGCATATGGCAGCACGCGACATAGCTTTGCACACGATAAATGTAGCCGTTTCAAAGAGAAGAGCGGCCAATGTGACCATCTAACATGAAGCCGAATAGATAGCAAATGACGAAAACGGGCTGATTTCTTAGGTTATTACTACATATTCACACTTATGAAATACTCCCGTGCAACGGGGTTGCTAGTCCTCCCTTTATGCAAAATCTTAAGGTACTAGCTCATGTCCAAGGCACCGAACCCGGCTAAATATTCTATAACCTGTAACTAAAACTTGAATTGTACTGCTTCTTACTCTCTATTACTTTAACTTGGAAGATTCTTCTGTGTTCTATTATGGTGCTTTTAGTGTCTCCGCATTTCGCAGCAAGAGACATAGCTTTGCACACGTTAAATGTAACCGTTTCAAAGAGAAGAGCGGCCAATGTGACGATCTGACATTAAGTCGACTCGATAGCAAATGACGATAACGGGCTGATTTCTTAGGTTTTTACTACATATGAAATCTTTTCAGATTCTCCCATGCAACGTGGCTGCTAGTCCTCCCTTCATGCAAAATCTTAAGGCCCTTGCTCAAGTCCAACGCACCAAAGCCGGCTAAAAAGTCAAAAATCGGTAAGTAAACTTGAATGGTACTGCTTCTTACTGGCTATTACATCAACTTAGAAGCCTCTTCTGTGTTCTACTATGGTGCTTTTAGTGTCTCCGCATTCGGAAGCACGCGACATAGCTTTGCACACGGTAAATGTAACCGTTTCAGAGAGAAGAGCGGCCAATGTGACGATCAGACATTAACTCGATTCGAAAGCAAATGACGAAAACGGTCGGATTTCTTTGGTTTTTACTACATATGAACACTCTCCACATTCTCCCATGCAAGGTGTTAGCTAGTCCTCCCTTCATGCAAAATCTTAAGGTCCTAGCTCATGTCAAAGTCACCAAAGCCCCCTAAAAAGGCAAAAATCGATAACTAAACTTTAATTGTACTGCTTCTTACAGGCAATTACATCAACTTCGAAGCTTCTTCTGTGCTCTACTAAGGTGCTTTTAGTGTCTCCGCATATCACAGCACGCGACAAAGATTTGCACACGATAAATGTAACTGTTTCAGAGAGAAAAGCTGCCAATTTGACGATCTGACATTAAGTCGATTCGATAGCAAATGACGAAAACGGGCAGATTTCTCAGGTTTTTACTACATATGAACAATTTTCACATTCTGCTGTGCAACGTTTCTGCTAGACCTCCCTTCATGCAAAATCGTAAGGTCCTAGCTCATGTCCAAGGCACCGAAGCCGGTAAAAAAGTCAAAAATCGATAACTAAATTTTATTTGTACTGCTTCTTACTGGCCATTACATCAACTTAGAAGCTTCTTCTGTGTTCTACTATGGTGCTTTTAGTGTCTCCGTATATCGCAGCACGCGACATAGCTTTGCACGCGATAAATGTAACCGTTTCACAGAGAAGAGCGGCCAATGTGACTATATGACATTAAGTTGATTCGATAGCAAATGACGAAAACGGGCGGATTTCTTAGGTTTTTACTACATATGAACACTTTTCACATTCTTTCGTGCAACGTTGGTGCTAGTCCTCACTTCATGCAAAATCTTAAGGTCCTGCCTCATTTGCAAGGCGCCAAAGCCGGCTAAAAAGCCAAAAATCGAAAACTAAACTTTAATTGTACTGCTTTATACTGGCTATTACTTCAACTTAGAAGCTTCTTCTCTGTTCTACTATGGTTCTTTTAGTGTCTCCGCATTTCGCAGCTCGCGACATAGCGTTGCACAAGATAAATGTAACCGTTTCAGAGCGAAGAGCGGCCAATGTGACGATCTGACTTTAAGTCGATTCGATAGCAAATTTATTTATTTATTTATTTATTTTTTTATTTAACCTGACAAGATTAGGGCCATCAGTCCCTCTCTTACATCTAACCAGGCATTCTACTTATTTTACAGTCGTATGTTGTAGTAGGCATGTTAAACTACATCTAATACAAAAAGTGAGATAAACAATTAGAAAGGTACACCTCGAAAAATACATTATTGAAGAGAAAGATTTCAGATAGGAGTGCTGGCAGCAGGGAGTGTGGGGGGAACTCATGGTGAAGGGAGGAGAGGAATAGAGGGACATGATGAAACATAATTAAGGAAAATATAAAGGAAAAGAAGACTGCGTGGCTAATAGAGATAGATGAAGAGGAAGGCATCTCAGAAGCAAGATAGGAGACGCTAGCTTTGCTATTTGACATATGAGAGGATTGGCCTTGCACATTAATTTGTGGAGAATTTTCATGCGGATAATAGTAGGAAATGCTTCAACTTCTTCTTAAAAGCAACAGGAGATTGAATTTTCCTCAAGGTGAGGGGCAGTTTGTTCCAGAGGCGAACAGCGGCAACTGAGAAGGAGTTTGCAAAAGTTTTTGTTTTGTGAGTGGGCACAGCTAGGATACCAGATAAGAGCGACCTCGTGTTTCGATTATGATGGCATTACACGTTTTTAATCTCTGAAGCTAGGTACTGGGGTGCTTGCGCGACGAGGAGTCGGTGAAGTAGACATATAGTGTGGTAGTCACGCAGTTTGTCCGGCCGCAGCCACCCTAGCTCGGAGTATGAAGCACTAACATGATCATATCGGCGAATGTTGCAGGTGTAACGCACACAGGCATTCATGGTTAGCTCTAGCCGTCTTTTGTTTTCACTACTCATGCCTTGTTGAATCACATCACAATAGTGGAGGTTCGGTAGAACGAGTGCTTGCACGAGCTGGCGTTTCAAGTTCTGTGGGAATATGTTCCGAAACTTTTTGAGAGCATAGAGAGAAGCAGACGTCTTTCGGCACACTGCGACTGTATTCTCCGCCCAGTTGAGATGCTCGTCCAAAGTTACACCCAAGTTTTTCACTGTTTTCTGATATGGTATTGGAGTACCTTCGAGCAGAATAGGAGGTAGCCGTTCGCGGAAATCTGAACTTATTAATTTCTGATGGGCTATTAAGATTACTTGCGTCTTTTTTGCGTTTAATTTAAGCCCCTGGTTTTTCGCCCATGTCACTACTGAAGACAGATCATCATTCATCAGAGCGATTGCAGTGTTTACGTCTTCAGGTCTGACGCTTAGGTAGAGCTGGAGGTCGTCGGCATATGTTTACAGGAGGACAAAACCGACGAAAACAACAGTGGTCCTAAGACTGATCCTTGTGGCACTCCCGAAGAAACATGTTTCGAGGAAGATTTTTCATTTGCGCAGACAACACATTGCTGTCTGTCTTTTAAGTAGCTTTCAAACCATCTCATTGCACTATCAGAGAAATTAAGCTGTTGCATTTTTCTGAGTAATATGTCAAAGTTAACAGTGTCAAAAGCTTTGCTGAAGTCCAGTAGCGTCAATATTGTTGCCTTTCGATTGTCGATGGCATATTTCAAGTCATCAGTTACTTTAATTAGAGCAGTGTTTGTGCTGTGATGTTTACGGAAACCAGATTGAAATTTGTCATATAGACTGAATTCATGCAAGTGTTCAGTGATTTGGTCATGAACAATATATTCAAGTGCTTTGGAAACAGCTGGCTGTATGCTAATTGGTCGGTAATCACTAGGCAGTTGCGGGTTTTCGATCTTAGGGATGGGTCGAATTATGCTTCTTTTCCATGCAGTGGGGTATATTCCGTTCACGAGGGAAAAATTAAATATGTCAGTTAAGACAGGTACTAAGATATCGGCAACATTCTTAATCATGGTTATACCGATAATGTCGTTGCCTATTACATCAGAAGAGATTCTCATTATTGCTATTCTTGCCGTATTTGTTGTTACATGTTTTAGATGGAAGGTATCGTTGTTAGTTATCCTGTTTGGGGATTCTTGTGGGCGGTAATTATCAGCCGTGCTGGTAATCAGAGGTGCAGAGAAGAATTCATTTAATTCGTTAGCTGACACATGAAAAGTAGTTTCCGATTTTGCCTTTCCGACCCCCAAGCTACGGAGATTCTTCCATAGAGTCGTGGGTTTCAGATCGCTGCTTACAAGGGAGCGAGCGTGCCTGATTTTGGCATTGCGAATGCATTGTTTCACTCTGTTCCGTAGCTTTCTATATTCTTCGAAACGCTCGGTTTTCGGATCTGCCTTGAAACGCCTGTGGGCAGCATCATTATTAGTCATCCTTTGACGTAATTCAGCTGTCAGCCATGGAGCAGGAGATTTTCTTACACGGACTGTGTGCGCAGTTGCATGTTTGTCATAGAGGGCAAAGAGTTTATCACCAAGTTCATTAATTTTGCCGTCGATTGAAGGTTCTCTGATTATTTGATGCCATGAGATTTCTGAGCAATCGGCTGTTAGAGCGTCAAGGTCAATACTTTTCATGTTCCTACAAGTTATGTAACGCGTAAAGTCAAAAATCGATAAATAAATTTGAATTGTACTGCTCCTTACTGGCTGTTACATCAACGTAGAATCTTCTTCTGTATTCTACTATGGTGCTTTTTGTGTCTCCGCATATCGCAGCACGCGACATAGCGTTGCACACGATAAATGTAACCGTTTCAGAGTGTAGAGCAGCCAATGCGACGATCTGACATAAACTCGATTCGATAACAAATGACGAAAACGGGCCGATTTCTTATGTTTTTACTACATATGAATATTTTTCACATACTACCGTGCAACGTGGCTGCTAGTCCTCCCTGCATGCAAAATCTTAAGTTCCTAGCTCATGTCCAGTGCCCCAAAGCCGGCTAAAAAGTACAAAATCGATAACTTGAATTGCACTGCTTCTTACTGGCTAGTACATCAACTTAGAAGTTTCTTCTGTGTTCTACTATGGTGCTTTTAGTGTCTCCGCATTCCGCAGTACACGACATAGATTTGCACACGATAAATGTAACCGTTTCAGAGAGAAGAGCGGCCAATGTGACCATTTGACATTAAGTCGATTCGATAGCAAATGACGAAAAGGGGCGGATTTGTTAGGTTTGTACTACATATGAACACTTTTCTCATTGTCCCCTGCAACGTGGCTGCTAGACCCTGCATGCAAAATCTTAAGGTCCTAGCTCATGTCCAAGGCTCCAAAGAAGGCTAAAAAGTAAAAAATCGATAACTAATCTTGAATTGTCCTGCTTCTTACTGGCTATTACATCAACTTAGTAGCTTCTTCTGTGTTCCACTATGGTGTTTTTAGTGTCTCCGCATATCGCAGCAAGCGACATAGCCTTCCACATGATAAATGTAACCGTTTCAGAGAGTAGAGCGGCCAATGTGACGATGTGACATTAAGTCGATTCGGTAGCAAATGACAACAACGGTCGGATTTGTTGGATTTTTACTACATATGAACACTTTTCACATTCCCCCGTGCAACGTGGCTGCTAGTCCTCGTTGCATGCAAAATCTTAAGGTCATAGCTTATGTCCAAGGCACCAAAGCCGCCTAAAAATTGAAAAATCGATAACTAAACTTAAATTGTACTGCTTCTTACTGGCTATTACATCAACTAAGAATCTTCTTGTGTTCTACTATAGTGCTTTTAGTGTCTCCGAATATCGCAGCACGCGTCATAGCCGTCCACACGATAAATGTAACCGTTTCAGAGAGAAGAGCGGCCAATGTGACCATCTGACATTAAATCGATTCGGTCGCAAATGACGAAAACGGTCGGATTTGTTAGGTTTTTACTACATATGAACTCTTTTCTCATTGTCCCCTGCAACGTGGCTGCTAGACCTCCCTGCATGCAAAATCTTAATGTCCTAGCTCATGTCCAAGGCTCCAGAGAAGGCTAAAAAGTAAAAAAATCGATAACTATACTTGAATTTTACTGCTGCATACAGGCTATTACATCTACTTAGTAGCTTCTTCTGTGTTCTACTATGGTGCTATTAGTGTCTCCGCATATCGCAGCACACGACATAGCCTTCCACACGATAAATGTAACCGTTTCAAAGTGTAGAGCGGCCAATGTGACGAACTGACATAAAGTCGATTCGATAGCAAATGACGAAACCTGGCGGACTTCTTAGGTTTTTACTACATATGATCACTTTTCACATTCTCCCGTGCAACGTGGATGCTAGTCGTCCCTGCATGCAAAATGGTAAGGACCTAGCTGATATCCAAGGCACCAAAGAAGGCTAAAAAGTCAAAAATCGATAAATAAACTTAAATTGTACTGCTTCTTACTGGCTATTACATCAACTTAGAAGCTTCTTCTGTGTTCTACTATGGTGCTTTTAGTGTCTCCGCATATCGCAGCACACGACATAGCTTTGCCCACGATAAATGTAACCGTTTCAGAGAGAAGAGCGGCCATTGTGGCGATCTGGTATTTCGTCGATTCTATAGTAGATGCCGAAACCGGGAGGATTTCTTAAGTTTTTACTACATATGATCAGTTTTCACACATTCTCGTGTAACGTGGCTCCCAGACCTCGTTTCATGCAAAATCGTAACGTCGTCAGTCATATCCCTGGCGCCATAGGCGGCTAATAAGTCAATAATCGATAGCTAAAACTTGAATTGTACTGCTTCTTACTGGCCGATTACATCAACTTAGAGCCGGCCGCGGTGGTCAAGAAGTTCAGGCGCTCAGTCCGGAACCGCGGGACTGCTACGCTCGGAGGTTCGAATCCTGCTCGGGCATGGATGTGTTTAATGTCCTTTTGTTAGTTAGGTTTAAGGAGTTCTACGTTCTAGGGGACTGATGAAAACAGATGTTAAGTCCCATAGTGCTCAGAGCCATTTGAACCAATAACTTAGAAGCTTCTTCTGTGTTCTATGGAGTTGCTATTAGTGCCTCCGCATGCCGCAGCCAGGGACATAAGTTTCCAGACGATAAATGTAAGTGTTTTATAGAGAAAAGCATCCAATGTGACGATATGTTATTACGTCGATTCGACGGCAATTGACGAAAACGGGACGATTTCTTAGGTTTTTACAACACATGAACACTTTTCCAATTCTATCGTGTAACGTGTCTTCCAGACTTCGTTTCATGCCAAATCTTAAGGTCGTCGGACATGTCTGAGGCACCAATGCCGGATAATAAGTCAATAATCGATTACTAAAACTTGAATTTTACTGCTTCTTACTGGCTGATTACATCAACTTATAAGTTTCTTCTGTGTTTTACTGTGTTGCTATTAGTGCCTCCGCATACCGCAGCACACAAAGTAAGTTTGAAGACGATGAAGGTAACCGCTTCACAGAGAAATTTCAAATTCTGTGTCTGTGTCTATTGCCTGCTCATATTGTTTAAAGCAGGTTGCTCTAAATGCCCAGTGGATCTGATTCCATTGATACCTATTCTAAACAATCTCGGATTGGTAAAGACCAAGCTCTGCTTATACTTATAGTCTGGGAAGTTGACAGTAAAATATGATGGTTAAAGATGTCCACTGAGTATTCCCATATACACTGAAGTTAGCTTTGAACAACAAATTATTAATTGGCCACCTACTCTTGACTCAATAGCTACTAAGATCTTTCACTAGTGAAGGAGGTGACGACGTTGTTATGTCCACTAGAGGCTTCTGTAGTTTGCTGAAAATGATGTGATATAATTGTGCCTTGTGATTTTCTGTGGAGTTCCAGAGTAAGTTCTATACTGGTGCAGGACATTCATTCGTGCTGTTCTCATTCGAGGCAATCCTGGATTCTGAATCTCAAGCACCAGAGGATTATAAACAGCAATGCAACCTCTGTCTTCCTGGCTGTGCAGTATTTCAAAGTGCTCTGGTTGACAGTCTCTTCTCATTGTGCAGTGCTTGTAGATTATTGTAAATGGATTATCTGCATTATTTAGAACATCTCATTCTAAACTTTCTAAAGAACGAGACTTTTCTGTCATTACCACTTTTTGTGTGAGGTGATAAATACCAGGAATTTGATTGCATTTTGAGAACCTAATCGTAACTAACATTATTGTCTATGTAAATTAATGGAACTGGATTTTTCCTGAGGTCAGCAGTTTTCCGAAGGTCGTCGTTTTTCCACGATGTCGTCGTTTTTCCCCAAGGTCGGCGTTTTTCCCCGAGGTCGACGTTTTTTCCCGAGGTCTGCGTTTTTGCCCCGAGGTCGGATCAAAGATTTTTTTTCCCGAGGTCTAGAAATCTATCGATATATTGAAAATCCAAAGTATTTTCATGTATGTAGACTATACCGTTATGTCATGTCATCTTGAAACATTTATCCGACCACTAGATAATGGTATTTATCAAGATAGCGATATATTTCGTTATATCTATTTATTTCGATAATCGTTTTCTTAGGGGTACAGATTTATTTTGAGACGTCCATACTTTTCCCATTATCGATTCAATTCGATATATCGACTTACGTAGATGCGCACATTAAATCATGATATCGATTTATTTCGAGATATCTATCTATATTGAGGAGTCTATTTATTTCGAGATATCGATTGATTTAGAGTATCCGTTATATCGAGATATCGATTTATTTTGATATACCGACACAATTAAGGTTGTCTATATATTTCCAGGTATCGATATATTTCCATGTATTGGTGTACTACAGATATCGATTCTTATCGAGATATCGATATAATTCAAGGTACCTCCATATCTCTAGTAATCCATAAATTTCTAGATATCGCTATTTTGAGAGATATCTTTATATTACATGGTACCAATATATTTCGAGATATCGATATATTTCTGTACCTCAATTTATCTCGATATGTCGACTAGCATCGAGATTTCGGTCTATATGGTAATCGAAATGCGTCTAGATGTCGATATACTTCGGGATATCGACTCATTTCGGTGTAGCGGTTTTTTGGAGGTGTCGATTTATTTCGAGGTTTCGATTTATTTCACGGTGTCGATTTATTTCGAGGTTGCGATTTTTCGAGGGTTGCGATTTATTTCGAGGTGGCGATTTATTTCGAGGTGGCGATTTATTTCGAGGTGTGGATTTATTTCGAGGTGTCGATGTATTTCTAGGTGACGATATATTTCGATGTTACTTGTCGACTGCATCAGCTTAGAACCTATTTCGTACAGAGTGGTGCGACTGCATACCTCAGCAGGCGACATTGATATCCAGACGATCAATTTTACCGTTTCCGAGAGAAAAGCGTGCGATGTGATGAATTGGCACTACTTCATTATGAAAACAAATGACGAAAACGTGAGGTTTTCTTCGGTTTTTCTGCCACTGCTGCCAACTTTCAGCCCACCCCCTCCTCCCCTTCCCCAGTCGTGGCGATCAGCTTTTGTGATGGAAATGGACACAGGAAAGTAATAACGTTCCATGAAATCCCATTCTAGGGACGTTCAAGGGTAAATGTTCCAGACGGTTTATTTGCATTAAGACACGCATACTGCGCATCTACAATGTCACATCTGCCAGATCGTTTCTATTGTCAACAGTGGAAAACAAAACAGCGTACTGAAGAAGCCATAGTGAGACGCGGTTTTTGGTAGACGAAATAATAGGAATACTCTAGCCACTGATAATGATGATCTAATGAGAATTCTGTTATTGTTTTGAAAGATGCATTTAAATATGCATTGAACGTAGCTCCAAATTATTTTGAGAATTATAATTGCGGTATTATGAATCTACATTGGAGATTTTGTAATGCAAAACATTTCGATCTGAGAATACTTTACGTGATAGTACGGCATTGACCTTGTGTGTCATTAGGGTAAAGTTAATTTGCCGCCATTCACATAAAATTTATCCGCCATTAACATAAAATCTATTTTTCAGCGTACTGCAATAAGGACTCACTTCAGATGATTGGACAATTAAAGAGAACTCAAACCGTTATTTTAATAGTATTCGTAGGTCCATTGCAGCATTTACCGTGGACAGTCCCTGAGCCTAGACTGTCAGTTTTATGTAGGGAGTACTACTTTAAAAAAGCACTCCGTGTTCAGATCACAAGTGGCCAATCAGGACCATCCGACCGCCACGTCATTCTCACTGAGGGTGGAGGAGGAGCTGGCTCTCCCACTCGTTGTGGTAGTTTCCTTTGACTGGAGCCGCTACTATTCGGACGAGTAGTTCCTCAATTGGCATCGGAAGGCTGAGTGCAACCCGAAAAATGCCAACAGCGCATAGCGGCCCATATGGTCACCCATCCAAGTGCCGACCACGCCCGAAAGTGCTAAACTTCAGTTATCTGACGGGAACCGGTGTATCCACTGCGGCAAGGCCATTGCCCCTACCACTTTTTATGATATTTTTGATCGTAGTTCAGGTCTGATGGCTGGGAAGAATGGACGTTTACCATGTTATGCACATTTATATTTTCACTACGTCGACACAGCTGGTCCAATTACGACCACAGGTGATGGTAGCCATAATGATCGTGCCAAGCATCCCGTGTACATTAGTTACACCCAAATGTGTGGGCATCACAGCATTCGTGACATTTAAATTTGTTACTTCTTTGCTACTATATTCGCAATAAATTTTGCAGGCAGTATCCGCATATGACGCTGAATGTACCTACAAAATTATATCATTGTACGACACATGTTTCGGGAGATACGTCATAAAAACTCAGGACAAGGCCAGACGCTGCATAGTACGGACGTGGACGCACAGCTCTAAATAAATGCCTGGTCAACACCAAGCTTTTCCGCTAGTCATCTATAAAGATAAAAATTCCCAATATTGTCTACCAGCGTATTTTTGAAAAACCTTTATTTTGTCATCCATTTTTTTCCTGTAAAAATCGTAAAAGCCGTGCATCATTGTGTTTTTAAAAAGCGTTTCTTATTGTCATCTCTTTTTATGTATTTTAAACCATCTATCGCTTGTGTAACCTGTGGCTACAAGTCCATTCCCTTTATGGTGTAATCGAAATAATAAACAACGCAAAAAAGTGTGGGTCAATTTCTTCCTCATTTTTCGGAACTTCTGATAATAGTAAATCGTTGGCTCTTTGAGGGCGTGGTAGGTACATACAAGAGATTAGTGTAAGATTAGAATTTGGGTTAGATGCAGTGCCAGGAGGTTCTGTTTCTATCTGGCTAGCTTCAGAGTACTTCACCATCTACTAAGTGATGCGTTTCATTGTGAATGGTGTGTTCTGTGCTAGGTCTACCCTTTTACTGCACAATGCTGTTCCTTCGATGCTATTAAAACCAGGATGTTATCAAAATATATGCACAGTGGCAGACTGGAGTCTGCTGAAATATTTCCAGTGGTGGGGAGGGGGGAAGGCGCGTCGGGGCTGGAGTGCATGATTCTGAAACTGGCACTCTGTGTACAAATCAGCTGGTCAGTTACGAGGTGCATCAAGCTACAAGACCCTAACTCTATAAGCGCTACAACTGGCCAAAGCTAAGGTTTATCAGTATTGTGGAGAATTCTTATCTGGAAGAGTATATTGTAACGAATAAAAACTCTTTACTCCAGATTCCAGGGAGGGTTGGGGGCGATGGGTGAAAGTGCCCTTTTGCCTATCCTCCCCTCCCGACCTCCTCCCCTCCCCCTCCCCTTCACCCTCGCAGACGCTAATGGCTGGCCCGTTCATTTTGAGAACATCAGAGCTCCAGTAACCTTTCTGAGAAACTGTTCTTGTTGTCCTTGTGCGTCAATCTTACCACTCAGAACACCAGTGGGAATGTTGGTTATCGCTGAAATAACTGGTTTTCGGCTCTTATCAGTTTCCCAACCCTTCTTTAAGCTAATTGTTAAAGCCCGTCACAATACCAGTTCTTGTAATAACCGATTTTCAGTCTTTTATTTACATTATTTTCTCTAGTAAACGTAGAAATCAAACAAAGATTAAACAATTTTTACTTTCTCAGTTTCTTGATAAATGGAATCAAAATGTCAAATTAAATACCCTTATGATGACCTGCAGCCGTTCAGAACGAAATTAGAATTATATTAATACCGTTAGCTGCTCACGTGTGTCGATATATATCAACGGCGACAGGTGACAATGTGTGCACGTCTGGGACTCGAACCCGGGATCTCCTGCTTACATGGCAGGTGCTCTGCCCATCTGAGCCACCGAGGGCACAGACGATAGTGTGACTGCAGGTACTATCTCGCGCACGCCTCCCGCGAGACTCACATTCTCACCTTGCATGTCCACACACTACATTCGTAGTGTCCCACACCGACACACTCATTACTCGTGGAACACATTCTTACCAAGTCCAGTTCGGGGAATACGTGTGCATCTTCACAGAAGAAGGTCATGGCTGGTATTGCCAGAACCATATACTTATATTGATATGGACATGTCTTCCACGAGGAATGAGTGTGTTGGAGTGGGACTCTACGACTGTAGTGTATGGACATTCAAGGTGAGAATGTGAGTCTCGCAGGAGGCGTGCGCGAGATAGTCCCTGCAGTCGAACCATACACTCTGTCCTCTGTGCCTCAGATGGATAGAGCGTCTGTCATTTTAGCAAGAGATCCCGGGTTCGAGTCCCGGTCGCGGCACACATTTTCACTTGTCCACGTTGATATTTATCAACGCCCGCGAGCAACTGACGGTATTAATATAATTCTAATTTCTTTAAATTAAATAGTCAAATAAAACTTTGTCCGATCTTCGCTGCTGGCGAGTGCTTCTATACTACAGAAAACTGGCAATATTATCCTACTGATTATAGTTTTTAGAAGCTCTGCTCAAAAATTATATTGTAATCGGTTATCACAGCACTATGCAGGCATTACGTATAGTCCCGCGATAAAGAGTGAAAACTGCGGCAGGAGAACTCTCTTTTTCGTTTTAATTTCTCTGTTTTTAAGGGCTAAAAGCAGATAACGGCATACTACGTAGACACAGCAGCAGATCAGGCACTTTCTACTTTTATCCAGAACTATGAATGATTTGTTAAATTTTAACTTTTTTCCTTGTATGATGTCGCAAGTCGACCAAATCTAACTTTGTTCTTCACTCGTACCGCATATCGTAAAATACTTCCAGACTTCCAGATGGTGCCATTCTATGTTACAACTGACGTTCGACAACAGCGAGAAACTGTGTCCAGTCTCGCGCTCTGCTTGTATAACAGGCACAGTATTGTCTCGGCAATGTTGGACCAATCCATTTGTTGCTCGTTTCTATCAGCAGTGTTATTAAAGTGGCATACATAACTTTTCCCATTTTTTTCTGTAATAACGCCATATTTCAGTGCTATGGAAATCTTACGAATAAAAATTACTCGTCTTTTTTTAAAAAGGTTTATTTGAAAACTAAAAATTTTACTACGACATCTGTGGCTAATTGATATATCTGTTTTTACGTGGTTATCAGGAAAAAATGAAAAGATACTTGTTATAACCGAGAGCAAACAAATACTGAAAGACATCGGTTATTCAGAACTAAAATACCCATGTCGTTTTAACTGATCGGTTTTTCTATCTATAAACTGCAGTGTCGCCATAGAAAAGTGTGTCGCTCCATCAATGTCCATAGCAACTTTGAGATATGTGTTTATGCGCAATATCGGCAAATGGAAACACGAAGAGGTAATAAGCACCTGAGCGATAGAATTTATTTCACAGTCAGAAAAGTCGAGTGACAGGCAAGACTGAATCACTGTAATAGAAATTATATGGAAAGCTGTGTAAAGGAAAATTTCCAGTTCTTTCGTGGATTCCAAAATTGAAGCAAATTCCGGGACACCAAGGTGACATAGTCTTATACGGATAGTATTCCATGACTAACGTAATTGGCCCATATACTGTACTGGTATACGGATAATATTACACGACTAACGTAATTTACCTGAAATAATTTACAAACATGTTACTGTAACATTCGCTACTACTCATTACGCTAATTCACCTTCAGCCATTAAGCGCAAATCTCAGTTATGATACGTGCGCCAAACAAAAATTTATCAACCTAGTAACTCAAGACAACTACAAACGATCATTGTGTGCAAAATAAATAGAACACTTCATAAGAAGAACATGACGGGTTTGAATCATTCCCACCGCAAAGGATGAAAAATTCAGGCTCGCACACAAGACCACTTGATAACTAACCAGAAATTCAGATTAGTTGTAGCTTCGGTGACAATCGCCTTTTTTACATTTTCCCCGTAAACTAGATAATTATGAAACGTAAGCAACTACTGTAAAATATCTGCGGCAACGGCCTTGCCGCGGAGGTTGCATCGGTTCACGTGGGATCACCGAAGTTAAGTGCGTTGTCGGGCGTTGAAGGCACTTGGATGGGTGATCATCCAGGCCGCCATGCGCTCTTGCCATTTCTCGGGGTGCACTCAGCCTCATGATGCCAATCGAGGAGCTACTCGACCCAATAGTAGCGGCTCCGGTCAAAAAATACCAACATAACGACCGGGAGAGCAGTGTGCTGACCCCCGCCCCTCCTATTCGCATCCTCCACGGATGATGACACGGCGGTCGGATGGTGCTGTCCCAGTAGGTCACTCGTGGCCTGAAGACGGAGTGCTTACAAAGCAAACTACTCTCCAGTGGATGGTCGTACTACTGAGACCTTGATGCCTGGCATCAATAACAGATGGCAGCACAAGAGGTTGGCTTACGCCTACTGCCGAATTTTGCGATCTGTCATAAGCCTGCGTAAGCACGTAGGGCCTTCCGTCTTAAGTGCAAGCCTATCCATTGCGTTTTCTGTCAAGCGACTTGAGTGGAATATTTCATTATTTCTGAAATTTTATAGAAATGTTTTTCTTTGTATATCCTCACCATCGGTACTGAATTTACTGTAAAATTATTTGCTCACTTTTCGGAACTTCCGTTCATAGTAAATCGATACTATTTGAAGCCGTGGTAGACACGAGTCTAGTGTGCTTCACCTTCAGCACCTTCTGTGTCAGTCTCGGTTAATATGTCGCTGATTTCACAACGAACAGTTCGTTGTCTACTGAGTATACTGTCTGTTGCACGACACTATCCCTCCCACGCTGCTAAATGTAGGTCGTCGGCAAAATATGACTGCAGTGGAACAAGGGCGTCTGCAGAAATTTCCCCAGGAGGTGGTGGTGGCATTGGTAGTGGTGTGTGTGTGTGTGTGTGTGTGTGTGTGTGTGTGTGTGTGTGTGTGTGTGTGTGTGTGTGTGGAGGACTATTACTATGAAACTCACACAGTCCAGACCGCCAAGGAAAATAAACCTTGAGATTTGGAAAGAGTGTTGATCTTATACCGCTTATACTGCATATTTCAAAATTCCACCTCTAAGGGGGAGACGCAGGACATGAAAGGATTTCTGAATCATGTAGCTATTAAGGTAATTTTGAAGCTAGGCATACGAACATTTGTATCTGGTTTCTAGGTCAGAAATAAAGAAATATGTGTTCCAGTATCTTTGGGAATTTAACCTCTATGAGGTGAAATATTGGATGAACATTTTATTTTGAGATAAATAATTATGGAAGAACTATGAAAGTATTTTTAAGGCTACATCTACGAAAATTGGTATTTGACTTCAAGGCTACAAATAAGAAAATACGTGTTTCGGTGTTTTTGGAAGTTCAACCCCTAAGGGGATGAAATAGAGTGAGCTGGTGCGTTTCTGGCGCCAGTTTCCGTCGATCGTTGTTTCGATCTTTGAGTCGCGGTCCAGAGGACACTGCTCCCTAAGCGACTGTAGTAGTTCTCTGTGCAGCCCAACATCGGGCTTACCACGCTTACACTGGACACAGTTGCCAACAAATCGCCTGCCATCGCGATATAGGTTGGGCCAAAACATGTATTCCTGAACTCGGTTCAAGGTCTTGAAGAACCCAAAATGACCCCCGTCCGCCGACTCGTGGAAATATCTGAGTGCCATGCTAACTCGTTCCTGTGGAATACAGACCTTCACTTGGCCACGGTTGGCTCCCCCTTTACACAAGAGGCCCGCACGAAGGCAACAGCTAGTGACGACGTCGCCATCCACAAACTGCTGCATATTCGGTCCCCACCCGGCGTCCTCGGCCTGTTTGCCGGCTAAGTCGAAGAAGAAGCCGGGTGTCTCGGAGAGAAGGAAATTCACCCCCAGATCCGGCTCCACGTTTCTGAAAATGGTTCATTATGAAAGCATTATGAAAGCATATCTGACAATTCGTATTCGGCTAATCTGTTACAATTTTTAAAAACTACGTGTTTCACTGGTTTTTAACTTCGAGCATAAGGGGATGAAAATTTTAATGAAATATTTATTGCGTTATATTAAAATATTTTAAATCTGCATCTACGAAAACCGGTATTTCACTTCTCAATTAGATATAAAGAAATATGCGTTATACAAGCAAGAATACAAACGGCTTGATTAACAAAAACCTTGGACCCCAGCTGTCAGCATTGCTTTTTGGTCATTCAGCAAAAGACCATGCTTCAACGGCGTTAAGTTTAGAAAAGTTTAGAAAGTGTTGCAGTTTATAAAAGACATAAAAAAACGATTAAAGAAAAAATGCTTTGCAGACCATGAACGGTCTAAGTAAGTAAAGAAGCGGATGATAAGCTAGCTCTTTATGCAAATAAGTTGGTCAGTTTAAGTTCCGAGACATGTCATGCAGCAGGAACGGAATCCTATAGTTGCTACGATTGGCTAAAGGAAAAGTTTTGCAGAATCACGCGAAATCACTTCTGCAAGTGGCTGAGAATCTCGTAATGAATAAAAATTCTGTACTGAGAATTCCAAGGTGGGAGAGGCGAGATTCCTCCCCCCCCCCCCTTCCCCCTTCTCAGAATCCTATCCTTCTTTACCTACAGCAAAAAATAAATAAATAAATAAAACTAGAGAAATTTCTACTGTGAAACTATTTGCATACAAGAGAACGGCCATTAAAATTTAACTCTTCAAAGTTTTAAGCCCTGGCCCGTTCGAAAATTCAATTTCTTTGTAGTTGCATTTTTTAAAGGTGTACTTGTCTAGACTCCTGGAACGGAAAGGTTTTTTTTTTTTAATCCGTGCTTTACAAAAGTTTCTACAGTCCATTGTTTGAAGCAGTGTCACGGCTGCCATGAGCCGCGCGGGGTACCCGCCATGTGTCCAACGCCTTGTCACGGTTCGCGCGGCTCCCCCCGTTGGAGGTTCGAGTCCTCCCTCGGGCATGGTTGTGTGTGTGTTGTCCTTAGCATAAGTTACTGTAAGTAGTGTGCAAACATACGGACTGATGGTTCAAATGGCTCTGAGCACTTTGGGACTTAACATCTGAGGTCATCAGTTTCCTAGAACTTAGAACGACTTAAACGTAACTAAATTAAGGACATCACACACATCCATGCTCGAGGCAGGATTTGAACCTGCGACCGTAGCGGTCGCGTGGCTCCCGACTGAAGTGCCTACAACCGCTCGGCCACATCGGCCGGTCTATCATGTATTCTAGAAGAGCTGCAAGGTCGTCAGTGGCGCCTGTTCTTTCTAGAACAGTTACTATCTTCATATCTATGGTTAAACGTCACCCAGCCATTGACCTTCGTCTGTGCGAATGCGCACAGGCTACCGGAAATCTTACGGGAATCGTCACCTTAGTGTGAGCCAGTAATGAGTGGATGGACAAATACCTATTAAGTACATTACGTAATCGGATTGTGGGCGGTTCGGGGTGTGAGTCTCACGGGAAGCGTGCGAGGGATAAATTCCTGCAGTCGTGCTGTTCATTTGTGCCCTCGATAGCTCAGATGGATTGAGCGTCTGCCTTGTAAGCAGGAGATCCTGGGTTCGAGTCCCAGTAGCGGCACACTTTTCAGCTGTCCCCATCGAAGTATATCAACAACACCTGTCGGCAGCTGAGGGTTTCAATTAATTATCAGTTGTGTATGTGATTCGATGAACCCTTTGCCAGGCACTTAAATGTGTTTTGCAGGGTATCCATATAGATGTAGATGATAACTCGTCCCGTGTCGCACGTGCTCAAAAGGATTCATACTGCAGAATGCATGCAAACATACTCACCGAAAATACGGACGAATATCAAGTGCAGGCTGCCGAGTGCTGCATATCCAGCTTAGACAGATCGGCTTCTCCTGCCAAGAAGAACAGGAAGTTGCTATCTAGGAACAATCAGAGGTAGAGGAAGGGCTGATAAATACTCCTTGAATTGCAGACTAAACGTAAATAACGAAAATACATTTTTGGTAAAAATTGGTCAAAACATAATCGTTTGCCCTCCGTATTGGATTAGCTGTTTTGAATATTGAAAATCTGACTTCAGATTCGTTTTCAGCGACATTAAGAATATATGTGTAACACTCAGTTCATGCAAATCGAAGTAATAATATAACTAAATGTTTTCCCTAAACTTTGAACACTTTTTTTTTCGAGTAACGATTTTCTCAGAACGGCATGCAGCATAAATTAAAAGTGGTTCGATCTCTTAACTTCTACCTCTGACCCCTAAAAGTAAACACTTTTCTTAGGAACTTATAGCTATAATATGACATTTGTTAATATTAACTAATTTTTGTGTAGGCATAAGGAGTGAAACAAACCCCTCAAAATCGAACTCAAAGTTCGAATTAGCACTGTATCGTTAAATTTAAGGTTGTTTCATTGCGGTTAGGTATACGCTCCCATTAATTTTATGTATTATCGACTGATGTTATCCATTTTCAAGTTCAGAGAAATAATGTAGTATCAACTGATGTTACCCATTTTTGAATTCAGGTAACATCTGAGGTGCCACACTGCACGCACTCTGCGTACTCCAGTCTCGCAAGCCCTTGATCAAATCATAATTACGGGCGCCATTTTTTATTGAAAATCTAAAATTAAGCTCATAGTATTGTCACTCGTAATTCCCAAACAGATCGTTCGAATGTATTTTCATTGTCTCAAAAAAAATTTCAAATTTACCCTTTTTTGCTCATTTGTATGAGAACCTGGCCGTAACGCCGGAATATAGTCACTAGATTTTTTTTCAGAGACGCTGTACGTTCGCGAGAAGACTTTCGTTCTGCGCGTGTCGAAGGACATTCCTCAGATATTACTGTGTGTGTGCTACTCAGTCGTGCCATTTAAGTGTACATCTTTGCATAGTTTTCCTTTCACGATGTAAACAGTGTTCCGCTCAGTTGCTAACTGGCCAGTGAGTGGTTCCGAAGGTGTCGGATGTGCGGTGCGTTCGGTCTGCTAGGACAACAGCAGACTGGCGTGGTGCGATGGCAGAAGCAGACACTGAGGGAGCTAGCTGCTGGGACGCCAGCGAACAATTTATGCCAAGTAAGACGAAGAGGACTATTCTAAAATTACGAGCCGTCTAAAAAGTGTTTACCATTGGTAAATCTTGCTGTTGAGTCTGACAAAACTGACAGTTTTTCCTAGAGATACAGGAAATCCCCCCACCCCCACTCAATGAATATTTGGTTGTGATGACAGGCCGATTGGTAGTGTAGCCCGAGATCTAAGTTAGGTTGGAAGGTGGTAATTTGATTGAGAGTTGTTTACGCCAACGATTATGAATGCCGACTAAACGTTGTGCGAGCAGATTGCCCTGTAGCGTAGCCTAGTGTTTCCGTCCGCGCCACATTTAACACACTTTCTCTAACTGTGTACAAAAGTCTCACAACAGCCACGATAACTACGTTTCTGGTGGGGGGAGGGTAGAGTCCACTATGTAACTTTCACGGCAAATTTTAGTAACCGCATAAACTAACCGAAATAGAAGCGTCATTTTAACTATATTTCCTTTTGTGGGAAAATAATGGTTCTCCTCTTTTGGCAGCAACTGTAATATGTAGGCGACTTATTAGTTTTTTTTAAACTCTGAATCATGATCTCAATAGACGCAGTGCTTTTTTTACGTTACTTGATTTGTGGTCTATAGTAAACAATGCAACGAATTGGTAAATTCTTTGAAGTTTGACGTGTGTTACATAGACGACGTCTGCAATGTTCGTAAGGCCAAGTTTGCATATATTCGGTGTCTGTTTTTTTGGCCATGTACTGTATAATTAAGGGGAGGAGGATTATGTTCAAGGAGCAGTGCATCAGCAGTCTATGGAGAAATTGAGAATTTGGATCTAACGAACGGCATGCTCGGGCAGTTCGTGATATTCTGTTGACCACTGTGTAATTCGGACACAGTGATCATTGCCTCTCCCTAGTAACCAGGGGACTCGGGTGCTAATCCTGGTCTGGCACAAATTTTCGACAGTGCCCATTGACTAAAGTCTGTGCCCATTGTCAGCTAATATCATTGTTTCGGTGTTAAATAGTATTTTGTTCGCGATACGTGGTTTAGCTTTTTCATGGATAACAGCTTTGAAAAGCGTACAGGTTATATTGATATTCGCTCGTCGTTAGTCCAAGGCAACTATAGCGATTTATAAACACAGTTGTAGTTCGTATTAAGCCCACATACGTAATTGTGTCCTGTGTTTCTTTACCAAGAACTACTCCGTAAGTAATTCCCCTGTAGTGGTATTTTGTTATAGTATTTTGTTTAAATATTTATAGACTGCAGGCTTGGATGAAATATGAAACACATGTCCGAAGTTCCTGTTGATATTGCAGATACTGTTTCATCCGTACTAGGGGCCAAAACATTTCATCAAATACAGAAGGACACAATTTGTCTCGAGATTTAGCAATTTTTCGTAATAGAGGCCTTGCGTCGATATGTTTTTCTCTAATTCTTGTTTGGATTTAATCTTAAAACACACTAACTCTTCCACCACTTATTCGATATGTGTTTTCATCCCTTTCGTAGCCTAGAGTTCCTAAACGGTCGATAATATTAATAATTTCCTTTCTCAATTTTATTTTCTGTAAAATCTCCTGTTTATGGTTATTGCTAACATGTTTCACGTTCTCACTTTTATTATTTTTATTTTTCTAGTTTTGTGCCTTGTAGCCAAATTTTCTTTGAATCTGGTTTTCAATTCTGAAATAGTAACAGTTGAAGGTCAAGAGAAGATTGCGGTCTATTTGAGGAGAGTGGCTTGGAGATTTTTTATAACAGACGTATACAGGTCATGGGGATCCTTACCTATATACATTTACTTCGAGTGTGATGTAGCCCATTCTCTTGTCATGATCTCGGCTGTATCGTAGCACATTGTCTCGGTTAGGTTGGAGATTTCTGTTGAGAGTTGCCGAAGTCAACGAAAGTGATTACAAAGTAAACACTGTGCTAACAGAACGATCTGTAGCGTAGTCCAACACGTTCTTTCTGTCCTTTTAAAGCCTCTTTTAATTAAAAATAACTAAAGCTGCAAGATACAATCACAAAAACTGTATTACGTAATAGAGTAATCCCAGACTATTGTTGTGTAAGTTGTGTGCGTACACTATTTTTTTTGTCAGTGAATATACACTTTTTTACTCATTTGCTGGGTTTCACTTTTCCCCGTTTTCTGGCAAAAAACCTTTTCCTGTGAAGGGCCCATTAGCTTGTCGGTTATATTTGTGACATTCTCGACGGTCAGTAATTTCGTGATAGTCCATCCACCGGCGTCATTGTTAACATCGGATATAGATTTAAGTATTAGGAAGGCTAATATGAAGCTAATGCATGAGTAGGTCTAATAATTAATAAAAATAGGAATGCGGGTAAGCTACTACATACAGCATAGTGAACGCATTGTTGTGGCCAAGATAGCCACGAATCCCACGCCTACCAAAGTCGTAAAAGTAGTCTTCAGATGATGAAGAAATTGATGGAATGTGTGATGAGATAAAAGAAATCATTCAGATAGTGATGGGAGATGAAAATTTAATATTAATGGGTGACTGGAATTCGACAGTAGGAAATGGAAGAAAAGGAAACCTAGTAGGTGAATATGTAATGGGGGTAAAAAATGAAAGAGGAAGCCGCCTGGTAGGCTTTTGCCCAGAGCATAACTTAATCATAACTAACACTTGGTTCAAAAATCATGAAAGAAGGTTGTATACGTGGAAGAGACCTGGAGATACTGCAATATTTCATATAGATTATATAATGGTAAGACAGAGATTTAGGAACCATATTTTAAATTGTATGACATTTCCAGGGGCAAATGTGAACTCTGATCACAATATATTGATTATGAACTGTAGATTAAAACTGAAGAAACTGGAAAAAGTTGGGAATTTAAGGAGATGGGACCTGAAAGAACTGACAGAATCAGAAGTTGTACAGTGTTTCAGGAAGAGCATTAGGGAACGATCTACAGAAATGGGGGAACGTAATACAGTATGATGGGGGATCTGAGTGGTGTACTGTCAAGGGGGAGGGGGTTCCTCAGGGATCAGTGTTGGGGCCGCTGTAGTTCCTTATTTATATAAATGATATGCCCTCAAGTATTACGGGTAACTCTAAAATATTTTTGTTTGCTGATGACACTAGCTTGGTAGTAAAGGATGTTGTGTGCAACATTGACTCCGTTTCAAGTAGTGCAGTACATGACCTCAGTCAATGGCTTGTAGAAAATAAACTAACGTTAAATCACAGTAAGATTCAGTTTTTACAGTTTCTAACACACAATTCAACAAAACCTGACGTTTTAATATCACAGCATAGGCATATGATTAGTGAAACTGAACGGTTCAAATTCCTAGGTGTTCAAATAAATAGTAAGGTGTTGTGGAAAGCCCACGTTCAGGATCTTGTTCAAAGACTTAATACTGCCATTTTCACTATTCGAACGGTACCGAAAGTGAGTGATACTTCGCCAAGTAAATTGGTCTACTTTGCTTATTTCCATTCACTTATGTCGTATGGTATTATGTTTTTGGGTAACTCTTCCCATTCTAGAACGATATTTTTGGCTCAGAAACGAGAGGTTCGGGCAAAAAGTGGTGTGAGTTCACGAACCTCTTGTCGACCTCTGTTCAGGGAGTCTGGGTATTTTGACATTGGCCTCTCAATATGTATATTCCTTATTGTCGTTTCTTGTTACCAATATTAGTTTATTTCCAACAATAAGCAGCTTTCACTCGGTTAATACTCGGGAGAAATCAAACCTCCATTTGGATCGGACTTCCTTAACTCTTGTGCAAAAATGTGTGCAGTATACTGCTGCATCCATTTTCAATAAGCTGCCACTCGAATTCAAAAATCTTAGCAGTAATCCACGCGCTTTCAAATCGAAACTGGAGTGTTTCCTCATGGGTCACTCCTTCTATTCTGTCGAGGAGTTAATTGAAAAATTAAGCTGATTCTCATTGTACTGCTGATAGCGTTTGCTTAAACTTATGGACTGATTTTCTCTCAGGTTCATGAACATGTATTTTTATCTGTTATTACTTTTATGTTGTAAGTTCATGTGTCGCCCTAACCACCGTCTGCTTCACGTCTGCTGTGCAGCGAGCTACCTTAATTTAAGTATTAACTGTATTTTTCTTACTTGTCACTTCTTCTTCCGTGTGTTTTTGCTTTTGCTGCCTCGGAGTGTAGCGGCAGTGGGGAGTCTAGTGCGTCGCATGGTGCACCCCAGGTGTTAGATGCTTCACCCACTGTCCCTGCTGTCGAGACATCTTCGCGGGTACCGGGCGCGGCTGGCCACCCTCTCCCCAAGGGGAGTGGCGGGTTCAGCGGCGTTCGCGGCGCACGAGGCGGAGGGTCAATGTGGAGGCTGGCCGTGTGGCATCGCCCGCTCTGCCTGTGAATGGACATGTGGCTGCTCCTTCAGCAAGGTCCGAGCAGGCACACGGGGGGAGGGGTTTATTAGTTATTGGGAGCTCCAACGTTAGGCTGGTGATGGAGCCCCTTAGGGAAATAGCGGAAAGGTCGGGGAAGAAGGCCAGTGTTCACTCTGTGTGCTTGCCGGGGGGTCTCATCCGAGATGTGGAGGGGGCCCTACCGGCGGCGATAGAGAGCACTGGGTGCACCCGACTGCAAATTGTTGCTGATGTCGACACCAATGACTCCTGCCGTCTGGGTTCAGAGGTCATCCTCAGTTCGTACAGGCGGTTGGCGGAGTTGGTGAAGGCGGAAAGCCTCGCTCGCGGGGTGGAATCAGAGCTAACTATTTGTAGTATCGTTCCCAGAACCGATCGCGGTCCTCTGGTTTGGATCCGAGTGGAAGGCTTAAACCAGAGGCTCAGACGATTCTTCGGAGAGCTGGGGTGCAAATTTCTCGACCTCCGCAATGGGGTGGAGAAATGTATGGTCCCCCTGAATAGGTCAGCCGTGCACTACACGCCGGAAGCGGCTACGAGGGTAGCGGAGTACGTGTGGAGTGCACATGGGCTTTTTATTAGGTTAGAGAATTCCCTCCCTAGGCCCGACAAGACGCCTCCTGAGACGCGGCAAGGCAGGAGTAGGCAAAATGCGACAGGGAATAACAATATTAATGTGCTAATAATAAACTGCAGGAGCGTCTATAGAAAGGTCCCAGAACTGCTCTAATTAATAAACGGTCACAACGCCCATATAGTACTAGGGACAGAAAGTTGGCTGAAACCACATGTAAACAGTAATGAAATCCTAAACTCCGATTAGAATGTATATCCCAGAGAAAGGCTGGACAGTAAAGGGGGAGGCGTGTTTATAGCGATAAGAAGTGCAATAGTATCGAAGGAAATTGACGGAGATTCTAATTGTGAAATGATTTGGGTGAAGGTCACGGTTAAAGCAGGCTCAGACATGATAATTGGATGTCTCTATAGGCCACCAGGCTCAGCAGCTGTTGTGGCTCAGCACCAGAAGAATAATTTGGAAAATATTTCGAGTAGATTTCCCCACCATGTTATAGTTCTGGGTGGAGATTTTAATTTGCTGGATATAGACTGGGAGACTCAAACGTTCATAACGGGTGGCAGGGACAAAGAATCTAGTGAAATATTTTTAAGTGCTTTATCTGAAAACTACCTTGAGCAGTTAAACAGAGAACCGACTCGTGGCGATAATATATTAGACGTTCTGGTGACAAACAGACCCGAACTATTTGAATCAGTTAATGCAGAACAGGGAATCAGCGATCATAAAGCGGTTACTGCAACGACGATTTCAGCCGTAAATAGAAATATTAAAAAAGGTAATAAGATTTTTCTGTTTAGCAAAAGTGACAAAAAGCAGATTACAGAGTACCTGACGGCTCAACACAAAAGTTTTGTCTCAAGTACAGATAGTGTTGAGGATCAGTGGACAAAGTTCAAAACCATCGTACAATATGCGTTAGATGAGTATGTGCCAAGCAAGATCGTAAGAAATGGAAAAGAGCCACCGTGGTACGACAACCGAGTTAGAAAACTGCTGCGGAAGCAAAGGGAACTTCACAGCAAACATAAACATAGCCAAAGCCTTGCAGACAAACAAAAATTACGCGAAGCGAAATGTAGTGTGAGGAGGGCTATGCGAGAGGCTTTCAGTGAATTCGAAAGTAAAGTTCTATGTACTGAATTGGCAGAAAATCGTAAGAAATTTTGGTCCTATGTCAAAGCGGTAGGTGGATCAAAACAAAATGTCCAGACACTCTGTGGCCAAAATGGTACTGAAACAGAGGATGACAGACTAAAGGCCGAAATACTAAATGTCTTCTTCCAAAGCTGTTTCACAGAGGAAGACTGCACTGTGCTTCCTTCTCTTGAAGTCGCATAGTTGACAAAATGGTAGATATCGAAATAGACGACAGAGGAATAGAGAAACAATTAAAACCGCTCAAAAGAGGAAAGGCCGCTGGTCCTGATGGGATACCAGTTCGGTTTTACACAGTGTACGCGAAGGAACTTGCCCCCCTTCTTGCAGCGGTGTACCGTAGGTCTCTAGAATAGCGAAGCGTTCCAAAGGATTGGAAAAGGGCACAGGTCATCCCCGTTTTCAATAAGGGACGTCGAACAGATGTGCAGAACTATAGACCTATATCTCTAACGTCGATTAGTTGTAGAATTTTGGAACACGTATTATGTTCGAGTATAATGACTTTTCTGGAGACTAGAAATCTACTCTGTAGGAATCAGCATGGGTTTCGAAAAAGACGGCCGTGTGAAACCCAGCTCGCGCTATTCGTCCACGAGACTCAGAGGGTCTTAGACACGGGTTCACAGGTAGATGCCGTGTTTCTTGACTTCCGCAAGGCGTTTGACACAGTACCCCACAGTCGTTTAATTAACAAAGTAGGAGCATACGGACTATCAGATCAGTTGTGTGCTTGGATCGAGGAGTTCCTAGATAACAGAACGCAGCATGTCATTCTCAATGGAGAGAAGTCTTCCGAAGTAAGAGTGATTTCAGGTGTGCCTCACGGGAGTGTCATAGGGCCGTTGCTATTCACAATATTCATAAATGACCTGGTGAGTGACATCGGAAAGTCTCTGAGGCTTTTTGCAGATGATGCTGTGGTGTATCGAGAGGTTGCAATAATGGAAAATTGTACTGATATGCAGGAGGATCTGCAGCGAATTTACGCATGGTGCACGGAATGGCAATTGAATCTCAATGTAGACAAGTGTAATGTGATGCGAATACATAGAACGATAGGTCCCTTATCATTTAGCTACAAAATAGCAGGTCAGCAACTGGAAGCAGTTAATTCCATAAATTATCTGGGAGTACGCATTAGGAGTGATTTAAAATGTCGACTGTCAATGGTAAGAAAAGTGTTTCTAAAGAAGAAAAATTTGTTAACATCGAGTATAGCTTTAGGTATCAGGAAGTCTTTTCTCCGAGTATTTGTATGGAGTGTAGCCACGTATGGAAGTGAATAATGGACAATAAATAGTTTGAACAAGAAGAGAATAGAAGCTTTCGAAATGTGGTGCTACAGAAGAATGCTGAAGATTAGATGGGTAGATCACATAACTAATGTGGAGGTATTGAATAGGATACTGGAGAAGAGAACTTTGTGGCACAACTTGACTAGAAGATGGGGTCGGATGGTAGGACACGTTCTGAGACATTAAGGAATCACCAATTTAATATTGGAGGGCAACGTGAAGGGTAAAAATCGAGGAGGGAGACCAGGAGATGAATACACTAAGCAGATTCACAAGGATGTAGGTTGCAGTTGGTACTGGGAGATGAAGCTTCCACACGATACAGTAGCATGGAGAGCTACATCAAACCAGTTTGTGGACTGAAGACAACAACAACAACAACAACAACAAGAAGGTATTTGTCTCATGTGTAACCTTCAACAGAAGTGGGGCAGACAAGAGGGTTAGATTATATGTACTTTCCATTGAAATTGATCCATAATGGGGAGATACTCAATGGGAAAATAATATGCTAATTTATTATCCACAGACCGCAAATGGACTGATCATGAACGAGGAATGAAAATTTGGTCACACTTCTGATAGTACACGTATTATTTAACCCCCCCCCCCCCCCCCCCTCTCTCTCTCTCTCTCTCTCTCTCTCTCTCTCTCTCTCTCTCTCTCTCTCTCTCACACACACACACACACACACTCAATCGCGCGCGCGCGCTTGTTCTACTAAGTAATTCAATTCATTAATGGTGTCGGAAGAGATGGTTAGCAAGAAATCCTTTAGGCTCCTCGTAAACTGAAATCTGTCAGTAGTAAAGCTTTTTATGGCTGCCGGCAAGTTATTGAAAACATCGTTCTCCTTAATGATGGAGACTTTCTTGCACCAAAGTAATTAACTTACCAATTTTTGTGGAGATTATTCACTTCTAGTTATGACTTCATGAAATGAGCTGTTGATTTGAAAATATTCATTTGTTTTTAAACACAATATTCACGGGGAGAACGTATCTTCCATCTCCACCAGTTAACTGATCTATTTATATGACCCTTATTCTAAGTTGTGTTATATTAACGGTAAAACACAAAACATTTCTTACATGCATTTCCACTATTTTCCAACAAGCTGACAATTTTTCATGAATAATATATTAATAGTGAAATTTTTAGAAAAATTTTGAAAGACAGGTTTTGCGGGCAAATTTCAAAAATTAAAAGACCATAGTGTTCATTATAATACAATTTCTCCATGGTTTTTAATTCCTACTCAGAAGTTTTCTTTTGTTTCCTTTACTGCTTGCTCAGCAAACAGATTGAATAACATCGGGGATAGGCTACAACCCTGTCTCACTCTCTTCCCAACCACTGCTTCCCTTTCATATCCCTCGACTCTTCATGCCCTCGAGTAAGAAAACTGGTCGTTAGAATTCCATGGTTCTGGGATAAATGGTTTGAGAGGAAAGGTACATTTAGTTAGAAAAGTTACGGAAAATTTAAAGTTGTATTGCACTTACCGTCGTACATGCACTCATTTAAATTCATAGTTTCTTTCACTTTCCAATAGTACGCATGCTGTACATAAACATAACATTTGTTTCATGATATTTACTTTTTTATTTCTTGCAAGTCTTCTAGAACTTCTTTCGAAAACTTTGTGGGTAGATCTTGGCATTTGTTTTGTTCAGAAACGTTATTACTCTAGCAAACAACTGACTACGAGACAAGAAAAAATGTATTCAATAGGTGAAAGCTCAAAGCTACGGGTAAAATGTCCCTAGGCTTATCATCTCAAAGAAGAGATGGCACAGAGAAACAAGTGGGCATGTCTTACATAGCAAGCTGCCATTTAAACCGACATTTAGAACCTTCAAATACGGATTTGGACTAAAATACTTTCATATTCACACTAAGTGTAAATAAAACTGGTACAATCACCAATAAACAAAATTATTTTCATTGTTTTCGGGGTTCCTTTTGCCTTTCGGAATAAATATATTGCGAATCAGCAGTTAACATGCCTGGTTCCCCAAACAGGAGACGACTAGAAACTTCCGAAATGTGGTGGTGTAGAAGAATGCTAAAAAAGTTTTGATCGAATAGCTGATGGGGAGATACGAAATCAGATTAGGGAGCAGAGAAATTAATGGCACAAATTGACAAAAAGAAGCGATCGTGGGTAAATGTCATATTTCGATTCCACCCATCCGCTGTGACCCACGACGTTCTGCATGACGTTGATTAGTTGCATTTCGAAGGATACCAGTGGCCTTATTAAATGTCAACTGCGATTGCCTTCGTTTCTAGAGCAATTTATAATGTTCGTTAACTATGATTTTTTTCGGAATATATCGTGATGAACTCTGGGAGGAACCACAGAACACAGCTTAAATTGTCGTTGAAGAAACGAGTAGTGATTGTATTTTTATCTTTCTTATCCGACACGTTGGGGAATCCAAGGTATAATGGGGTACACAGTTGAAAACTTTGATTAAATGTACAAAATTGATAAATAAGAGAGTTACAAATTTTTATATGAACACATTATGATGTATTAATCACAAAAATACAAGAACATTGCCATAAAATAAAAGAACAATATTTTCTCACTCAAAAACAGAAATTTATAACATTTGCACGCGTCACAATGGGGTGGTAAATACAAGTGATTACAAAAACGTATAAAATTATCCGAAATGCAGAAAATATTGGCTTGCTCGTTATTTTTTGTAGTTTAAAGTGAGTATTAATGTCAAACTACAGTTTTCATGAATCGTATCCTTTCCTTGAGGCTGTTTACAAAATTCACACACGGGGAGACACTCATCATCTTCGCTATCTATTCCTGCACAAGAATCGTGTGTCAGTTTTTTGCAGGTGGAACAAGCGACCCAACTTCCAACTGATTTTGAATATAACCCACCACAATATACACATTGACAGTCAGAACTTTCCTCATAATCACTCTCGTTAGTATTGTATTCTCTCCCCTTTTTTCCATTTACCTTCAGAATCTTTCTCTCTTTTTTGAGTTCTTAATTTTATTCTCTTTCGCAGAAAGTTTTCTGTTTGCTCTTTCTTCTTTGTCAATGTTCTTTTTTCTATTTCTCCCATTAATGACTTTTAACTCTTTTTTTGTACGGCGAATCAGTTAAAACAACGTTGTTCCCCCTTTTCAGTCTCGCTCTTTTCTTGCTTTCGTTAACTTTTGACAAGAAAATCAGAATCTCAGGTGAAATATGAAATGAGGAGGTTGTGTTGTCAGTTGTCATCCAAGAGCACCCAAGATTAGAACAATTAGCCCCAATAACTTTGTTATTCTTAGGCGGCAGTTCATTGTAACAATTCGCTGAAACCTCGTCCCCTTGATTATCCAGCCCGTTTGAGTCGTCTTTTTCAGCTGGTGTGCTAGGTGAAGGCAATTCCAATTGTTCAGATATAATAACCTCTTTATCTGACGGCCTATCACGTCCGCTGTCAGTTGTGTGTGCCGGGAGGAAGTGTGCGTCGTGAATATGGATGGGTCCGTGGGCCATATTGCAGTAGCTTCGAAACCTTTAATAGCGGTTTTCATTGTTGCGCTTTAGACGAAAGCTGAACCAAAAAGCGTTGAAATTTCAAAGATAGTTACGACTTTCGCTGCATGGTTCCGTAGCCATTTTCGAAGCTGATCACTATAACGAGGATTTATAAAACAAACATCAAGCGGCTGAAGTCTGTGAGAGCAATGTGGTGGTAAAGAAACGCCACTCTCCCTCGCGTAGTCCATAACGTCAATGTTCGTGGTATGTGCTGAGTGGCCATCTGATATAAGGAGAACTGGGACCTGCTTTGATGCCTTAGAAAATACCACTAATTGTGGAAACCATACAAATAAGGACTCTGTGGCCATACATGCTGTGCTGTGGACCTCAGCGCAACCTCCTGCTGCCTGTCCTAACTCAAATTCTTTCTGCTTCTTCTTTCGTGGAAAAATAATCGTAGGAGGAATGTCAGCTCCGCTTGCTGACGTACTAATGAGGCTGGTTGCAGTTTCGCCCCTTTCTGCAGATGTTAACGATCGCACTGGACGGTTCCCTTTGCAAGCTGCGATGTTCGATTAGTTTTTAGCATTAACCGAGACGCCTGTTCCATCACAATTAGTTATTTGAGAAGTCATTAGTTTGTGATTGTCAGTTACATCTGTAAGCAACGAAAAAAACCTATCGACAGGTACTTTATTAAAATCCATGATTCTTGTACCAGATGTTGCTTCGGGCTTGCGAACAAACCCGCATTTGCTTCTTCATTGTTTCATGATGTAATAAAGATTTCGATTTGTTTTGCTCGAAATTTTCGAAAAGGTATCTGTGAAACGTGCAAAAATTGAAATGGCAAAACTGTGCACCTGCCGAAATACGAGTGCGTATACTCATTTGAAAAAATGTTCCTAAACTGATTCTGATACGCTAGAGGTTACCTCACAGTAAACAGCAATTGTAGTTGACCATTTGCCTGCACCGTATAAAGTACGGCCAATAAAATATTTTTGTAGGGAGGACACATCATCTCATCCTAAATGGAGAGTTCATCTATACGTGTAAAAGTAACCACTTGTGCCAGAGGGAAGCGTGTTGGGAGCCTTACTGTTCATGTTGTATATTAACATTACAGATAATATAAGAAAGCTCACATATTTCGAAAATGATGCCGATATCGACATTGAGGTAACAAAGGTCGTGTGAAGCGATATGCACATACAGGGGATAGTAAAAATGTGACCACCTATACTTGCATCTACATGGATACTCTGCAAATCACATTTAAGTGCCTGGCAGGTTGTTCATCGAACCACCTTCACAAGTCTCTATTATTCCAATCTCGCATAGCACCCGGAAAGAATGATCACCTGTGTCTTTCCATACGAGCTCTGACTTCCCTTATTTTATCGTTGTGGTCGTTTCTCCCTACGTAGGTCGGTGTCAACAAAATATTTTCGCATTCGGAGGAAAAAGTTGGTGATTGGAATTTCGTGAGAAGATTCCGTCGCAAAGAAAAACGCTTTTCTTTTAATGATGTCCAGCCAAAATCCTGTATCATTTGTGTGACACACTCTCTCATATTTCGCGATAATAGGAGGACGTGTTGCCTTTCTTTGGACTTTTTCGATCTACTCCGTCAGTCCGATCTTTTAAGGATCCCACATTTCCCAGCAGTATTCTAAAAGAGGACGGACAAGCGTAGTGTAGGCAGTGTCCTTTGTAGGTCTGTTACGTTTTCTAAGTGTTGTGCCAATAAAACGCAGTCTTCGGTTAGCCTTAACCGCAACATTTTATATGTGTTCTTTCCAATTTAAGTTGTTCGTTATTGTATAATAATAATGGCGTGTGACGAGGGCCTCCCATCGGGTAGATCGTTCGCCTGGTGCAAGTCTTTCGATTTGACGCCACTTCGGCGACTTGCGCGTCGATGGGGATGAAATGATGATTAGTACAACACAACACCCAGTCCCTGAGCGGAGAAAATCTCCGACCCAGCCGGGAATCTAACCCGGTCTTTTAGGATTGACAGTCTGTCGTGCTGACCACTCAGCTACCGCGGGCGGACGTTAGTTATTGTAACACCTAGTTAGTTAGTTGACTTTACGGCTTTTAGATTAGACTACAACTTCTCTGATAGTGATTGGTCCATTCTGCTTCACCAGCAATATTGCGGGATCAGTAACGACCTGATTTGCGGATATTGCGGGCGTACCTTAACTGGCTTCTGTCTTCATTGATTAGCGGCTACCTTTGAAATGGTTGTACCACTCCTTTAGCCCTGCAGTACCCATTACTTTGTCCACAAACACACGATGGTTTCAACTTGAGAATCGCCAAGCTTGGAGCCAAATGTGATGTAAAGACGTCATTTTGCTCAGAATACTAAATCCAACGTGTACGACTTGCAAGTGTTCCGAAGTAGTGGAGAAAATCAGGTATGTGTGCTAAATATGCCTGAAAACATGAGCCCATGCGCGCCCTGATACCATTGTTGATTTCAACAATTAAAAAAGGTCGGATATTTTTTGAACAGCTCATGTATATAAGCCATCGCCAGTGATGTCGAAAGAGCAAGATACCCCTAACTACGCCAGTTGTATAGGTAGTTCGAATGGAGCGGTCTATTGTCTGACGTATCTCCATAACAGCTCCGAACCGAATACCCCAAAGTTCGACAAATGGTTCAAATGGCTCTGAGCACTATGGGTCTTAACATCTATGGTCATCAGTCCCCTAGAACTTACAACTACTTAAACCTAACTAACCTAAGGACATCACAAAACACCCAGCCATCACGAGGCAGACAAAATCCCTGACCCCGCCGTGAATCGAACCCGGGAACCCAGACGCGGAAAGCGAGAACGCTACCTTTACGTCAGGAATCAAGCTGAGCTCAGAAGGGCGCAATTCCGGGGCTGTCTCAGGCCGATACTGATCTTCGGCCTGACGTGGCTGCTTGTCCTGTTCCAGGGGTTGCCCCTCAGTCTGCAAGATCCGAGCAGTCGCAGAGGGTGGTCTTACTGGTAGTTGGGAGCTCCAACGTCAGGCGCGTAATGGGGCCCCTTAGGGATATGGCAGCAAGAGAGGGGAAGAAAACCAATGTGCAATCCGTGTGCATACCGGGGTGAGTCATTCCAGATGTGGAAAGGGTCCTTCCGGATGCCATGAAGGGTACAGGTTGCACCCATTTGCAGGTGGTCGCTCATGTCGACACCAATGATGTGTGTCGCTATGGATCGGAGGAAACCCTTCCTGGCTATCTGATTTGGTGAAGACTGCCAGTCTCGCTAGCCGGATGAAAGCAGAGCTCACCGCTCACCATCTGCAGCATCGTCGACAGGACTGACTGCGGGCCTTTGGTAAAGAGCTGAGTAAAGGGTCTGAATCAGAGGCTGAGATTGTTCTGTGACCGTGTGGGCTGCAGATTCCTCGACTTAAGCCATAGGGTGGTGGGGTTTCGGGTTCCGCTGGATAGGTCAGGAGTCAACTACACGCAACAAGCGGCTACACGGGTAGCAGGGGTTGTGTGGCGTGAGCTGGGCGGTTTTTTAGGTTAGATGGCATTGGGCAAGTACAAAAAGGGCGGCAGCCTCAACGAGTTCGGGGCAAAGCAGGACATGAGGGGACCAAGCAGCAATCGGTATTGTAATGGTAAACTGTCGAAGCTGCGTTGGTAAAGTACCGGAACTTCAAGCGCTGATAGAAAGTACCGAAGCTGAAATCGTTATAGGTACAGAATGCTGGCTGAAACCAGAGAGAAATTCTGCCGAAATTTTTACAAAGGTACAGACAGATATAAAGGATAGATTGCATGCAACCGGTGGTGGAGAGTTAGTCGCTGTTAGTAGAAGTTTATCCTGTAGTGAAGTAGAAGTGGATAGTTCCTGTGAATTATTATGGGTGGAGGTTACACGCAACAGCCGAGCTAGGTTAATAATTGGCTCCTTTTACCGACCTCCCGACCCAGCAGCATTAGCGGCAGAACAACTGAGAGAAAATTTGGAATACATTTCACATCAATTTTCTCAGCAAGTTATAGTCTTAGGTAGAGATTTCAATTTACCAGATATAGACTGGGACACTCAGATGTTTAGGATGGGTCGTAGGGACAGAGCGTCGAGTGACATTATACTGAGTGCGCTATCCGAAAATTACCTCATGCAATTAAACAGAGAACCGACTCGCGGAGATGACATCTAGGACCTACTGATAACAAACAGACCCAAACTTTTCGACTCTGTATGTGCAGAACAGGGATTAGTGATCATAAGGCTGTTGCAACATCCCTGAATATGGAAGTTAATAGGAATATAAAAAGAGGGAGGAAGGCTTACGTGTTTAGCAAGGGTAATAGAAGGCAGATTTCAGTCTACCTAACAGATCAAAACGAAAATTTCTGTTCTGACACTGACAATGTTGAGTATTTTTGGAAAAAGTTCAAGGCAATCGTAAAATGCGTTTTAGACAGGTACGTGTAGAGTAAAACTGTGAGGGACGGGATAAACCCACCGTGGTTCAACAACAAAGTTAGGAAACTACTGCGAAAGCAAAGACAGCTTCACTCCAAGTATAAACGCAGCCAAAACCTCTCAGACAAACAGAAGCTAAACGATGTCAAAGTTAGCGTAAGGAGGGCTATGCGTGAAGCGTTCAGTGAATTCGAAAGTAAAATTCTATGTACCGACTTGACAGAATATCCTAGAAAGTTCTGGTCTCAATTTAAATCAGTAAGTGGTTGGAAACAGCATGTCCAGACACTCCGGGGTGATGATGGCATTGAAACAGAGGATGACAGGCGTAAAGCTGAAATACTAAACACCTTTTTCCAAAGATGTTTCATAGAGGAAGACCGCACTGCAGTTCCTTCTCTAAATCCTAGCACAAACGAGAAAATGGCTGACATCGAAATAAGTGTCCAAGGAGTAGAAAAGCAACTGGAATCACTCAACAGAGGAAAGTCCACTGGACCTGACGGGGTACCAATTCGATTCTACACAGTACGCGAAAGAACTTGCCCTCCCTTTTAACAGCCGTGTACCGCAAGTCTCTAGGGGAACGGAAGGCTCCAAATGATTGGAAAAGAGCACAGGTAGTCCGAGTCTTCAAGAAGGGTCGTAGAGCAGATGCGCAAAACTATAGACCTATATCTCTGACGTCGATCTGTTGTAGAATTTTAGAACGTTTTTTGCTCGAGTATCATGTCGTTTTTGGAAACCCAGAATCTACTCTGTAGGAATCAACATGGATTCCGGAAACATCCATCGTGTGAGACCCAACTCACTTTATTTGTTCATGAGACCCAGAAAATATTAGATACAGGCTCCCAGGTATATGCTATTTTTCTCGACTTCCGGAAGGCGTTCGATACAGTTCCGCACTGTCGCCTGATAAATAAGGTAAGAGCCCACGGAATATCAGACCAGCTCTGTGGCTGGATTGAAGAGTTTTAACAAACAGAACACAGCATGTTGTTATCACTGGAGAGACGTCTACAGACGTTAAAATAATATCTGGCGTGCCACAGGGGAGTGTTATGGGACCATTACTTTTCACAATATATATATAAATGAGGTAGTAGATAGTGTCGGAATTCCATGCGGTTTTTCGCGGATGATTCTGTAGCATACACAGAAGTTGCAGCATTAGAAAATTGTAGCGAAATGCCGGAAGATCTGCAGCGAATAGGCCCTTGGTGCAGGGAGTGGAAACTGACCCTTAACATATGCAAATGTAATGTATTGCGAATACATAGAAAGAAGGATCCTTTATTGTATGATTATATGATAGCGGATCAAACACTGGTAGCAGTTACTTCTGTAAAATATCTCGGAGTATGCGTGCGGATCGATTTGAAATGGAATGATCATATAAAATTAACTGTTGGTAAGGCGCGTACCAGGTTGAGATCCATTGGGAGAGTCCTTAGAAACTGTAGTTCATCAACAAAGGAGGTGGCTTACAAAACACTCGTTCGACCTATACTTGAGTATTGCTCATCAGTGTGGGATCCGTACCAGATCGGGTTTGCGGAGGAGATAGAGAAGATTCAAAAAAGAGCGGCTCGTTTCGTCACAGGGTTATTTGGTAACCGTGATAGCGTTACGGAGATGTTTGACAAACTCAAGTGCCAGACTCTGCAAGAGAGCCGCTCTACATCGCGGTGTAGCTTGCTCGCCAGATTTCGAGAGGGTGCGTTTCTGGATGAGGTATCGAATATATTGCTTCCCCTTACTTATACCTCCCGAGGAGATCACGAATGTAAAATTAGAGAGAGGCTTTCAGATAGTCTTTCCTCCCGCGAACCATACGCGACTGGAACAGGAAAGGGAGGTAATGACAGTGGCACGTAAAGTGCCCTCCGCCACACACCGTTGGGTGGCTTGCGGAGTATAAATATAGATGTAGATGAGTGTGGTGCGTGATGCGGCGCTCCCCATCCCTATATACCGATCAAATCAGTCACGACTTGAACCGAGCGTGCCCGAACATTGTCCTACAAAATGATGGCCGCCTCCTGCAGAAACCGACGCTGCTTCTTTCTCTCAGTTGCTTTTCAACTTTGTAACACAGTCTGTTTCGTTTTAGAGTCCAAACCGCTTAACAGATATTGTTCAAATTTGTCATGGAGACAGTTTGAACCCTTAGAAAGAACATAGCCCACTTTAAAAAGCAAGAATTTTTTTTTTGAATCAGTGAACGTAAACTACATTAAAACTTACTTATTTTGGTTGTATAACTTAAGAATTCTATAATGTATAAGTACTTCAGTAGTCGCCGCGCGGGATAGTCTCTCAAACGAAATTGCTCCCACGTCCGAGGCCTTTCAATATCACGTCTTCCATTCCGCTTGTAGTTAAGAATATTTTGGGGAAGTCTTCACGATATTTTTGAATTTTTTTAGTTTCTGTTGAAAATACTTAATTTTTCTCTAGTATCTTCATTCCTAATCATTTCTTGTTGTGCAGCTCTTCGAATTTCTTAGGAACCTCATCTCTGCCGTGTGATTTTTTTTTTTTGCTTTTTTTTAAACCATGTTTTCGCTTTCATAGCATAATACAGGAACCGCGACCACGTTATAGAATTTCGGGACAATCTTTTTGTACTTTATTGCCCAATATTCAGATAATAGTGTCACAAACAGCTTAGAATTTGTGTAATTTATTTTAAGTATCAGAGTAAAAATCAGATCTTACAGCGTAGCCTAAATGAAAGATTAAGAGACCAGTTCTAAAGCAGGATTTTCCAAAACTAGTTTTAAACTGACTGAGTATTTTCCTCGGAGTGCACTTATTTTCGTTTTGTTCCTAGAAATTTTAAAGTTGTATTCATTGCATATTTCGTTCAGGTGGTATATAGATCTTTGGAGGTCATTTCGTGAACGTGAATCATGTCATCTACAAACAGAAGCACAATCAGGTATTTCTCATTCGTTATCCCAATTCCTTTGTCTTGTCATAGTTCCTGCTTTCATTTATGAAGAACGAAGTCAATGTAAATACTAAAAATGCTGACTTAATCTGCTCATTTAAATGTATACCGAACGAGCTGCCGCAGTGGTTATTACATGGTATGATGATGATGATGATGATGATGATTGGTTTTTGGGGCGCTTAACTGCACGGTTATCAGTGCCTGTACAAAGCTCCAACCTTTACACAGTCCAGTTTCGCCACCTTCACGGATGATGATGAAATGATGACACCACAGACACCTACTTCCCGGGCGGAGAAAGCAACCCAGCCGTGAATCGAACCCGGAATCCCATCACCAACAACGCTAGCTTCTACACGACGAGCTGTCAACTAGTACACTAGACTCGCATTCGGGATGATGACGTTTAAATCCGCATCCGGCCATCCTGATACGTTTTCCGTAACTTTCCTGAATCGCTCCAAGTAAATGCTGGGATGGTTCCTTTGAAAGGGAACGGCGGACTTCTTTTACCCTTCCCTGACGCAGTGCCAACTCCTGCTCCGTCTCTAATGACCTCGACATCGATAGCACATTAAATGCAATCCTCCTTCCGTCCTTCATTTAAAGGCATAGGTTTACGCAATAAGTCGGGCGTTAAAAGTTAAAAACTGCGTACTCGTCTAAGGCAGCATAATTTCATGGCGCGCAAATTATCGAGACTATATTCACCGAGCATTTGTGAAAGGCAGCACGTGGCGACTTCCAACAAACTTCACACATAATTTCGAAACTTGGCGAAACTTTTTTTCCCCTCTGACATCCCTGACATAATGATGAAAGGAAAAAGACTTTTATCACTTCTACATTTTCGCTGATCGTGCAGTAAGGTGTCAGCATCAGGCTTGATGTTTCACTTTATTACTTCTTTACTACTCACTTTATTCGCAACACATTTGTCAGACAGTATCCACAAACGTCGCCGAATGTACCTGAAAATTATAGAATTGTACAACACCTAGTTCAGTACATAAATATTGAGACGTTTTCGAAAAACTAGCTTCTCTTACAACTGAGGGTCTTCAACTGCAAAGGGTTATGTTTCTTCAGGTCAAGTTTTTAACACATTAACTGATACGGAATGTGAACGAACTTCTGAAGGTGTTTTACGAATGGGACTTCCAGTTTTCAGACAGCAATTTGGAGGGGAGAAGGGGGCCGTGGTTACGCGGTCTATTTGGAACTTCAGTGTTTTCGCAAATGATGCTGTTGCCTGTAATAAAGTTCTGTTTGAAAGAAGTCACGCCTTCATAAGATTTCAGTGTAGTGCAAAGCATGACAACTTAGTTGAAATGTTCCCGAAATGTAAAATTGTTCGGTTCACAAAACGATATAACCTTATCCTACGAGTATAGTGCAGCGAGTCAAACTCGCTATCGCTCAACCCACATGAATACCTGGGTGTAAAAATTTCTAGAGATTTGAAATGGAACCGTCACATAGTCGCAGTCTTAGGGAAATACGGTGGATGGCTGCAATTCGTTGGTAGAATTCTAGGAAAATACAATCAGTGTACAAAAGAAATTGCTTACTAATCACGCTTGCGACCCATCCCCGAATATTGCTCGAGATTCTTGGATCCTAATCAGATACAACTGCCCGGCGATACTGAATGTATACAGAGAAGGGCGGCACGAATGGTCACAGGTTTTTTGACCCGTTGGAGAATGTCACACAGTTTCTGATCAAATTGAACAGGCAGGCGCTTGGAAAGAAACGTAAAATATCTAGAGAAAGTCTACTTGGAATATTTCCGGAGGAATCCTTAACTGTTGAATATAGGCGAATGGTAGTCAATGGAGGGAATGACTGCGAATGATCGTTCGATTTGCGTTCTCTTCCGTAGGCTGCGATGCAAACCAATCCTGGTCATATTCCCGGTGTGAGATGTAGTTGGCAGCTCTGTAAATGCTGACCGGTGAGTCGCTTAAAGCCCAGGTGAAATTAATCTCGGAGGGACACATCACGCTCTCAACCGACTAAGCTTGTCCCCTAAGGATCGCCTAGAGCCTGTGACTAGTGCATTGAATGTAAATACGGAAAACTGCAAAAACTCACTTTTTGAACTATTTGTAATGCCATTAACTAGTTTTGTAACCTTTACAGACTCATCTTCAAATGTGGCACACAGAATTTCCGTCTCTCTGGCGTGGAGACAGAGCGACAGTTACATGGCGACATGTGTCGGAAAACCAGTTATTCCACTTACTGACTAACGGACAGTTCATGGTAGACACAGACTATCCCGTGGAAGAGTAAAGTATCTCGAGGAGACCTAATTAGAAAGTTTCTAGAACTGACGTTACATGATGAAAGTAGGAATGGAATATACTTAAACCGCCTACGTATTGTAACTGTAGGAAGCGTGAAGACCAGAAGAGACTAAGCACAGCACGCACAGAGGCTTTCAAGCAGCCACAGTTCGCACGCTCCATACGTCAGTGGAGTGGGAATAAGTCCTAATAACTGGTATACTGGCAAGTTCCATCTGTCACGCAATTCACGGTCATTTATAGACTACAAATTATAAGCTGCCTATGTTTTGTTTAAATTTGGATTACAAGAAAATGGGCGTTTTGCAAAATGTCCTACATAAGTCTCCTCTTCATCAACACCACCACCATGAGTGTTCTGCCCTAGGGCAGGTCTTCACATGTAGTTCTCCATGCAGTCCCATCATTTGTTACCCTCTTGTTTTCTCACAACTATTTTCTGTTCTTACGCTGTCCACCACCTGGTATGTTCTGCGTCTTCTTCTTCTTCTTCTTCTTCTCCTTCTTCTTCTTCTTGCATTCACCATTTCCTTCATACCATCAATAAACAATCTCTTCTCATTCAGTGTCCATGCCAATTGTGTTTGCTCATCCTGCTACCTTTAAAATTTCTCTCTGTTCTCCCAATCAACACCACCTCATTTCTCACTGTGCCTGCCTATTTTATCCCCTATCAACGCACCCACATAAAAGCCTCCTGTTATGAAACGTCTCGTTGGCAATTGCTATACGTATTTTCACCTCCTTATTACTTCCAATGTCGTCCATAATAGCACGTCGCAGTTATCTAAAAACACTAAATTGTTGTGTATCTTCCTGCCTAACATTATAGTTGTTCTTGCACCTATCACCGGACATTTTGCGTTTTTCTTATTATTTGTCATTCCAATTTACTCACGTCTCTTGTTCAATTCTTTTAACATTTCAGTCATACTTTCGCTCTCTGCCAATAACACCACATGATCCGCGAGTCTAATACATTCTGCTCTCCTAACAACAACCCGCTCCCGTCTATGTCGTTTCAAACGTTTTTGAATGACATGCTCCAAATATATTTACACACTAGGGAGAATAAACGTACCCCGGAGGACTTACCCCAGCGCGATTGAAATCGATACACGTGATGTTCATTCATGCCCAATAGTATCCGAACGACCTGAATTGAATTTCGCCTGATTCACATGCAACCCACATAGCGCAACTGTCTAGCAGGTCTCCTTATCGCTCCTTGGTACAGTCGTTTGACTATTGAAAGTGGTTCCAACAAGTCACCACGAGAAAAAACTGTTCTGTATTGCAATAACTCAAGATGCAAAGTAATACCACGATACTACAAATATCACCTTATCACAGATAAGATTGCCCTTAAGGCTTGTAGCTCACATTTATTACAATAAATGACATACCTGACATTTTACCACTCTCATTATTACGTCAGATAGGTAATGCACGTGGTAAATTCGTCGTATTCATGATTTACTCTTCAAAGTAACATACCGTACTTATTATTTAACACAAAATAAGATTAAAAATTAAAGATATTCACGAGCAGCTAATTGAGAATATTTATGAACTTCAAATGACACGACGAACCGTCTCGTTCTGCATATGGATGCAAACTCAGGTCATGCAGACTAAGCAATGATTTCGTGCCTGACGGATACTGACTGTCACTCCTGATTAGGCATACAGAGAGTGATATACCTCGATTTTAGACAGAGCCACTTTGCAAATTCCAACTTTAAATTACATATCGCAAGTATTTTTGCCGGACGCGAATTCCTACCCAGCACCTATTTTCACTGTTAACGAACGACGAGAGATGTTGAATCTTGGTTCTTAACAAGTAACTTATTTGAATTGCCGTGAGGTAAGGCTTTGTGTTGGACAGGGGTTCGAACTCAGAACTTAATCGGATAGATATCGACGCACAATCAACTGTGACATTTCGGGTTTTCTCGGCAGTAGCTAGATGTTTTAACTGAAATGACGAGACGAAACATACATTTTTTTCCTTCCCAAGACTCCAACCCGGCATCTATCGCTGTTATATTCTAGAGAAAACGAACGTTAAATATGGGTTTGTTGCACCAGCAGCGACATGTGAGCGTGTTTGAACTAGAAATAATATGACGAAGAGTTCAGTGCTCACTGGGAATACAGCTCCACACATCATATCGCTTTTGACTACACACATAGATACGTCAGCTTCCGAATTTTTGTCCAGCTCGGACTAACATCTTGAACTTACAGTGATCTCGCAAATAGTTCTGTGTCTCACTGGGTGTCAAAAACGTCACATATCGTTAGTGTTGACAAAGAATGAAAATACATTAAACATTAAAATAATTATCCACCAGCAGATAGGTGTTCTCATGCTAGAGCTTGATAATACATAATGAAATATATAGTGCCGGGCCAGGATTCGAACCCATTCACGCGCAGTATGTGGAGATGTTGAGGAATCTGCAGTTCTGAACAAACAACAAATTGTAGACGTGCTGTATTCTCACGAAGGGATCAAATTCAGCGTTAAGTACGGTCTAAGTTGCATTCCCAGATCAGAACCGATTTTATCGACATACAGAAGCTCATATAAAATATGGACTAAATGTCCTGTGAGCCTACATAGCGTTTGTTTCGTCACTAGAAATAAATAACAAGTATAAGAAAGGTTTCTACGTGTCGCCGCTCCAGTCTTTATTGTGATTCATCCTAACGTCTACTTTGTAGTAAAGGAATATCATTTTTCATGTTAATTTCAGACCACAATGTCATTATATCTTCTTCACTTGGTGTAGCCAGAAGAGAATGGAATCTGTCTCTCCTTATCTAAAATCATTGACAGAAGTTGGAATCGAACCCAGTCCATAGATATACAAGCATATTATAAGTATGTGGCTCATTTTTCTATCGTAACGCCGTTGCACCTCTCTGGATGAGAATTGACACACAGGCTTCCTGTAGTAATTTGCAGCAGGTTCAGTAAATTCATTTACTTGGTTGACCGAATCACAATGAACTAGCTGCCTCGACTACCCAGTGCATAAATTCGACTTTATTTTGTAATCACCGAAATAAAATCACGTACCTGCCACCTACACAGAACAGCCAACAGTGTAGGATGCACAAATTTGAAAAGGAAGTGTTTCTTTCCACTTGAGCTACTGTATTGCGCCATCTCTTTGTTGAAAACGTCGTGCATTGCAAATGTCGCATTTCATAAGTAAAGTTTTGTATTCCTAGAAACCCAAAATTTGTTTGTCAGCTGCGGGAAGAGGAGTTACCCGTTGTGCAGCATTGTAAGTTTTCACCATTGCACTATGAGCCGAAAGTATTTTTTTGCGATTTCCTTATCGATGTTTTATCTGACTGCTTGTAGCTCTTTCACAGAAGGGATAAAAACGTTACAGTCAGCGAGACTGGAAGTGCGAACCATAACAGATGCTATTTCTCAGGTCAGCGCATTACCATAGAGCTGGCGTAGAAGTACGTGTCTTAGCTTACTCTTACGAGTTCGATAATGTCTAGCACTCGTAAACCGCTATTTAAAGGACGAGATTAGTTGCGATTTCCACGTGCAACGACTTTTCTGGGCTGAAAACCGTAAATTTACAATCTTTTGTTACACCTAACGTGATAATAAATCAGATTATTCAATGGAAATGACAGGTAAAATCAAGTGAACTTTGAGGATAAATTCCGTGCGCACCAGGAAGGAACTCGTCGAACACAGAGTTGCAAAACATACGTTGCCTTGTTGTCAAATCTCAGTTACAGTACCAGCAGAAAGAAGACGAACCGATGTGATCGTACAGCGGGCTGGGAAGTGACCATAGCTGGTGTCTCCAAGTCGCGGTTGCTACGGCCTGGAATACGTAATACGTCTGATTCACATTTCTGTAACTAGGTTTAGGGACTGGAGCGTGGTTACTAATAATACTCCAAACTAACTGAAAACTAAGCATCATATACCCGTAACTCTCACAGTTGTTTTTATATTTATTTCGTAAGTGTACTAAAAACTAAGAAGCTCATTCAGAGACGTTTTGATGCCTCGCCGATAGTCGAGCAAAACAAACAAATAAAGAAAAAAAGAATGTGTGTGTGTATGATAGAGAGAGAGAGAGAGAGAGAGAGAGAGAGAGAGAGAGAGAGAGAGAGAGAGAGAAATCAAAAAGAATGAGAGAGAGTAAGAAATTGTTGTAAAGAAATTGAATCATGGTATGTAAAGAAATCTTTCATTAAAATTACACGTTACACATCATTACGAAATATCGTATTCATGATCTATGAAACAAAAATTGATCTAATGTAATCTAATCATATCATATTGATGGCTATCCATGAAGAGTCATGAATTACCGAAATTTTTGCCAATACCAGTAATGAAATCTAAACTTGAAAATAAAAGACGACAATTTTTGTAATAAACCTGGACTCCTAACAAGACAATTTCGTCCCTGTTAACTAACCACGAAAGATGTCTGATATACCTCCAAGCTCAAGTAACTAAGTGCGCATGCATTTAAAGATTAAGTGCATGATGTGAATTTATATGACGGAGATACGAACCCAACACGTAATCGTATTGTTAATTAAGTAAAATCAAATGTTACGTATCGCTTTTCCTTACCAGCTGCTAGGTGTTTGAATCTAAACTAAGGATACAAACTTTTGTACCTAAGTGACAATCTAACTACACGCCTACCGTGCATCCACAAATATAGCTTAAATATCAGTTGCTTACTCATCAACGGTAAGGTGTGTGCGTGTTTGACAAGAAATAATGACACCTATTGCGATTGTTGGCAACACATGAATAGACATTAAAAGCGCACGTTGGTTTTCACTAGCGGGACGGTGTGCACGTTATAGGGCTTGAACTGAAACTATGAATATTTTTGTATTGGATCAGGATTCGGACCCACATCCTTACCTTTGGAGGAGACCTAGAGAAGGTTGCAGTCTTGCGAAAAGGGACGAAATGGTTGAACTATAATGTCCCGAGAGCTTCAGATCCTCGAAAGAGGAGAAACGAATTCGAATCACAGTCCAGCACCAAATTTTTCAACGTCTCTAGTTGAATCAATTACAAGTAAAATAAGAGCCCCATCCTTTAAATGGCTATCGGTTCATAAAATAAAATAAAATTTTCTAATGTAAGTAAGTTTACTGGCGACTGTATTTCTGTTTACGATGACTTCCGCTATGTCATTTCCCAACGTAACCTGGCTCTGCCCAGTTGGTAATGATGGAACGTGATTTGTATTGCGAATTCTGGATTATAACGTCTTTCTTTTGAGGTTACCAGACGCAAAGTAAATCTGTTTGTGCTTCTTAAAAGTAAATGTCTGAACCCACGCATTGCTCCTGTGATAGTTCCACCAGGCCACTGTGCCCACATTTCCCAGCCCCAGGAGTGAGCTGCAATGGATGATGTGCTGAGCTTACAAAAGTAGTCACGGTGGATAAAACGCGAGTCTATTAAATGTTTAAGTAGAAAAAAGCTTCTGACGCGGAGATTATGCTATTCTCATGTCAGCAGGATGTAAAGACCCTTGTAGACATCATAGGCTCGATGTGAAGCCATTTTGAAATGTTCACAAATTCAGATATTTTCTTAGTTCGTGAAGAACCACTGGGAAGTGTGAAGTTACCGGATAATTGGATTATTACCGACATTATTACTATCATTTTCTTCATGCCGCTGCTGGAACACTGTACTTGAATATAAGTTCGTGCCTTTTGGTCACTATACAAGTAGTTTCCCAAGAAGAGGTTCTTTCTCTGTCTACAGAATTCTTTTCATGTTAATATCAAACATCAGCAATTACTCATAGATTACATTAAAACTAAAGTAATCGATGAAGACGTTACTTGATAACAAAAACGCGCTGCCATTCTTCTATTACTTGCGCCTAGAAATGGCTGTCGAGTGCTGCCAAACCAAAAGCTAAGAGATGTTACTGCCTGCCGATATACGTTCGAATCCCTGCCCAGTACAAAGCCTTACCTCACGGCAATTCAAGTAAGTTACTTGTTAAGAACCAAGATTCAACATCTCTCGTCGTTCGTTAACAGTGAAAATAGGTGCTGGGTAGGAATTCGCGTCCGGCAAAAATACTTGCGATATGTAATTTAAAGTTGAAATTTGAAAACTGGCTCTGTCTAAAATCGAGGTATATCACTCTCTGTACGCCTAATCAGGAGTGACAGTTAGTATCCGTCAGGCACGAAATCATTGCTTAGTCTGCATGACCTGAGTTTGCATCCATAAGCAGAACGAGACGGTTCGTCGTGTCATTTGAAGTTCATACATATTCTCAACTGGTTGCCCGTGAATAACTTCAATTTTTAATCTCATTTTGTGTTCAATGATAAGTACGGTATGTTACTTTGAAGAGTAAATCATGAATTCGACGAATTTACAATGTGCATTACCTATCTGACGTAATAATAATGAGAGTGGTAAAATGTCAGGTATGTCATTTATTGTAATAAATGTGAGCTACAAGCCTTAAGGGCAGTCTTATCTGTGGTAAGGTGTTCCGTGATATTTGTAGTATCGTGGTATTACTTTACGTCTTGAGTTATTGCGATACAGAACAGTGTTTTCTTGTGGTGATTTGTTGGAACCATTTTCAATAGTCAAACGACTGTACCAAGGAGCGATAAGGGGACCTGCTAGACAGTTGCGTTATGTGGGTTGCATGTGAATCAGGCGAAATTCAATTCGGGCGTTAGGATAGTTTTGAGCATGACTGTACGTGTAGGGTCAAATGAATGATTAGAGTTGAAGAAAAACTGGATGATTAATTCAAGACGAAGAGCTTCACAAATTGATAAGTCGATAACGTGTTGGGCCACCCCTGGCCTTTCCGCGGTCAGTTACTAGGCTTGACATTCACTGATAAAGTTAGTTTATACCCTTCTGACGGATATCGTACCAAATTCAGTTCAGTTGGTTCGTTACATCCTCAAAATCGCGACCTGCTTTAAAGAACCTGCCCATTGTGCTCCAGATGTTGAAAATTGATGAGAGATATGGCGATCTTGCTGAGCAATTTATTGCCTTGCGTGTACAAACACGTAGATACGATATCCGTGTGTGGTGCGTAAATTGTCGGTAGGCACCTCACTTAGTGTCCCGAGCAGAGTTCAAGCCGCCATAAAGACAAAGGGTGGACGCACTGCATATTAATGTCCACTAACAGGTGTCTGTACACTCACTGATAGGATAGTGTATTTCGAAATGTTAGCAGAGGCCAGAAGTTGGAGCATTTGGTCTTCCTTTTTAAAGCTTACGTGGGGCGAGTCGTAGAATCTCTAAAAAGAGACACCTCTGGCAACACTAGTTGAAAGTGGCCTTCAAACTAGCCGTCAGAGCTGCCGTAGCCGAGACGCCCCCTGGGTAAACGCTACGGATTTCTGCAGTCGCGCCTCGCGATCTGTCACGAATTATGGAATGTATTCGCAGATACCAATTGTAATACGACAACGGCTATACAGTTTGCTGGAAACGTACAGGATGTTCTGAAATTCCCATCACTACCTGCTACAACTTGTAGAGGGGACTGAGTACATAATACTCTTATTTTAAATTGTAACCTGTCTCCCGAGACGTACCGTATACTAGAACCACTTGAAAACATGTTGGTAACGCTGTCACTTTGATAAGTAATTTGTTACATTGAGGAGCCAAAGAAATATCGTTTAAGGTCCCCGCGAGCACGCAGAAGTGCCTCAACACGCCGTGGCATGGACTCTACTGATGGCTGAAGTCGCGCTGCCGGGAACTGACACCATAAAACCTGCAGAGCTGCCCATAAATCCGTAACAGTAAGAGGGAGCAGAGATCTCTTCTGATCAACACGTTGCAAGGCATTCCAGATATGCTAGTTAATGCTATAAAATTTACTAGAAACGTACAGTATGTTTGGGGAGTTTGGTGGCCAGCGAAAGTGTTTAGGCTCGGAAGAGTGTTCCTGCAGCCACTCTGTAGCAACTGTGGTTGTGTGGGCCGCTCCATTGTCCTGCTGGAATTACCCACTTCCGTCGGAATCCACAATGGACACGAATGGATTCAGGTGATCAGACAGGATGTATCTAGACGTATCAGGGATCCCACATCACTCCGAATGCGCACGCTCTACAACGTCACAGAGCCTCCACCAGATTGAACAGTCCGCAGTTGACATGCGGGGTCCATGGAGTCATGATGTCGTATTCATACCCATACACTTCCATACTGTATATACATTTTGAAATGAGACACGTCCAACCAGGCAATATGTTTCGAGTCATCAACAGTCCAATGTTCGTACCGATGGGCCCAAATGAGGCGTAAAGCTTTGTGCTGTGCAGTCAGCAAGGGTACACGAGTGGGCCTTCGGCTCTGAAAGGCCATGTAGATGATGTTTCCATGAATGGTTCGCATGCTGATACTTGTTGATGGTCAAGCATTGAAATTTTCAGTTATTTTCGGAAGGGTTGCACTTTCGCCACTCTGAACGATTCTCTTCAGATTCCATTCTTGCAGGATTTTTTTTCTGGCCGCAGAGATGTTGGAGATTTATTGTTTTACTGGATTGCTGATATTCACGGTGCCCTCGTGAAATGGTCGTACAGGAAAATCCCCACTTCATCGCTACCTCGTAGATGCTGTGTCCCATCGGCCTTGCGCCAAGTATAAAACCACGTTCAAAGTCATTTAAATCTTGATAACCTGCCATTGTAGCAGCAGTAACCGATCTAACAACTACGGTAGACACATGTCTTACATAGGCGTTGCCGGCGGCAGCACCATATTAAGCCTGTTTACATATCTCTGTGTTTGAATACGTATTATTATAATAGTTTCTTTGGCATTTCAGTGTAGATGTGACCGAGTACATCTATTGTTCTACAGTTTCACTCTTTAATAACCAAAGAATCAAAAAAATCGGTCTTCAGAGACACTGGTTTTACAGGAGGGCGTTTTCCAATTTGAAATTACAATGATATTATTTCCTTCAGCTGCTGACGGGCGTTAATAGATATCAACGAAGACAGGTGAAAATGTGTGCCCCGACCGGAACTTGAACCAGGGATCTCCTGCTTAGATGGCAGTCGCTCTATCCATCTGAGCCACAGACGGCACAGAGGATAGTGAGACTACAGGGACTGTCTCGCGCACGCCTCCCGCGAGACCCACATTCACACCTTTGTATGTCCACACACTACATTCGTAGCGTCCTTTCGCACATGTCCGGAAGAACAGACACAATATCCATATAAATATATTTTCCAATTCGCGTGCGCTGCGTCTCCACGGGGCACCACAGACGCACCTGCTGACGGTGAAGACACCCATAGTCGAAGACGTTGTGCAATGGCAACGAAAAGCGTGTGGGGAGGAGTCAGACGTTGTGGACAACGATCTTGATAAAGGCGACCAGCAGCTCTTCCAGTACTGTGCGCTTTGGCCACACAGGATACTCGTGTCGGTGTATTCGGCAAAAGTGTACTCAGAAATGTTGCTCTAACACTCACAGTCACATGAACGAGACTCGATCCAGGTCAGAGAGGAGACAGCTGTCAAATGACAGCATAGGATCAGACGTAAGTAACCCCCCCCCCTCCAGTGATTATAACCCTGTTGCATACCACATTAGCGAAGGTGTATTTATACGGCTGTAGCACGGATATACCTTTCCATACATGGGCTCCTCTTCAGAATATCGTCACTCAGTTCCCTAGAAGTTTATACGGGAATTTTGCAACATCCTGTATCTCTCCACTAACTATACAGTTCTTTCCAGAATTAGATCCCTCTGCAGTGGAGTGTGCGCCGATATGAAATTTCCCGGCAAATTAAAACTGTGTGCGGGACCGAGACTCGAACTCGGGACCTTTGCCTTTCGTGGGCGAGTGCTCTACCATCTGAGCTACCCAAACACGACTCACGTCCCGTCTAAACAGCTTTACTTCTGCAGTACCCCGTCTCCTACCTACAGCTGTTGCACGACATTCGAAATATACGGATGTATTTCAGAATTTCGGCGTAATGCAACTTCGCAGAAACATGGCTGAATTTTCCTGTATATTGTTATCATTAAAACCAAGCACCGTCTCTGTCTCCATATCAAAAAGTATTAGGTAATATTTTCATCATTTCTAGCACTATTAAAGTTGGTAGGTGTAGGAAAAAATACTACTATCATTCTGAAAATATCGTTGAGAAGCGATAGAATTCCTACAAACAAATTTAAGAAAATCATTTTGGGTACTAGGCCATGTCATTATACAACAGTGAAACAACTAAAATAACGACATTTCGACCATCATTTGAACGATCCTCTTCAGAGCGAATAAATGCCACGAAATTTCAAATCAGCAGCAGCGAAATGAAAGGTCGATTTGGAAACAATTTCTATTTCTTCTTTCTTATCTTCGATTAATTTCCCAAATATCTCGTTCGTTTCGTATGTTGCTTTCTTTATACAAGGTGCTCAACATTTCTAGAGCTTGCAATTTTACCTAGTAACTCATGCATGCAAACGTCATCTAACGAGGCTACAGAGCATCAAAATACAGGCACCAGCCCCGGCGAATGTATGTAAGTAGAGTGTGATGCCGTGATTATTTATCAATTTGATCATGTATCATGTTCCGGAAGTTACAAGGGAATATCGTTATCATACCTCTGACGGCGGAATACAAGTACTGGTACTGTTGTTGCTAACTTTCATAGGTGGTAGTATGGATCAAAGTAAGAAAAAAATGTCCGGTAAACATGGGCTACAAAATGCATACCTGAGGCGCTATGAGCACTTGTTCAACAGTGGAGATATGTTTTATGCTAGCGAAGATGAACAAGTCCTCACAGCTCTTAAGGTATGCATTTTACAGCCCATGTGTACTGGACATTCGGTCCATACTACCACCTCTGAAAGTTTCCTGCCCTACATCTTAGCTGCAACACTACTGGTACATACTGTCACACGCAACAGGAATGTCTTCTCTTCCAATTTTCCGTTATAGGGACATAACCTCAAATTTATACATTTATCCATCTCCATCATCATAGAAAATTGGTAACATCTTCATTGAATCTTTCTGTGCACACATATTTTACAGACTCCAGCGCCTGTAACTTCGATACCCTGTAGCGTCGCTGGATGACGTTTCCAGACATCGATTCCTATGTAAAACTTCATCTGGTAGGTCCCCTCTACAGACGCGATAAGTGTGTAGCACGACGTGTGAAACATTCTGTATGCAAAGTGAATAACATGGGTGAATGGGCTAGAACCGAACCGCCCCCCCCCCTCCCATTATCTCTCTCTCTCTCTCTCTCTCTCTCTCTCTCTCTCTCTCTCTCTCTCTCTCTCATTCTCTCACTTTCATTCTCTCACTCTCTCTTCTCAACTATCAACTGCCAGCTTTCCTTTATGTCTTTTAAGTCTTAAAATTGCTGTCTGATTTCTGGCAGAGCTCTAGATAACATGCCGCTCACTGTATTTTGTCGCTGGTTGCATCATCTTAAATTCAAACTGTATATTTTGCTCAAAATTGTCAGAAGTTATTTTGTAACATCTATAGATGTTATAAATATGGGTTGAATTTCTTCAACCGATCTCTAGCGGCTAGTGTGTTCTCTCAAAATCGATTTTCCTCTAGCTCGTCTCCTCTAATTCCTGTGTAAATATTTTGGATCAGTATTTTCAGCCAGGACGTATGAAAGTGATGGTTCGATAGTATCCGCACTTATCACTATTTGCCTTATTTGGTGTTGGTGTTATTTTTTTCGTTTAGTCTGAAAATTTAGCAGTCACGTCAGTTAGCATAGATGTTGAGGAGTGAAGCAGCAAACGTCGACAGAGTGAGTCCTCGCCGGTGCTGATAGAGCCTTCTGGTGGCGAAGCCCTGCACTACAGACAACTGAGTGTGTGAGGAACTAGTAGCGACATCTAGCAGCGAAGTGATGAACAGCAAAATGGCCGCGAAAATTGAGTGACTTAAATGTCTAGTTGCTGTTTATTTCTTCCTTTACACTATTATTACAAAACAGATTACGGCATCACTGCTCGGTTTGTCTGTTACCGTATTTTTGTGTATTTCACACATTACAAAATAGTTCTGTTCTGATAACATATAATGCAAACTACATCTCGAGCGACATTAATGTACGCAGCATGTTACATTCATCATTCCCTCTTCGTAATTTAGTATTACTAATAGTTTTGTCCACACTTTTAAGCATTAAAAATGGATATGTGGCTCGGAACAGGACTACTGTTACATTAAATGTTAACAACATAATCGCACAGTATAGTGAGTTAAAGAATATTGAACAGCAACGAGAACTGTAAGTAAGTTTATGCAGTGCAACGTTAGTGATATAATAGTACAACAGTAATAGGCGTTTTTCAGCACTTATTTCTATTTTACAGTTTCACTCATTACTGATGGCAAATGCCTTGCAGAGAACGTAATATTCTGCATCTTCGGTCCGGCCTTTACAATCTCTTTCATTGAACTGCACTTAACCTGGAGAGGTAGTAATACAATTTTTTCTCTGATCTACAAGATACTTTTACAAAAAGTAGAGGCAGAGAGGTAGTCATGTAACTATTAATCGAAATATTATATGAACTATATGGGCGTGTTAGTAAAATCACCAAGAAATTCCTCTCATTAATTTTAAGTGTTATCTGTTTGATACAGCATTCAGCTCACATAAAACCACGAGAAATATCGTTTTTATAAAAAAAACAGTTTATGTCATTAGTGACCTGTGTAAAATCAAACATCTCATTTTGACACTAGAATAATTTGAGAAAAAAAGGCCTGTTTTAGTTTTTGAAAATGCAATAAGTGAAAACAATGTATTTTTAAAAGGTATTGTCAATTGTTACGAAACGATTTATTATACAGAATTTATTAATCGCATAGTAAATCATGATACAAAAAAGAACACCTTGTTGGCTTGTGATACAATATTTTGCATTTTCTTATGACTTTGAAATAATTACTGCTTTTTCAGCACTGAGAATGAGTAAAATACATTATGTAATATATGAATCAGTATGATAAACTTTTTTCGAATATTCATTGTTAACTACAAGAAAATGGCAGATGTTTGGGTATTTACCTCAGAAGTATTCAGCACACGAAGGATAACAAAAATCATTTTTTTGGTAAGGTTTTTGTTTCATAGTTTCCTACAAATATTACTGATACCACAGTGAGATATATTAAGTACCTTAAAATATATGTAGATGTGGTGTGGTGAAGAAAGTGTGTGAATTAAAATTTAAAATGCTTGCACCAGCATAATGAGGTATATTTTGTAGTGTGGGAGTGAGCTCCACGTGGGACCCGAAGCACGGACCCCACGGGGGTGCCCGGCATGCGCCACATGCCAAGGCAGAGGTGGAGGCTAGTGTTCGGAAATCTGAAAATTCCAGCGCCGGCCGGGGATTGAACCCCGGCCCGGCTGGGGCGAATAGCCCCAGCCGAGGCGCTGGAACGTTCCAGACCCCCTTACCACTAGACCACCGGGGACCCCGGCTGTTTCTTGCTCCATAGTCCAGCTAGTGGTCGTAGAGCACTTCCTGTTGTCCCCCGTGTTTACACCGAGGCAGCAGTGGCGTGGTGTAACAGGAAGTGTTTACTTGCGTCCGCTGGATGTCCACTTAGTGTACGACTTATTTACCCGGCTGACGTTCGTGTCGCTATAATCTCCTTAGTTCCGTTACAATTACATGCAGGGACTGAAAATCTGCCTATGCAGTTGCACGCAGTCGCATCTCACTATTTGAACCTCTGTAATTCGATCGTGTTGTCAAGACCCATGTCAGAACTGTTTATCGAAGAATGCTCATGTGTTCGGTACATTTCATAAACGGAAGCGACTGGGATAACAGACAGCCCGTAAACATTTTGTAATGAAGTGTCAGCCGGTACGTAATACTCGATATCTGGAGTTGTTTTATCGGTTATTAAGATAATCGTTTCACCCCTATACACTTAAAAAATTCCCGTGTTTTCTTAATAAAGCATAAGCACAGTACATAAATCCCTCGCGAAAATGACATCGGAGAAGTACAAGTGTTCGAGTGCCACAGAAAACAAGTGGGTCCTTGAAGGTGTGGAACGGAGAGCAGAACTAAAATAAGATGTAACGTTTCGGGATTCCCTCATAGTCGCGTAGACACTCCAGAAGCAGGAAGATCCGTTTGATGACGTCTCTTGAGGAGCGAGGAAAAAATTCACTCTCAAATAACTACTGTACAAGATGCCTCGCCGCCTCTTGAAGGGTGTCATGGGATTCTGCAGCCGTGGACTCGGCGACCTGTGAGCCAACGCGGTGTTTCTGACCACATACATTTTAGCTGCGGGTTCTCCGACGTGCAAAGGAAGCCGCGACAATGGGGAGGCTCTGCGTGCCGTTTTGTAATAAGAACGCCTCTCCACATTTTATCGTAGGAATGATATAAATTTTAAACTTCTTAGATCCACCGAGTCATTATGTATTCTTAAAATATCTTTTAACTCTTTTTCAACACATATGTATCTTTTACCTCTTTCACTGAAGAAGCTGACCAACAGATTTTTTTTCAATTTCAGGTATTGGTTTTATTGCATTCTCCTTTAGCGTATTGGTCAGAAATTGTAGGTTAAGATACCTTTGCCTTATTGAGTATCGTTTGCTATGCCAAACTTCGACAGCATTCATGGTCCTGTGCATCGAATTGATGACGGTAGATAGCTGACCGAAATCACTTTGAAATAAATTCTCTGAACGCAGATAACTTTGATACAGTAGTGTTAGGTATCGAAGTATTATCTAACGCAACTGAAGCCAACCTAAGAGTGAATTTATTTCGAAATAATTTTAGTCGACTGTCTGTCTTCACCAATTCCACATTTCAGGTTGTGTACTAGCATTTTCCATCTATTGACTGATTAAATAGTCTACGCCACTGGGCACTTGCTACGCTGTTACTCTCCATGCTTCATCAAGGCAGTCCGGTGGAAGATGGACTCTACAGCACACGTGCGGCAAGACAAACGAACTACTTCTTCATCCCTGTATTGCTCCACTAATCGCAGTTCTTGTATGTCTTCCACAGGCATTGCTTGAAATGAAAATTACAACTGTAAAATAAATGTCTCGGATAACACTGTTTTCATAGTTTAATTTGCAATCATTTCGAAGTAAAGCAATGCAGTTTTAAATGACAACCAAGTTATGACATTTCTCGGTTGAGAAAAAATATTTCACAATTATTTTGACTTTCCTCTGGTAAAAAAGCTAGTCTTCCGTGCTTCAGGTATCAACAAGTTGTTTCGAACACCTCTGAAACGTCCGTCCATAAGAAGAGCTTTATTTTCAAACATTTTCTCCCCTTCTTCGTAACTGATCACCAGGATTCATTTGTCAGGAACAGGGTTATTATCAGTCTCCAAAAAAACTTCAGTCACTTTCAAAATATCTTCGTGCTGCCGAATCCCTGAACTACTGCCACGGTTATGGGACATCCCAGAAGCTTCCCTTACACAGTGCAGTCTTTCTCATAATTCGTTATACTTGCGACGTAATCTAAACCTTTATCTCGCAAATCTTGAAATTGCTCTTTAAACCCTCCGAAAAAAGGCACTGTCTACTCACCGCAGACTGTTTCCCAGCAGTTATGCATTCGTTTCTCAATCTCCACATCTGTTTCGTCAGGTTGGGCGAGAAACTTACAGTTGAGCCGTGATTCTACCATTTACAATTTTTAAACTGCCGCTGCTCCTATTCCGTTCGGAGTTCCTGTACAAGCAATTCGTATAATTACCACATTTCCGGTGCTCCTGGCACCGCTTACCATCCTTTCCCCTTTCTGTTTCCTTTTCCTTTCCTTTTTCTAACCACAGGCTCCAGTCACATTAACGTGATCACCGCCTGTGTCCGACGCTAATGAGTAGGGTATGCGTAACGCGGAAACTCAGCCACTTATGTGACATCCAAAAGGACGTGATCATTGCCTTTCGGGCCACAGGTGGATGCATTTTCGAAACGGCAGAGTTCGTAAAATGTTGGCGTGTTGCCATATTTAAAGCACTCCGCGCATGGCGCTGTCGAGAGCCGACGCTGAGGCCGTTGTGGTGCCCCACGGTCCAAAGAGGACAGGAGTTAAAGGAGACCGCAGGTGAATAACGTGCAACTGCTGAGCAACTGACCATGCACGTGAACCGAAGAGCCTACCGACAGTGTCTCCTCTAAGACCACTCAGCGAAAAATGCTATGTGTGGGTCTCCACAGCAGACTCCTGGTCCACACACCTATGCTGACTGCTGTTCGTCCGCGACGAAGGCTGGAATTTTCACGCCAGTTCTGCGACTGGGCGTCCACTGAACGGTGACCTGCGGGCTTTCCAAGTGACAGACAGGCGTCGGCGTGTAGGGCGCGATTCACCTGAAAGTGAACACCCTGCAACAGTCGGCGGCAGGGTTAGGACAGGAGGAAGGATCGTTACGATCTCACAAACGTTATCGTGACACTCCCGTCGTTCTGGAAGGCACAGTGGATGAGCAGAAATATCGGTCGGAACCGTTGCCACACCTACATCGAGTCTTTTTTCCCTCGGTATCTACCAGCAGAACAACTAAATCTGTGACACAGCTTGCAGTGTGAAAAGCACCAGGATGAGTTTGCTGTACTCCGCCGACCACCAGGCTTCCCGGAATCGAGAATATGTGGGACCACCTCGATGAAGCTCTTCCTATCCTGGGTCCTCAACCGAAAAACGTAGCGCAGCTAACTAAGGCACCGGCGTCGGCATGGCTCAGTACCTCACTGACTCCTACGCGTTTCTCAGTTGTCCGCGCTTCCCGTTAATCGTACCCCCCTACAGTAACTCAATGACGACACTCTCCCGTACACGTCAGCATCATCAACAGCCGCAGACTGCTGTTCACTCAGCCTGTCACCTCATTTATGTCTATACAGCATAACAGCTGTCTGTTACACTTCCTGGGACACTCCTGACGATATCCTTGTGTCTGATCAACGCTCGCCGTCGAGAACGTACTGGTATCTGTTGTAGACTTGAAGCCGCTCTCATATCTGGGAACCGACTCCGTATGCTCATACGACGCCCTTGGTTAACAGTGTGCAGTGGAGCACCGTGCCAAAGGCTTTTCTCAAATATAGGAGAGTGCAATGTGCTTGGGACCTTTCATCCGTGGTTCGCAGTATATAATGTGCGAAAAGGGCAAGCTGCGTTTCACACGAGCTTTCTAAAACCGTGCTGATTTCTGGACGTAAGCTTTTCGGTGTCTAGGAAATTTATTATAATCATATTTAGAATACGTTCTAGGATTCTGCAGAAAATCGATGTCTGTAATTTTGCACATCCTTTCTGTTACTCTTCTTTTACACGAGTGTCACCTGCGATTTTTTAAACTGCCTTAGGTTGGACCCATTACAGGTGTAATATTCAGAAGGCAAATGTATATTGATCTCGTTATATACGGCTGCAACTTGCGCTTTTGCCAGTCCTTTGCGAAATACTGCTGGGCAAGAGAAAGGCGATAAATGCGAATGAAGTAAGTAAAACTGAAATTGTTTTAATTTCTTCGCTGTCGCCGAATCCTTTCCAAGCGATGCGTCCTTGAGCGGGTCAAACAGGTAGCAATAAATGCTCTACAAGTGAGGTTGACTTTTGAAGTTTTTCTTACCAGTCAAGTACAATGCAGACAGCTTCCATTCTCCATAATATCAGCAATATGAAAATGAAAATTCACGAAAGTCAAATCTGGACTGTAGCGATAATGACGCAGAGTCTCCCAACCCATTACTGTTTCTTTTCCCTTCCAGTGGTTTCTTGGATCAGCTGCGCTATGTTTGGGCGAGCGTTGTTGTGTAATAGTATCACGTCTTTTCTTTGACATTGGCGACCCTTTCCTCTCGTTTTCGGCTTTACTTTGCTCATCACTATGTGTGAGTGGTCAGCGCTGCATCCTGTACGCTGATCTTCCAAATAATCACCAAAATACAACTACTTTGGCATCCAAATGATGGCCAGCATCACTTTCCTCGCTGATGCTCGAGTTTGAATTCCTTTCGGACAGGTGAACTAGTGTGCTTCCATTTCACTCCTTGTCTTTTCGAGTCGGGTTCCCCATTTTGAACGAAAGTTTAATCACACGTTAAAATCTCGTTCGAAAAAGGTTCACCTTCACGTTCATAGCACTCTTTGTTTCCTTGTGTTGTGTGAATTCTCTCGGGACCCACGTTGGACTTGTTTCGCTGTACTTGAGCATGTCAATGACGACGTTGTGGACTGTGCCACTACCTGTTGCAGCTATTTTGCTATTCAGTTCTACTGCAACACGTCGGCCATCAGGAGTAATGTCGTCAGAGCCGGCTTTAAGCGAAGGAGGAGACAGTTCAATTGGCCGGCCACGGTGTTTTTTTATTAGTCACTGAAGTTAGATTGTTTTTGAACTGTCCTACGTATTTATCAAAAATTTCCGTCGTTCGCACAGCTTCGACCATACTGAAAAAACGTTAGAGAAAATATTTCGGCCGTTTTCCGTCTTCTGAAAGGGAAAACGCATCGTTGAACGTTGTTCAGTTAATGTGGAAACTTCAACCAGATACGCCATTCTCAATTGCAACATTAAGGTTATAAATAAAACAATTATTTTTTGTCAGCCGCTCTTAGCTCATCACAGTCATGCCATCCTAAAGTCATGAAACTACAAAAATTCTTCCTACGGACTATTCGACTTCATTAATTTGCTTTGCAGGGGAAACTCACGAAGGAGTATGCGCTTAGTATTTAGTCGGTCATTTCTAGTTGATGAGAAAGTTAAAACAAACAAGTAGCAAACCATTGCTCATTTATTTAGGAACAACATTTATCAGATACAGCTGAGTAACGTTTAACCCAAACCTTAAATGTCATATATATGACACTGCTCGTAGCTGCATCATCTGGCAAGAGTACGCACTAACACCAATAACAAGAAAATGCACCATGACTTTCGTAAACTGTGCATTCTTCATGCCACTGTTGGGAGCAGACATCACACTCAATACAGTCTTCCGTGACAGACTCGTTTTAGTCTTCACCACACCTTGGGCAGTTCAAGACATGAAGTTGGAATAATAGACAATTGTGAAGGTGATTCGATAAACCCTATGCCTGGCACTTAGATATGATTTGCACAATATCCATGTGGGTGTAGATCCCTCCTTGGATTGTGCCCTGGTTGTTGCTGAAGATGATGGAGCAGTTTAATCCAGATTAGCCACAGAGATTCTACGTTGTTCGTTACTGATATTTTGTCCCTCCTTGGTTTAGTTTGTTTTCCTAACAATGCATTTTTGTACGTAGACTCAAACAGAATTCCGGATGTTTTTGCAGCTTGCTTTAGATGTTCGAAAACCTAAAATTGTGCAGTTCACAAAACGAAAAATCATAGTGTCCTATGACTACAGCATCAATAACTCTCATTTTCAGTCGGTCAGCTCACACAAATACCTCGGTGTAACACATTGTAAGGATACGGAATGGAAGCAGGACTGAATAAAACTCAAACGATTTCTACACCTGGATAAGCGTTCGACAATGTAAAATGGTGCAAGATCGAAGTTGTGAAGAAAATAGCTCTAGGCAGAGACGGGTATATATTAGTACAAGACCCAAGAGGAAATAAGAGTGGAAGATCAAGAACGAAGTGCAAGGATTAAAAAGAGAGTAAGACTTTGATGTAGTTATTCGCCTATACTGTTCAATGTTTGTATCAAAGAAGCAATGAAGAAAATAAGAGAGAGGTTCAAGATTCGCACTGAAATACGGGTTGAAAGGATATCAGTGACAGTGTTTGCTGATAATATTATCGTTGTCAGTGAAAGTGAATTACTACAGGATCTGATGAATGAAATATACAATATAATGAGTGTAGAATTAGGGGTCAGAGTAAATCAAAGACAATAGTGATGAGATGAAGCATAAACGGGAAAAGCGAGAGTCTTAACATTGGTGATAACGAAGTAAGAAATGGAACCATCACATCGTGTCGGTCAAAGATAATGGTGGTGGCGAACTGTAATTTATTGTTAGAATTAAAGAGAAATATAATCAGTGCACAAAGATGATCTTTTTTGAACTATTGGTGCGACCCATACTCTAATATTGCTCCATGGTGTGGGACCTGTCCCATATACGAGTAGCAGGGGATATTGAACTGTTCATAATAAAGACAGCACAGGTTTGTTTGGCTCACAGGAGAATGTAACAGAGATGCTGAAGAAATTGGGAGATGCCTGAAGATACACATAAGCTATCCCGAGAAAGCTTACTTGCCAAATTTCTAGAACATACCGTAAATTTTGAATATACGAGGTGTGTTAAAAAAAATTGGGAACGTTCGTAATTTCGCGCCAATGGCGTGTTGGGGCGAAATGCAGTTGACATCCCTGCACGCGCGTGTGCTTAATGTGTAACTGCGGGAAGTTTCACTGTTGTATGTCTGTTAGCTTATTGTTCAGTGCTGTATTGACTAGAACGTTGTGTCGCACAGTTGGCGAACTTCGAGAGGGTATAGTTAGAGGAGCAAAGCGCCTGCAATAAATTTTGCGTGAAACTCAAGAAAACCGCCGCTCGGGGTAGCTGCGCAGTCTAGGGGCCTTGCCACGGTTCGTGTGGCTCCCCTCTGTCGGAGGTTAGAGTCCTCCCTCGGGCGTGGGTGTGTGTAAGTGGTGCAAGCCTAGGGACTGATGACATCAGCAGTTGGTCCCATAGGAACATAAGAGCTAAACTCAAGAACACCTCTACAGAGACACGCCAAATGATGCAGGAAGCCTACGGTGATGAGTGCTTAAGCCGCACTCGGTGTTACGGATGGTTCACACGGTGTAAGAACGGCCGGACGGAAGCTAAAGACGACGCTCGTCCTCCGACTTCTGCCAGCAACGCTTGTGTCAGGAACGTCAACGATCCTGTGCGTGCTGAACGAAGACTGACTGTCCGAGAGATTGCAGAAGAATGTAACATTGCAGTTGGATCGTGAAATCCTAATACAGCGTCTTGCAATGTATCGTGTTGCCGCCAAGTTCGTGCCACGGCTCACGAGTCAAGAGCAGAAAGACCTCCACCTCCCAATCTGAGAAGAGCCTTAGGATCACCCAAATGAGAACGAGATGTTCCTTAAGAAAATTATAACTGGTGATGGGTCTGCAGTTATGACGTTGTCATGAAGGTTCAATCTTCACAATGTGTAGGGAAATGTTCTGAACGATCAACATATAAAATAGCTTGTCAGGTCAGCTTGGCCCTTGCAGACATTTATTTTCAAAGTTGAAAACCAAGTTGAGAGGACGAAGATTTGTAACGATAGACGCACGGTCCAGCGAATGGCGAACCAAGTCTGCTCCCAGAAGTGGAAACGGTTTATCAGTCGTGGGGGTGATCATATACAAATATGTGAAGGTAAGCGTAGAAAATTTTTGTGGACAAAGTTCCGGAATTTTTTAAACAGACCTCTTAGACGAAAGGTAATGAATACAGGCAAGTGGTCTGCAAATGTTCGTACGCTTGAGTTCGCTTCCATTCGCTGCTGTTGAAACTGGGCTTAATAATAATATTCCCTGTGTGAGATGTAATTGGAAAACTATGTAAACGCTGAGCTGTGCGCCGCTTACAGCCCACGCGAAATTATTCTCGGAGGGACACATCATTATCCCCTTCGTGCCTAAAGCTGCTTCGGCCAAACTCAAACTCAAACTCAATTGCCAGGCCGATAGCTCGTTATCCTACTGCTCTGCAAGTAACACTTGGTCTGAAACCATCTGTACGGTTATGTAGGTTAAGACACTGCAGCCACTCAAAATGGTGGCTCCACGTTTGCGAGTAACTGACGAGAAAAGAAATTCTGAATTTTCTGTGACACTCCGTAGCATTAAGAAAGCTGAGTGACGTTAGTTGGTTGTGAGGTGTAATGGAAAGGATAATAGCTTCACATGTTGTGTTCGGATACCAAGATTTAAAAGCCTGAAGTCTTATATTTCAGAAGCAAGGAGCGTAACAATCAAGTGATTTATGAACAGTACGTGCACACATTTTTGCTCGGTTGATTTTAATTGAGGTTGCAACGTGCAGATCAAGCAAGTACCGTACTGTAGAGAGGTTGAGCAAGAGAAGCGTTTGGAACATGTGTTTACCCTTATTTTGGATAGTTAGCTTTCTTATCTGAGAAGTAATTGTGGCTAGCCCTTGACATGCATCACGAATTCCTTCGTCGTTCAGTCTAATATCGCCTTCCCCCCCCCCCCCCCCCCCCCCACACACACACACAATACCCTCCACCTCTCATGATTTTGAAAATAAAAGTGTTCCTAGAAAAGTTGTTCACTGTACAGTTTATTTATGTGCCAAAGTTAGTGATAATGTGGGGGAGGGAAGGCCACAGACCTCAGGGAGGGGGGGGGGGGGTAGGACAGGGGGTACTGGCAAATGTCTGATGACACTCAGGAGCAACGGTCTAAGAGAGGCTGGGAACCACTGTTCAACTGCCTGTGAATGTATACTGAACATAAATGTGGAAAACTGACACAACCCACTTTTTGAATTTTTTTTAATTCGAGTTAACTAGTTTTGGAACCGTTTGAGGGACATCTGAAAATGTGGCGCACAGAATTCGCGTCTTTATTTCTTTAGATTGAATCTGGGTACTGGCTCTTTGACAATAAGACAGAGCACTCTTTAATGTATCGCCACGAGCGGCAGTTAAACGGCGACATGTATCGCGAAACCAAAACACCTACTTACCGTGGCAGCGTGGGCGCTATTGCAGTTAATATCCATCTAGCAACTTGCGTTTTAGTTGTCTGTTGGCCACTGGTCAATCTCTTTCCATTGTAAATATAAATACGAATTGTCACCATATATCACAAGCATAACGTTTACCACAGATGTACGTTACAAAGATCTTCACTTAAAAATACAGCATACTTTGCTCTGAAACAATTTTTTTGGATTTTTGTGCTTATAACACGACGGCGTGCTGAGAAGATAATGACTCGGTCTGTTTTATTTGAAGTCAGTAACATTCCACATCTTTACTATGGATATCTGCAGCCCTCTGCTTCGTACCGCGTTACATAGCGGTGTGTGACGTGACTATGTTGGGGGTGAGAAAAAGCTCACAACACTAAAAGCACGAATTCGAAGACTTCGTCCGCATGTGGAGCACACTCTCCTTGAGCACGGCAGTGCCAAACTACACACGATCGCTGCGGCATCTGCAGCAAGCCGACGTCCTTGGTTCACTGCCGTCGATCATCCTACACACAGTCTCGATTTTCGTCTATGTGCAAAACTAAGAAAACCTTCGAGCACTTCAATTATTTCAAGCGGTGCAAGCAGAGGTAAGGTTGTGGCTCTGTTAACATAGTCGAACAATATACTGTGACGGTGTCAACAAAATAGTATCTAGTTGGGGAAATTGTGCTGGTTCCGAGGGTGAGTGTGTTGAAAACTAAATTTATTGACGTGAAGAATACCGATGCAGAATGTTCATGAAGTTTGTTTTATTTAAAAATCTTTGTGACTTTTCACTCAAAACTTGTCAACATTACTTTTCTGTACGTCCTCGTACAATGGATGTCTCAAAAAATACGTACATTGATCAAAATAAGTGTTAACATGAATGCTTTTAACAGCACTAGGTTCAAAAAATTTTAACTCTATGCCAATTGCAGATTAATTTTAATGGCAGCTAGCGCGATTATATGAGTGGACTATTAGATTTAATGGTGAGCATTTATGTAATTTTTAAACATTCTCTGCCTTGTCATTCTTCCTCTCTTAAGTGCCTCGTCTTCCAGTAACACTGTCGATCGATAGCATGATCTGTTGTCCGTCCATGGTTTTTCAGACCATTGATTCAGTGCTGAACCCAAACTGCTGGTCTGAGTTATTTAGCCTGGATAATCCTGTGCGTCGTGGGTCACGTATGCCATTAATCTTTCAAAGAAATGGTTCAAATGGCTCTGAGCACTATGGGACTTAACATCTGAGGTCATCAGTCCCTTAGAACTTAGGTTTAAGTAGTTCTAACTAACCTAAGGACATCACACACACACACACACACACACACACACACCCGAGTCTGGATTCGAACCTGCGACCGTAGCGGTCGCGCGGTTCGAGACTGAAGCGCCTAGAACAGCTCGTCCACAATGGCCGGCCATTAATGTTTCATTGAATTATTAATTTCAACAAGTTTTATTTATTGTTGCGAAATTGCGCTACCAAAACAATCGAGTTTTGCTATGTGGATGCTGTTGAGAATTTCTGCATTTTCGTACCGCTATATTTTTGACTATATCTGTCGATGGTGTTGTTGTTGTCTTCAGTCCTGAGACTGGTGTGATGCAGCTCTCCATGCTACTCTATCCTGTGAAAGCTGCTTCATCTCCCAGTACCTACTGCAACCTACATCCTTCTGAATCTGCTTAGTGTATTCATCTCTTGGTCTCCCTCTACGATTTTTACCCTGCACGCTGCCCTCCAATGCTAAATTTGTGATCCCTTGATGCCTCAAAACATGTCCTACCAACCGATCCCTTCTTCTAGTCAAGTTGTGCCACAAACTTCTCTTCTCTCCAATCCTATTCAATACCTCCTCATTAGTTACGTGATCTACCCATCTAATCTTCAGCATTCTTCTGTAGCATCACATTTCGAAAGCTTCTATTCTCTTCTTGTCCAAACTAGTTATCGTCCATGTTTCACTTTCATACATGGTTACACTCCAAACAAATACTCGGAGAAACGACTTCCTGATACATAAATCTGTATTCGATATTAACAAATTTCTCTTCTTCAGAAACGCTTTCCTTGCCATTGCCAGTCTACATTTTATATCCTCTCTACTTCGACCATCATCAGTTATTTTACTTCCTAAATAGCAAAACTCCTTTACTAATTTAAGTGTCTCATTTCCTAATCTAATCCCCTCAGCATCACCCGATTTAATTTGACTACATTCCATTATCCTCGTTTTGCTTTTGTTGATGTTCATCTTATATCCTCTTTTCAAGACACTGTCCATTCCGTTCAACTGCTCTTCCAAGTCCTTTGCCGTCTCTGACAGAATTACTATTTCATCGGCGAACCTCAAAGTTTTTACTTCTTCTCCATGAATTTTAATACCTACTCCAAATTTTTCTTTTGTTTCCTTCACTGCTTGCTCAATATACAGATTGAATAACATCGGGAGAGGCTACAACCCTGTCTCACTCCTTTTCCAATCACTGCTTCCCTTTCATGCCCCTCGACTCTAATAATTGCCATCTGGTTTCTGTACAAATTGTAAATATCCTTTCGCTCCCTGTATTTTACCCCTCTGTCGATGGTATCCTTAATATTTTTCGATACGATCGCATTTCAAATGCCTAATAGAGTCCATGACTCAGCTCCATAGAGTAGGACACCGAACGTGTAACATCGAAGTAGTCGACTGCTCTGAAGGTTCTCAGCAGTCGCCGCGGACTAAATGACTGCAGGGGACTCGATGCATTGGCCATAAGTTTTCTAGTAATTCTGGAGATTTTCTTTTGGACTAAGTATGAAGTCGTTCCTTGTTGCTTAGATCGTGCAGGTTTCAGACCGATTGTGTTAGTATTGCTACACTACTAAATGTGTATCCACCACCATATCAGGGTATATAATGAAACGGCGGCCCTCTTTCGTCATGCCTTACAAGGAGATATCTCCAGCGGTAGGATCGACTTTTTGGAACCATCTATACGGTTATGTAGGTTAAGCACCCAAGTATCGCACACTGCAGCCATTCATCCTGTTGAGTCGACGTTAGCGAGGAAGTGACGAGAAAAGAAATTCGGAATTTTGTGTGAGACTCGATAGTATGAAGAAAGCCGAATGACATCAGTTGGTTATGAGGATAATTGAAAGGATACTAGCTTCACATGCATGAGGTTGTGGGTTCGAATCTCACCAGAGAAATAAATCTATTTTAGGTCTTTATCGAAGTGACATTGATAATCATATTCCTTCAACTGATGTAAATCTATATATAGATTTTTAGTTCCACTCCTGGGTCACGTGATTCAATAGTGATATGAACTTCTTCATTTGGTCTGGTTTTTCTTCTTATCATCCCTTCTCCACTGGAAATATTTGTTTGTGAACTTTTAATTATCTTCATGTATCAATTCCGATTTAATGCCTCCTGTTTTTATTACCCTGTATTTTCATCTACGTTATTGTGTACATTATATCGATTTCTCACTTTGCTTGAATTTTATTTTACTTAGAAAACATTCTCTCATTTATGTCCTCATCTACACTATAATTTCCATAGTGCACAAAGATTTTATGTTATGTTTTAAATATTTGTATATCGATTACCATGCAAAAAAAGGCACGTCTCCCAAAGAAAAACGTTTTTCACATTAATGCACAGTCAATATAAATAGATTATTTCGTCTTTTGTTTTTTAATTCATTTATCGGAGTTTTGAAGTAATTCAATAGTCAAACAGATAGGTGTAATAAATTACACATTCACAAAAATTCCGATTGGAAGAAAAATTAAACAAATGGAAAAGTTCATACGGTGACTAAAACGATGTGACAAAAGAATAGAACGAAATAAATTACATTTAAACCAATAAATAGAGTACAAATAAACATCAAAGTCATTTCTATAAAGATTTAAAAAAAATTACTGCACCTGACGAGGCATGGTTAAGCTTCTATCGTAACCATTATGACACGTAACCAGACTGTGGAATACGACTTCCTTCACGCTATGTAGCATCACGCAAAATTTTGAAATCTTTTCCGTCAGTTACTTTCAAACTGAGGGCCACCTGGATGCAGGGATCTTAAGTTGCACTACGGCTTATTTGGATTCAAAAAGTCGATCCCACCGCTGGGGGCTCTCCTTGTTAGTTTTAAGAGTAACAAACGGCTCATTTTGAAATAACAGTAATATCGCAGTCCAGTAGCGCCGGACCCAGCAAACTTGAAAGACAACTCCAGCAAAGGCAAAGAAAATGTTACTGTAGCAAGTAAATTACTGTAGGCAACTGAACAACAACGAAATAATAACAATAATTGGTTCGCAGGAGAGCTTCTGTAAAGTTTGCAAGGTAGGAGACGAGGCACTGGTAAAGCTGTGAGGACAGGGCGTGAGTCGTGCTGGGGTGGCTCAGTTGGTAGAGCACTTGCCAGCGAAAGGCAAGGGTCCCGAGTTCGAGTCTCGGTGCGGCACCCATTTTCAGTCTGCCAGGAAGTTTCAATAATAATAATAATAGATCCAGTCATATTAATATGACCAACTCCTATTTTCGAGGTCAACGTGTAATAACCCATAGACTCCAGGAGATAGCATTAGTAGGTGATGAATGGGGGTGGGGGGAGGAGGCTGGAAACAGTGAAGTCGTTGTCATAATGCGTAAAAGGGGCGATTTATGTGACGTCCAACAGGGCATAATCGTTGGCTTTCTTCCCAAGGGTGGAAGCATTTCCGAAACGGCAAAATCTGTAATCTTTTCACATGCCACTGTATGTAAAGTAAACCGTGAGTGGCAAAATCTCGGTATTCTAATCCGGCTCCAAGGCAAGTGTGTTGGACTACGGGCAGTAGGCGACACAGGTGAACGATAGCTGCAGATGTGTGTGCTGGCGAGAAGACGTGCAACTTTTGTGCAGCTGACAGCCCAGGCGAACCGAGGGCTGCCACCAATGTTTCCTCAACAACTTATGGGCTTCCGCAGTGGGCACCTGGTCCCTGCACCCACGCTGACTGCTCTTCATTGGCGTTGAAAGCTTCCATTTGCACGCCGGTACCACAACTGAAAGTCCACTGAGTGCTACAGGTGGCCTCTCCATATTCATCACATTTTGTGCTCCATCGGACAGATTGAAAGCAAACGCCCTGCAACCCTGAGGGAGTGTTATGGTGTGGGCAATGTTTTCGTGGCACTCCCTGGGTGATCTCGTTGTTCTGAAAGGCACAATTGATCAACCCTAGTACGCACCTATCCTTGGGGACCAAATACACCCCTAGATGCACGTGTAACATAGCTCGCAGTGTATGTGCGTGGTTCTGAAAGCTCTAGGATGAATTTACCGTACTGCCCTCACCACCAAATTTTCCGCCTTTAAACCCAATCGAGAATCTGAAAGGTCACCTCGATCGAGTAGTTTGTGCCACGGATCCTCAATAGATAGAATTCTATCGCAGCATGACAAGTACTGGGGTAGGAATGGCTTCTTATGACTGTCGTTACATCATTGACTCTATTCCTGTACGTCTCGTGCTGCAGAAGGTGTTTATTCGGTATTTTAACACGTGGTCAGATTACTGCGACTGGACAGTGTAATAATAATAATAAATTTCGCTTATTTCAGTGCCCTCGTTTAAGTCTTTCAATTGGACGGCACTTTGAAGACATGCTTATCATTAACGTACTCCAGTTGTCCAACCGGGGAAAGGGAATCGGCAGTTTAACGTGGAATCCGCACCACATGTTGTTTCTACCGACTCCTCATATCATTGAGAGGTGAAGGCTGTATTAAAAGCAGACAGAAAAATTTATTTGTTCATCTGGGATTCGATCCCGAGATTCTCGATTTGCAGGCACGCGCTGTGCCGGTAGACCACCAGGTCCAACAGTTACGAGACGGTAATCGAACTGTATTGGCAGAGTATTTCGTCGTATTTTGCGTCAAGTAAATGTGCTGTGGTGCAAGCCAAAGTACATTCACGCTAAGGGCATCAGTTCCGATCCCAGAAAAATGTGCAGCCAGAGCAGTATTGTAAGTAAAAATCAAACTCTTCCATTTTTCTTACCGAATTGCTATACATCTAGAAAACAAACCAAAATTGTGAAAACATTTCATACAAGATTACTGACAAATTTTTATGAGTAAAAATAAACGGGTATGGTAATATACATGGAGGTGAATGAAAAGTAGTGGCAGTTTGGCTATAATTCATGTCAGTCTTCATTGACTAAAATTCACTTTATCACATTTCCGTCTCGCGTCTCGATCACTTTCCACACCCACATGAAAGATGTCATACACTGTCTGTGCATCCATCTGTGATGATGTCTCGCTAGGACCGCCATATGGTGTCTTATCATTTGCTGTAAGACGTGCCACGAAATACTTCGTTCATTTGGGTGATCAGGCCATAATTGGGGGGACTCTACCGGATGAATACGGTGGATGTCCCAGTATGTCCCGCTGCCACGTATGCGGTGCTCCTGCACAGGGCTCGTCGTTTGGCGTCGTGTAAGTTGGTAGAATGCAGCACTGGAGGGAAAGATTGTTGCGCGCTCCGACCACGTGCCCTTCCAGTCTACACCCAAGCACGTTTTTCGTGTTTCCCAAACATACTATGAAGGCACTCGAGCTAGCCTCTCCAACTCTGAGAGAGTACACACTGCAACTGACTCAAACACGACTTGTGCTGCTGACTTTACTACTTCAGCCCACCATCTGTCAGCAACAGAAAGTGTGCGTACCGAATGACTCACATCCGTCATATTATGGCATTGTGCTACCACTTTTTATCCAACACATGCAAAGACGCATGTGTGACTACTTGTTGTCTCCCATCTTGGTAGTGGCCTAATTATTGGGAGATTTTGAAGTGCATTATCTATACGTGGTGTATCAAAAACAATCATCCGACCTGGGCCGTCTATATTTCTGGAACTAAGAAACATATACAATGAATACAATGAATTTTGTCCTTTGATGTACGAAAACTAAAAAAGTTATTTTCATCCTTTTCATTGGTGTTCAATATGCATCGTTGAGATGCACGGAACATTTCAATGCGGTGTTCAAATTGTACCAACACTGCAGCAAGCATGTCTGGAGTTACAGTTTCCACAGGTGCTGTTATGCGATGTCTCAGTTCATTTATTGCTGTTGGTAATGTAGGTACATAAAGAGTCTCTTACAAAACCATACATATATAATCACATATAGTCGGGTGCGGTGACCTTGGAGTCTAGTAGTCTAAGGGTGAGTGATTTAGTCCAGTGTGAACGATCCATCGTTCAGCAATCGTTTGATTTAGAAATTCCCACACTTCCAGATGCCACTGTCGCGGTGCCCCATCGCATTGGAAAATGAAGTCGTTCGAATCAAACTGTGGGAAGAGAAAGTTTTCAGGCATATCGAGATATATGCTTACTGTAACAGTGTTTCCGGCAAAGAAATATGAATCATACACATTTTCCCTCTAAACTGTACAAAATACATTAAATTTAGGAGAGTCTATTTTATGTTGTACACCTTCATGTGGTTGTCCCGTACCTCATATTGTCACATTATGACAGTTCACCTCTCTGTGTAAATGGAGTGTTGCCTCGTCACTAAACACTAACTGTGGGAGAAAACGGCCATCCTCCACCTTGACAAGAGTGAAATTATGGAACTTCACACGATGTATCGCCCTCACGAACAGCTCGCATTAGCTGAATTTAATATTGTTTGATGCATAAACGTCGACGCAGAGACGCCAGACGGACATCGGGGACGTGCTGAGCTCTCGAGCTGCACGGCGAACGGATTTCTGCGGACCCCTCGTGAAACTGTGGCGGATGCGTTTGACGTCTGTGTCAGGCATTCGGGGAATGCCCGGCGATTCGCCTTTCCGCAAACCTTCTCTTTCTCTTAATCGTTGATGCCATCATCTAATGCTCTGTGCTGTAGGAGGATCATCATCGTACCTTGTACGAAAGTCACGTCGAACACTTATTACTGCCCACACTGCGCAAAATGCAGAACACAAAACGCTTCCTGACGCCGCGACACCATTTTTACTAGGACTGAAATGGTCGGACAGTGCTGCTGCCAAGCGGTAACCATGTAAAGCCGTAGGGTTTGCTCTTTCCAGCAGTACGCTATTCACGCACATATGTCGAATAACATAATAGTTACTTTTTTTAAAAAAATCGGTTGATCCTTTTTGATACACCCTGCATATTTACACCCTAAGCAGTACCACCAATAAATTATCCCAGTGTGAAGGAAATCGTTAGATGTGATGTATGATGTACGTGTAAAGGCAAACAAATGATAACAATTGCTGTTAAATTGGGTGACTCATTCAGGAGAAAGTCATAACGCGTTGGGCCACCTCTGGCCCTTAAGGAAGCAGCTATTCGACTTGATCTTCATTGATAAAGTTGGTGGATGTCCTCCTGACGGATGTCGTACCATATTCAGTTCAATTGATTTGTTACATCGTCAAAATCTCGACCTGGTTGCAAGGATAATCCCATATAGCTCCAAAATTGGGGAGAGAGGTGGAGATCTTGTTGGCCAGTGTATTGTCACGTACGTACACACAGATGAAACTCTCAACATGTGTGATGCATAAAATATCGTCTACACTGAAAGCGTTCCCAGCAGAGGTTAACCCCTCGTAATGGCAAAAGGTGGTCATACCGCATATTGAAGTCCACTACCAGGTGTCTGGATACTTTTGATCCGATAGTGTATTTCAGAATGTTAGCAGTGGCCAGAATTTGGGACATTCGGCTTTGAGCTTAAAGCTGGTGCGAGGCGGTTCAAGATACCTCTAAAAATAGACACATCTGGCAGCATTAGAGTGAAATGTCCATCAAAGAAGCTGTGTTGCGCTCTCTACCTACAGTTGTTCTCGTGGGCGTCAGAGCCCCCGTACGCAAGAGGCCCCCTGGGTTTTATACTGCGGACACGGTAGTCGCGCCTGATGAGCTCTCAGAAATTATGAAATGTATTCGAAATTTCTATTATGGTGGAACAACAACTGTACAATATACCGGAAACATGCACGATGTTCCGAAATTTCCGTTACAAACTCCTAGTGTAGATGGGGAATCAGTACACAGTACTCGTATTCTGAATTGGAACCCATCTCCTGTAACGCACCGTTTCCTCGCTACAGCCGTCGGAAAACATGTTAGTAACGCTACCACTTGTACAAGTAAGTCATTAGCTGTGACCCAGTACATCGATAGTCCCACAATTCCACTCATTGAAAGGAAACTTGATAAGTTTTTAGAAACACTCTTCTTTACAATACGGCCTTTTGAAACTTAGGTGCGCTGCGTCTCTTTGTAGCACTGCAGTCACCCGTGCTGACGGTGAACGCACCATTATCTCAAAGTCGTTGCGCAGTTGTGGCGAAAAGCGTATGCCGTGAAGTTGGACGCTGCTGAGAACGAGCTTGATAAAGGCGACGAACTTCGCCATACAGTAGGATCATATCGGTGTATTCGGCAAAAGTGCACTCCGCAATATTGCTCTAATACTGACAGACACTTGAGTGACGCACGAGCCTTGTCAGAGTGGCAGGGCTGACGGTGAATGACATCCGACGTAAGCATCTTCCCCCACCCCTTCCGCCATCCCACGATGGCTACCCTGTTGCATACCCACCTAGCAAACATGTATTCAAACGGCTGTAGCACGGAAAGTATACGTTTCCGTACGGGGTTCAAATTAAAAATATTGTTGCTTAGTTCCCTCTAAAAGTGCTAGAATTTCGGAAAACTCTGTATCTGTCCAGTAAACTGTACAGCTGGTGTCGTACCACATTCGAAATATCCGATTATGTTTCAGGATTTGGGTGTTATGGCATTTTGCAGAAACATTACTGAATATTGTTATCATTAAAGTGAACTACCGTTTCTGTCTCCATACCATAAATCATAAGTACCATTTATATCGTTTCAAGCACTATTCAGCTGCTAGGTTTTAGGAAAAAATAATTGTATCATTCTCAAAATATCGGACAGAAGCGATATAGTTCCTACAAAGAACGCTAGCGAAGATGAACAAGTGCTCATGGTTCCTGATGTATGCATGTAACAGCCTATGTGTACTGCACATTGTTTTCTTCTCTCGTTCCGTACCACCACACCTGAAAGTTTCCTGTCCTACACCTTAGCAACAACGATAACGGTACATACTGAGGTAACAGAAAGGTTCTCTGTTATAATTTTCCGGTACAAGGACATAATCTCAAATTTATGCATTTTTCCATCTGCATCATCTTAGAAAGGTTGTAACATCTTCGTGGGATCCCTCTATTTTTGTAGGCACCGGTATCTATAACTTTGACGCTCTGTAGCGTCGCTGGCTGACGTTTTCAGAAGTAGATTCCTATGTAAAACTTCATCAGTTACGTCCCCTGAACAGCCCTGAGTAGTGTGAAGCATGATTTGTGAAACACCCTGTATAAAGAATGAATAACATCAGGGAATGGACTAGAATCCTGTCTCACTCACTTGTCACGTATTTCCTTTCTTTCATGTCCTTCAACTCGTACAGCTGCTGTCTCGTTTCTGGTGGAGTTCTAAGTAATGCTTCGCTCGCTATATTTTATTCCTGGTTGCATCTTAAATTCAAACTGTATATTCTGGTCAACATCGTCAAAAGTTTTTTCTGTATCGAAAGATGTTATAAATATGGGTGAAGTACCCTCCAAATTGATTTTCCTCTAAATCAGCTTCTGTAAGGTGCTCCATTCCTCTGCAAATAGTTTGTATCAGTATTTTCAGCTAGGAGTTATCATAGTGGTGGTTTGAAAATATTCGCACTGACCACGAGTTGCCTTATTTGGTATTGGTGCTATTACGCTTCTCGTTTAGTGTGAGGATTTAGCGGGTATTTCAGCCGGCGTACTCGTTCAGGAATGAAGCAGCAAATCCCGGCAGAGTGAGTCGTCGCCAGCTCCGCTAGAGTCCACTGGTAGCGAAGCCCTGCGCTACAGACAACTGACTGTGTGAGGGACCAGTAGCGACACCTAGCAGCGATGTGGTGAAAAGGAAATAGTATTGCTAAAAGTTTATCCACGATTTTTAGCATTTAGAATGGAGTTATGGCACGGAATTTCATAGAAAAAGAAAACAGCTATAGTAGCAGTCTCTCTCTCGCAATGCAACAATAGTACAACAACAATAGACCAACTGAATCTGTAGAGGTAGTAATAAAATTTATTTTCTGACCTGCAAGATACTTTCATATAAAGCTGAGCCTGAGAGGATGTCAGCTAACTACCGTCAGAAATATAATATGAAACATGTAGACCTGTCAGTAAAATCGTCAAGAAATTCGTTTTTTAAATGTTAAATGTTATCTGTTTAATTTAACATTTAGCTCACATAAAACCAGGATAATTATCCTCTTTCATACAAAGAAAGAGAGTACCTCATTAGTGACCTGTGTCATATCATAATCTCATTTTGACTCTTGAATAATTAAAAAAAAATTTGATATAATATTTTGCATTTCTTTTGACATTGAAACAATTTATCCTGTTCCTGCACTGAGAATGTACTAAGTAAATATGTAATATATGTATCAGTATTATAGCCAAATTTATTTTTCTAATTACTGATTATTAAATACCAAAACAGCTTCCAATTTCTTGTAGTTATCTTAGCAGCATTTAGAACAAAAACGAAAATAAAACGTATTAGTTTTTTTAGTAAGGATATTATTTCATTGTTGTAATCCTACAAATGTTCATGATACTATGCTGTTTCTTTTGACAGTGAGATATAATATGTAGAAAGTACCTGGAAAATATATGCAGATGTGGTCTGGTGAAGAAAGTGTGCGTATTAAAATTTAAAATAAGTGATTGCAGCAGCATAATGAGGTATATTTTGTAGTGTGGGAGTGAGCTCCACGTGGGATCCGAAGCACGGACCCCACGGGGGTGCCCGGCATGCGCCACATGCCAGGGCAGAGGTGGAGGCTAGTGTTCGGAAATCTGAAAATTCCAGCGCCGGCCGGGGATTGAACCCCGGCCCAGCTGGGGCGAATAGCCCCAGCCGAGGCGCTGGAACGTTCCAGACCCCCTTACCACTTTTTTTTTTTTTTTTTTTATTATTATCAGATTGACTTGGTATATTTCATGAGAATTCAGACAACCATAGTCAAATCATCATTTAATATTAGCTGCAAAAAGAAAATCAACAAATTAGGTGAAACACAAATAAAACATTTCTTCTGAAGGGGAAGACCAACCCGTTACCCCACCCGTATGAATTTTGGGTGTATATATATACATGCAAAAGAGAGAGAGAGAAAAAAAAATTACGAAAAAATACAACAAGGGAGGGGACTCGAGCTCAGGGAAGAAACAGGAATCACAGGGGAACTTTAAAATCCTGGAGGCACTGGGTATTGATCTCAGTACCTCACGCTTACTAAGCGAGCGCTCTACCATCTGAGCTACGCCCGCCCCCCCTGCCACTAGACCACCGGGGACCCCGGCCGTTTCCTGCTCTGAACTCGGTTTGGTAGTCCTGTCACACTTCCTGTTGTCGGCTGTGTTTACATCGGACGCTGAGTGGCATAGTGTAGCCGGCAACATTAGAACGCTGTGAGGGGGAAGTGTTTACCTCCGACTAGTAGCTGTCCCCCCTACCCAGGTGAAGTAGCTTTACAGTTACCAAAGACATTTGAAATCAGCCTTTGCGACTGTATGCAGTCGACGGTTGTTAATCGTTTGTTTCAACCTGTTCCCAAATGCCTCGAGAAAACCGAAGCAACTTCTTCACTAATCGAGTCGACTGTCATAACAGAGCGACCCGCAGACATTCTGTAATTACAAGTCAACGCCTAGCTTACACCAGATAATTCTGTCTGTTTCATCAGTTGTTTTAACAGTGCACGAAATACCACAGCATATTATTAATCCGTTGCAAATAAATTTCTGTGTGTGCAGTTCAGGTCTGCGCCGTAGATTTTTCGTGAGAACGTCGGGATAAAATCGTAACATGTGTTTCATATTAATATGAAATTTAGTTATCAATATCTTTATCACAGTGTTCACACTCACAATTTTGGACTTTTCAGTGGCTGGGGTACGATATAGCCTTTGAGTACGTTATCGCGTTGCGCAATTTCTTCCTTTTTTTCCGACTCTGAGGGAGCTGTCGCCTTCTCTCAGCGCTGCCCTTTTTAGGCTTTTCTCGCGTTTTCTGTAATTTAGAGCATATTTACAAGTCCTGAGACGAACTCTTCCTGTGTGTCGTAGGTTTAAACTCAATATAGATTTTCGTTTATATTCCGGCAAATACTTTTATTTTCTATTACTCCTAGCGGCGCTCCCTAAGCTGTTCATCGCAATGACACACGAATGAGAATCCTAGCTTACAACTTTACACTAAGATGATTCCTAACAATGACCCGCATATGCCAACACAGGCAATAAGCGACAACCACGTGACTTAACCTTTGTTTGCGCACTGTCGGTCTCGTAATTAATAGTGATTCAAATCTGACGCCATTTTGTCATATAAGAAACTCCGACCAAGGAGAAACTAGACGTTTTCACGTCAGAATACCTTCCAGGAAGTTTTCGACTTTCGTAAAACAGAAACGAGTTTCGACGCTGTGGAATGCTTCGAGAAGTAGTAGGTGACGAATTGTTTCGGGATTTTACTATCCATGCTGCAAACGATCATCGAGCAGAAAGATAATGTTGCTGATAATTGTTAAAAGGCGGGAGCAAGCAGACCGGCGAGGCGAGTTCCCGCCTCTTGCTGAAAGCTTATGGAATTGGCTTACTCAATGCAGGGTAGCAAGGGTATTTGTCTGAGGTTATAGCTTAACGGAACGCTAAATCATTAACGGTTAGTCTGGGAACCGAAGTCTCAGATACAAATAAGAAGTGACACGCTAAATCCAAAGACATAAGGTGGTTTATAAGAAATTTAGTTCACAAAATGCATCCATTCGTAACAGTTTGTTCAATATTGAAAAATGAATGAAGCTGAATTTATGTATTTTTGAAGATTTGTGCGTGCCTTCCGTTTCAAATACAAAAGGAAATAACATGTAAGAAAACTGGGGACACAATTGAAAAAAAGTCGCAATTTTATTTCGATTTTTCCTGATTCCATCTGGAATAAAGGCGAGTTAAATAGAATAATTAATTCTAACTTTTTCTTACATCCTTCGAATTGTGCGGACTCGATTGTAACTGGCCCTTGGGCTTCGAATTTTTTAGAGTCTGCAAAGTAAAAATAAATCTCCTCGTGCTACTATCCACTTTTCAGCGGATGCTGATTTGGTTGTCCTTCTTAGTATATCAATATGATTCTAGAGTCCTAATCCACGTACGCAACGCTGTTACGGTATAAACGTACGTTTATTTTTACCAAATTTGCGTAAGAATGCGCTTTTGCTATGCATACCCACTCCTTAAATCCGCCATCAGGCAAAAGAAAGTGAATACATTTCCTTTGTTTTTCACCCTTCATCGATGACAAGTGATAATGACTTGGCAGCAGAGACCTGTTTAGCTTGAGTGAGTGCTTAAACGAAAGGCATGGACGAATAAAAATACAAAACAGATATATACGTAACGTCACGTAACCATGAAGAAAAGCAGACTTGGTTTATTTTACCATATAAGTTAATTCTTTTAGAATCTCATAAGTGGAATTAACAATTTCGGTCGCTTTCTACATCTAGGAACGTTCTTTATAATAGATAAGTCTCTGATATTCACTTACAGCATTGTTGTGTCTTTTCCCCTTGCATTTGTGAATTGTCTTCTCAGACTGCAGATTTCTGAGCAGCACTGGTGCCATTAGCCTAAATTTATGTTGGTCTACAGCGCTGAGGTTGATCCCTCACCTGTGGTCGAGTGAGAGATCATTCCAAAGTGTGGCAGGCAGCGAACGACTTTGCGAGGGGCTGATCGTAGGGCCTCCAGAGGAAGCTTCTTGGAACGCAAATTCTGGGCGTTCACAGAAGGTGAATTTGCTGGTAGTTCGGAACTCCAATAATAGGCGAGTAATTGGGCCCCCTTAATAACATGGCTGCCAAGGAGGGGAAGGACGGCAGTGTGCACAAGGTGAGGGAGTCATTCCTGATTTGTAAAGAGTGTTCCGGATGCCATGAAGAGTACAGGGCGCAGCCAATAGCAGGTGGTGGCCCCAGTCGGTTCCAATGGCGTGTGTCGCTTTGGATTGGAGGAGATTCTCTCTGGTTTTGTTTAGCGGATATGGTTAAGCGAGTTTAAGGCGGAGCTCACAATCTGCACCATCATCGACAGAACTGACTGTGATCCTTCGGTGCAGAGCCGAGTGAAAGGTATGAACCATAGGCTCGGGTGGTTATCTTACTGTGTAGGCCTCAGAGTCCTTGACTTGTGCCATAGGGTAGTGGGTTTCTGGATTCCGCTTAATAGGTCAGGAGTCCACTATACACAGGAAGCGGCTACACGGGTAGCGGGGGCGGATTTGTAGGTTAGAGGGTCTCAGGAAAACATAGAAATGGCGTCTGTCTAAAAGGGGGCAGGTAACACACAGTAAGGTGGTTGTAGAAACGATCGGTGTTGTAAATTATCGTAACTGTGTTGGGAAAGAACCAGAGCTCCAGGCCCTAATAGAAAGCACTGAAGCTCTCAAACAGTTATAGGTACGGAAAGCTGGCTAAAGCCGGAAATAAGTTAAGCCGAAATTTTTTCAAACGACCTAACAACGTTCAGAAGGGATAGATTAAACATAGTTGGTGCTGGAGTAATTATTGCTGTCAGAAGTAGTTTACCTTGTAGTGAAACTGAAGTAGATAGTTCCTGCGAAATAGTTTGGGTAGAGGCTGTACTTGTCAATCGGACTAAACTGGATCGTTTTACCGACCCCCGAGTGAGAGGATATAGTTGCTGAACAGTTCAAAGAAAACGTGAGTCTCATTTCAAAAGGTACCCCACTCACACAATTATAGTCGGTGGTGATTTCAATGTATCCTCGATATGCTGGAAAATTTACACGTTTAAAGCCGGCGGCAGGCTTAAAACGTCACCTGAAATAGTACTGAATGCTTTCTAAAAAAAGTATTTTGAACTATTAGTTCGTGAGCCCACTCGAAGCATAGATGGTTACGAAAGCGTACTTGACGAATACAGGGATTGGCGACCACAAGGCAGTTGCCTGTACACTGAATACTGTAACACCTATAACCATCAAAAAGAAACTTAAAGTACATCTGTTTAAAAAAAGCTGACAATGCTCTTAACGATTTTTAAGGAAACAGCCTCCACTCCTTCCGATCTGATCATGTAAGCGTAGAAAAGATGTGGAATGATTTCAGAGAAATAGTATCGATTGCAATTGAGAGATATATATACCACATAGATTAATAAGTGATGGTACTGATCCCCCATGGACAAAACGGGTGAAATCGCTGTTGCAGAAGTAACGAAAAAGCATGCCAAATCTAAAAGAATCCAAAATCCGGAAGACTGGCAATGTTTTGCAGAAGTTCTAAATATAGCGGTTACTACAGTGCGAGATGCTCTTGATAATTTCCGCAACAAAACTCTGTTTCGAAATCTGGCGAAAAACCCAGAGATTCTGTTCATGCATAGAGTACACCAGTGTCAAGACGCAATCCGTACCTTCACTGCGCGAAAGTAACGGTGGAGTTACTGATGACAGTGCCACTAAAGTAGAGTTAAGAAACGTGGTTTTCCGAAACTCCTTCAGCAAAGAATACGAAGTAAGCCTTCCCGAAGCCCAGTCAACAGAAAGTGCCAAAATGAGAAGCATATGTCCTCGGTGTAGCAAAGCAGCTTAAATCACTTATTAAAGGCAAGGTTTCCGTTCCAGATTGTATACCAGTCAAGTTCCTCTGAGTGTGCTGATACAATAGCTCCATGTTTAGTAATTATATACAACCGCTCACAGAAAGATCCGTACCTAAAGACTGGAAAATTGCTCAGGCCACACCAATTTGTTAAAGTACTGCCTTTTGTGATGTTTAACAATACTGTTGGCAAGCGTACTTGTTATACAAATGGGCACGGCATAGGCTTACGGTCGTAAAATATATTTCAGCGTTAAACTGGAAATAGTTGTAGGAGAGTATCAGAAGTAATAACCTAATGAGATCTTTAATTTCTTGTACATTAGGTTTATGTGTTGGAGAAGATTCTCATCAGTAATTTTAATAGTCTCAAAAATGTGAATGTTAGCAAGTAAATTAACTACGTTAAAGGATACGAAATTACCATCATTAGGAATTGGAAATGTTTTTAATTTTAGCTGTTAGTTAAAGGGAATTTTTGACAGTGTAGTTTTCTTCAAAGACATAATACTCTTTAAATGGTGTATGAGATTTTTTGCCGATTTCATAGAAGCGCCGTCTGTATAGTTAACACTGTGGACAGGAAGCGAAGGCGGTGTGCAGTCGGAGGCGATGCTGGGTTCGTAGCGGTGGGCACCAATTGTCGGCTACGACGGGACTGCCCGGGAGGCACACTCACGTGGCCGCACGTGTCACGGTGGATGCAGCAGAAGGTCCATAGCATCAGTGACCCTGTCGCGGATGCGTGCACCACCTGTTCTAGTGTCTCGTGTACACGAAGGACCTCTGCGGACCGAGCTGCAACTTTCTTAGCTCGCTGGACTGTGCAGTTACTGATATACAGGGGCTATGCTCTATGCAGCCTGCCTGGCAGAGGTGTGTTGCAGGGTGGCATTAGAGCCTGACGGCTTCCGCGACTGGACAAATGAACTGGCGATAAAAAAAAATCATAGCAACAAACGAACAAAAAATCATGTACAGTAATGAAATTTCGGGAATACGTCTGTCTATGTAGGATATTTAAGTAATTAACATTGCAGCATCACAGGGCAACGTAAGCGCGAAATAAGCCGTTGCAAAAGTGACATGCTGGTAAGTTAATAACAGATGTAACGATCAGAATGTTGAATGCAAGCATTGAAACGGGTACGCATTGTGTTGTAATGGTGTGCGATGTCAGTTTTGTGTCGCAAATGCCGGTGGTTTGGGGGTCAGTGAAATGCATGCTACTGGGCCCCTTGGCTCGGGGCTGTCCCTGAAGTAATCGATTTTTAATTCGTTATGTCGCCGACTGCTGTTCGAATTGCTACTGCAGAAGAAATGTGATGTGCCAGAGACGTACGCCAGACACGACTGCCTTCCCTCTTGGTAGCGCCACGTGACCGGTCGGAGCTCGAGCTTTTTGCGACCGTACATTCTCGCGGTCACCGCTGCCAGTATACAGTGCTAAATTTCTGCCAAGTCTCCTGCGAAATCGCTGGAGGAACATCCAGCTTCTCGTGTCCCTATTACACGACCTCGTTCAAACTCATTAAGATGATCGTAATGGCGCCTCTGTCTCCTCAAAGGCATTCTTGGCTAAGATCAAACCACCACGTCCAATCTAGAAGGTAACTAACGCTCACAACCGCCACGGCGTGTATTTACAGTAGACCTGATCTGCACCCTCACAGTGCCCCTACTAACACCATTCTTATGCGAATGGCGCGAAATTTAAATTGACACCATTTTTCAATTGTAGAAACACGCCTACCAACTTTCGTTTATCTCTCACAACTGCTTGTGGTGTTGCGATTTTTTCCGTAGCTGTATGTTCAAGAATTCTGCAGCAAATGGATGTCAACGATATTGGACTGTAATTTTGCAGGTCCGTCCTATTACTGTTCTTATACACTACTGGCCATTAAAATTGCTACAGATGATTAACGGGTATTCATTGGACAAATATATTATACTAGAACTGACATGTGATTACATTTTCACGCAATTTGGGTCCATAGATCCAGAGAAATCAGTACCCAGAACAACCACCCCTGGCCGTAATAACGGCCTTGATACGCCTGGGCATTGAGTCAAACAGAGCTTGGATGGCGTGTACAGGTACAGCTGCCCATGCAGCTTCAACACGATACCACAGTTCATCAACAGTAGTGACTGGAGTATTGTGACGAGCCCGTTGCTCGGCTACCATTGACCAGGCCTTTTCAGTTGGTGAGAGATCTGGAGAATGTGCTGGCCAGGGCATCAGTCGAAAATTTTCTGTATCCAGAAAGGCCAGTACAGGACCTGTAACATGTGGTAACTATTTGCCTGAAATTCTTTACATTGTATGCTATAGCATACAACTGTAGCTATTGTTATTTTCCTGGTTACCTTACTCGCTCACCTACTCGGTTTAAACTGCCGAGAGAAATATCGCAATCACTATTATTGTAGTAATTCCTAACTTGTTGGCATTCTTCGTTAATTTTATAGCGAACTGCTTTTCGTCCCCTGACACATCGTATCTATTCTCGACGGCACCCCTTCACAACGAATACTCTCCGCTCCTCTCTACTCCGTACTGTAACTGGGTTTTCTCTGTTTGTGATGGTCATCTGTCAGGATGAGCACTACTGCAAAGGGCATTTGATTCTAAAGCATTATGTCAGGGTGAAAAACACTAAATAAATTACTTTTTCTCTCTTAACAACATTTTTGCAGGGTGGGTTCATCCTTGCCTCAGGTATGAGGTAGAATGAAACAGCAGTTTTACATAAGATAACTTTTATTGAAAGTTTTGTACAAGGGTTTCTGGCTGGGATACTGGCAACTGTGTCGTTTGCGAAGCCTTCTGCTTGCGTGAGCGGCGGCGTCTGATTACGCACGGCGGTGTGTATCTCGTGTCGCCGTTTCGCCCAGTTGACTGGAGACGCGCATCGCGAGGTGGTCCGTTTAATTATTGAGGAAGAAGTCGTGAATCGGACGGTGACGACTCGGATGTGCGCTGTCTCCTTCCCGTCCTCACGAGTCACTCGGGTACATAAAAATCTGGCCTCAAATACCTTCTGTCTTCTGGCGCCGAGGCTGCTGCTTGCTATTCCATTACAGCGGCGGACTCGGTGCTTCTGTGTACGATGTAGTATATTCCTGCATGACGGTCTTGAGCACCGACTGTACCGGAACTGAACTGAAAGCTACTCCTGTCGGGCCCACTGCGTCTCGCGTACTTATTCACTTCACTTCACTGGAGGTGAACAACATCGCTGTCGTTGCCTCTTTTGTCACGTCGAAAAGTTTCGCGAAGAATCTTCTTAACGTCGGTCATTGGCTCTCGGAATGTAGGCGAGAGCCTTTGATGACGTGTGACAATTGAGGAACACGTGAGCCGGACGGGCGATGCCCTGACGGCTGAATCGACAGCTTCTGCTTACGTGGGGGAGGACGATAGCTTCTCCTGAATGTGCTGACTTCGCGGTCATTGCCTCCTCTGCTCTGCCCGTTGTTTGCCAGAGTGTAACTCTTCTAAGCTAAACGAAGTTTCTCATTAATTTTAAATTTCTACTTCACTTCACCTTGATTTCACTAATTTATTTCCCTATCTTAAGTACCACTCAACAGTATTTACGCCGATCTCCGTGCACTGTTTTAGGAAAGTGTAATGCCGTCACTACACGGACGGTGTTGTGAACGTCAGTCTTGAGCGTGCCAAGTTGAAAGTGCTGCCGAACGCTCTGACTTGTGCATACAGCATGTGCGTGTCAACGTGGTACACGCGACCGCAGCGGCAGCATCTGGGTCACACATCACCCGGTTGTCCGCCCCGGTAGCTGAGTGGTCAGCGTGACAGACGGGTTCGATTCCTGGCTGGGTTGGAGATTTTCTCTGCTCAGGGACTGGGTGTCGTGTTGTCCTAATCGTCATCATTTCATCTCCAAGGACGCGCAAGTGGCGTCAAGTCGAAAGACCTGCACCAGGCGAGCGGTCGGGAGGCCCTCGTCACACGTTTCTCTCTATCACCCACTTTACAAAATGCATGGGCGTAAAATTCTTAAGCTAGCGCTATTAAAACGCGCCTTTCCTCTCTTGTCCACGTGAGAGTCACGTTGTTCTGCGTGTAGTGTCCACGGACATGTTATAAGGCAGAAAGAGAAGCTCCGTAACAAATAGCGCGATTCAAAGTCTTACTTTATATTTGTTCCTATTCAGCAGCACAATCTTCACAACATGTGAAATAAAAAAGAATTGTTTTACACTTTCTTGTTATATCTTACTGCATGTAGTGCAATCTGTCTTGTAGATTAAACCATTCGAACAAACTCCATCCTCAGATGGAACGTACATATGTAACATCGAATATTAGAGAATATACTTTCTTTTCGGTGCAATAAAAGTATCAGATCCTAACAGAAAAAGCGAAGACTAGTAATAAAAATATTCGGATCCACTGAGGCGCAAACAAGAATCACATTACCAGCTACCTCATCATTTCGCTCTACCGACTGTGACTGTCGAATGGTCATACATTGAATCTGACCTATTGAAAGTTTTAATGGTAGATACGTTATTAACTGACACTGAAATATGACAGGTTGTATCAACGACAATGCGTTTCTTATGGATCCTCACTGTGCCCGTTTACAGTCTGTCCCCACTCTGGCTACCCAGCCACGTCACCGGGCGCCTCCACAGGCTGTCTCACGACGCAGTACCGCCCTGCCGCGGCGCGCGCTTTAAGTCGGCGGCGACGCCGTCTGCATACACGGCCCGGCAGCGTTAATTTTTAGACGAGTGTTTTAGTACCGTAAAAATACAAAAGACGATAGCTTCTTCCGAAACATAACGCTATAGAGTAAATAATATTAACATATGAACGTAAGTCGGGATTTTACTACAAACATGGAACCGAATGCCTGTTCATGTGAATGTACGTTCCTCTACTTCTACCCCATAAAGCGCAATGAAACTGTAGAATTTAAGAATTATTCTCACTTTGTGTTTCTACTAAAGGATAGAAGTTTTCTTTGAAGGATTGCGTTGAAACTTAACAGGTCTTGCAACACGATGAGTGTTTAAAAAGTAACAAGAAATTTACAATTTCTTGTGTTGTACTAGTCCGATTTGCACTACATTTTTTGTCACTGCCTTCGTAAACGTACGTGAAAAGTATGTGGACAATGTTATATCCATTGGCTATTTGCTCTATTGTCAGCTGTCAAAAAGGATACATGTGTTTTGGTAGCATCAACGATTATTTGTTTTGTGTAAAAACAGATTAGAGAATCTTTCTTACATAAAGAGTATGGAATTTTAGAAAAGTTAAATATTCCTTTTGGCGAGCCTGTTACGAGTAAAACTGGAGTTTTTTGTTTCACGACAATTTGTAGTTTCCGTAATGTCGGCACTATTTTTAGATTGATGTAAAAGCCCTCCATCGTTTGTGGAAGGATCGATTTTATGAAATTGTCTACGACGACGGGTTTCCTCCCAAAATTACTAGTTTTCCTTCGTGGCGATCCCTGTAAACCACGCGGTTTATTTTTGCTTTCCTTCCTTAGGCGTGACAGACGTTTGCATAAATTGGAGCCCTTTGCTTGGAACGGGTAACAGTTCTTTTCGTGTCACCTCCTTAACACACGCTCGTTACATCTACATCTACATCCATTCTCTGCAAGCTACCTGACGGTGTGTGGCGGAGGGTACCTTGAGTATCTCTATCAGTTGTCCCTTCTATTCCAGTCTCGTATTGTTCGTGGAAAGAAGGATTGTCGGTATGCCTCTGTGTGACCTCTAATCTCTCTGATTTTATCCTCATGTCTCTTCGCGAGACCTACGTAGGAGGGAGCAATATACTGCTTGACTCCTCGGTGAAGGTATGTTCTAGAAACTTCAACAGAAGCCCATACAGAGCTACTGAGCGTCTCCGTGCAGAGTCTTCGAGTTTATCTGTCATCTCTGTAACGCTTTCGCGATTACTAAATCGTCCTGTAACGAAGCGCGCGGCTCTCCGTTGGATCTTCTCTATCTCTTCTATCAACCCTATCTGGTGCGGATCCCACACTGCTGAGCAGTATTGAAGCAGTGGGCGAACAAGGGTACTGTAACCTACTTCCTTTGTTGTCGGATTGCATTTCCTTAGGATTCTTCCAATGAATTTCAGTCTGGCATCTGCTTTACCGACGATCAACTTCATATGATCATTCCATTTTAAATCACTCCTAATGCGTTCTCCCAGTTGCTGACCTGCTATATTGTAGCTAAATGATAAGGGATTTATCTTTCTATGTATTCGCAGCACATTACACTTGTCCACATTGAGATTCAATTGCCATTCCCTGCAACATGCGTCAATTCGTTGCAGATCCTTCTTCATTTCGGTACAATTTTCCATTGTTACAACCTCTGGATATACTACAGCGTCATCCGCAAAAAGCCTCAGTGATCTTCCGATGATATCCTCAAGGTCATTTATGTATATTGTGAATAGCAACGGTCCTATGACACTCCCCTGCGGCACACCTGAAATCACTCTTACTTCGGAAGACTTCTCTCCATTGAGAACGACATGCTGCGTTCTGTCATGTAGGAACTCTTCAATCCAATCACACAATTGGTCTGATAGTCCGTATGCTCTTACTTTGTTCATTAAACGATTGTGGGGAACTGTATCAAAAGCCTTGCGGAAGTCAAGAAACACGGCATCTACCTGTGAACCCGTGTCTATGCCCTTCTGAGTCTCATGGACGAATAGCGAGAGCTGGGTATCACACGACCGTCTTTTCCGAAACCCGTGCTGATTCCTACAGAGTAGATTTCTAGTCTCCAGAAAAGTCATTATACTCGAACATAATACGTGTTCCAAAATTCTACAACTGATTGACGTTAGAGATATAGGTCTATAGTTCTGCACATTTGTTTGAAGTCCCTTCTTGAAAACGTGGATGACCTGTGCCCTTTTCCAATCTTTCGGAACGCTACACCGCTGCAAGAAGGGGGGCAAGTTCCTTCGCGTACTCTGTGTAAAATCGAACTGGTATCCCATAAGGTCCAGCGGCCTTTCCTCTTTTGAGCGATTTTAATTGTTTCTCTATCCCTCTGCCATCTCTTTCGACATCTACTATTTTGTCATATGTGCGACAGTGTAGAGAAGGAACTACAGTGCAGTCTTCCTCTGTGAATTAGCCATTTAGTAGTTCGGCCTTCAGTCTGTTTCAGTACCATTTTGGTCACAGAGTGTCTGAACATTTCGTTTTGCTCCACCTACTGCTTTGACATAAGACCAAAATTTCTTAGGGTTTTCTGCCAATCAGTACATAGAGCTTTACTTTCGAATTCATTGAATGCCTCTCGCATAGCCCTCCTCACATTACATTTCGCTTCGCGTAATTTTTGTTTGTCTGCAAGGCTTTGGCTATGTTCATGTTTGCTGTGAAGTTCCCTTTGCTTCCGCAGCAGTTTTCAAACTCGGTTGTTGTACCACGGTGGCTCTTTTCCATTTCTTACGATCTTGCTTGGCACGTACTCATCTAACGCATATTGTACGATGGTTTTGAACTTTGTCCACTGATCCTCAACACTATCTGTACTTGAGACAAAACTTTTGTGTTGAGCCGTCAGGTACTCTGTAATCTGCTTTTTGTCACTTTTGCTAAACAGAAAAATCTTCCTACCTTCTTTAATATTTCTACTTATGGCTGAAATCAGTGATGCAGTAACCGCTTTATGATCGCTGATTCCGTGTTCTGCGTTAACTGTTTCGGGTCTGTTTGTCGCCAGAATGTCCAATATGTTATCGCCACGAGTCGGTTCTCTGTTTAACTGCTCAAGGTAGTTTTTCAGATAAAGCACTTTAAAAAAATTTCACTGGATTCTTTGTCCCTGCCACCCGTTATAAACGTTTGAGTCTCCCAGTCTAACGGGTGATCAAAAAGTCAGTATAAATTGGAAAAAGTGATAAACCATGGAATAATGTAGATAGAGAGTTAAAAATTGAGACACATGCTTGGAATGACATGGGGATTTATTAGAAAAAACAAATTCACAAAATGTCTGACAGATCTCTTATGCGCGTCGTTTGGTGATGATCGTGTGCTGAGCCGCCACTTTCGTCACACTTGGCCTCCTAGGTCCCCAGACCTCAGTCCGTGCTATTGTTGGCTTTGGGGTTACCTGAAGTCGCAAGTGTATCGTGATCGAGCGACATCTCTAGGGATGCTGAAAGACAACATCCAACGCCAATGCCTCACCACATACTCCGGACATGCTTTACAGTGCTTTTCACAACATTATTCCTCGATTACAATTACTGTTGAGGAATGATGGTGGACATATTGAGCATTTCCTGTAAAGAACATCATTTTTGCTTTGTCATGCTATTCTGATCTGATGAAGCGCCACCTGTCGGACATTTTTTGAGCTTTTGTATTTTTTTTTTTTTTTTTTTTTTTGGTTCTAATCAAATCCCATGTCATTCCAAGCATGTGTGTCAATTTGTACCTCCCTATCTACATTATTCCGTGATTTATTCAGTTTTCAAATTTATACTGACTTCTTGGTCACCTGGTGTATCTGGCAAATTAAAATCTCCACCCAGAACTAGAACATGATGGGGAAATGTACTCCGCAAATAGCTCCTCTTCGTCTTCTGCAATTTTCTTGCAATGCAACGCTGTTATCCAGCACTTCCAGATACCGAAGTATGTCAGTGACTGATGCTGGCAACAAGGATCTCACGAACAGAAACGACGTATTGTACACCACTGCACGCCGATCTACGCCGCTAGACAGGTAACAGGCAACTGATTTTGGGTGCCCCTGGTGAGAGAAGCCTCTACATCCTTACATTTGTCCTCTATCCATCCCTGCTTAGCCATTTTGCACTTCCTGTCGATTTCATTTTTGAGACGTTTGTATTCCTTTTTGCCTGCTTCACTTACTGTATTTTCATATTTTCTCCTTTCATCAGTTAGATTCAATATCTCTTCTGTTACCCAAGGATTTCTAGCAGCCCTCATCTTTTTACCTACTTGATCCTCTGCTGCCTTCACTATTTCATCTCTGAAAGCTACCCATTCTTCTTCTACTGTATTTCTTTCCCCCATTACTATCAATTGTTCCTTTATGCTCTCACTGAAACTCTGTACAACCTCTTGTTCTTTCTCTTTATCGAAGTCCCATCTCCTTAAATTCCCACCTGTTTGCAGTTTTAATCTACAGGACATAACCAATAGATTGTGGTCAGAGTCCACATTTGCCCCTGGAAATGTCTTACAATTTAAAACCTGGTTCCTTAATCTCTGCCTTATCATTATATAATCTATCTGATACCTTTTAGTATCTCCAGGGTTCTTCCATGTATACAACCTCCTTTCATGATTCTGAAACCAAGTGTTAGCTACGATTAAGTTGTGCTGTGTGCAAAATTCTACCAGGCAGCTTCCTCTTTCATTTCTTAACCCCAATCCATATTCACCTACTACGTTTCCTTCTCTTCCTTTTCCCACTATCGTGTTCCAGTCACGGCGTAGCGTGCCATCATCATCAGATTACTCCTGTTGACTGACGTCCAGTGCCGGCGGGCGGTGTGGTATATATACCTGTCGCCTCTCCCCTCCGTATGGACTCCGCGTATGGACCGAGGGATGTGCAGGCCGCGGTGGTCTTTCAAATTTCAACGCTTTTTTCATCAAAAGTGCAACAATGCTATTTGCTATTAAAGGTTTGAAAGCTACTGGAGTATGGCCCACGGACCAGTCCGTATTCACCGATGCAGATTTCCTCCCGGAAGACAAAACTGACATCGGACTTGAGAGGCCGTCAGATAAAGAGGTTATTGTATCTGGAGCTGAACAGGTAAAAAGACGACGCCAACAGGTTGGGTGATCAAGCTGGCAGGTTTCAGCGAATTGTAACTATGAACTGCCGCCCAAGAATGACGAAGTTATTGAGGCTAATTGTTCTAGTCCTGCAACTGCTAGATCGTACATTTATGGGTGCACTTAAGACTCACTACAGCGAGAATATTTGGCAGTGGATGCTCCATGAAAGCAAACTTGTTGGATCCTATGATATAGTGTGTTTCTTTGGCAAGGGAAGGAAATACAGTAGAAGGATGAAGTAGTGAAGGCAGCAGAGGATCAAATAGGTAAAAAGACGAGGGCTATTAGAAATCCTTGGATAACAGAAGAGATATTGAATTTAATTGATGAAGGGAGAAAATATAAAAATGCAATAAATGAAGCAGCCAACAAGGTACACAGACGTCTCAAAAATGAGATCGACAGGAAGCGCAAAATGGCTAAGCAGACATGGATGGCTAGAGGACAAATGTAAGGATGTAGAAGCTTATCTCACTAGGGGGTCTTTGGCAAAGTTCTTTTCCTCTCTTTTCTTTAATAATGACTTCTAACTCTTTTTTGTACAGCAAATCAGTTGAAACAATGGTCTTTCCCCTCATCCATTCTCGGGAATACGAACATCAGGGCAACATAAGAACCTCCTGCACTCAGCAAACAGACGACCATTACTAGAGACCCACACTCAGCAGCAGTCAGAGAACAAATTTGGCGTTTACCTCTGCTTGCAGTATCAGTCTGAACTACACTAAGGCCTGTTTCCTCAACGTTCCATACACGATCTTCTGGATATTTATGTTTCCAGAATTCAGCTTATAGCAAGTCGTAGAATGAGTTAACTCTCTCATGCGAAAAGCGTTTTGCTCGAGCATATGATGTTCCAGTTGGCTTTCTAATCGAAAACTTATCTTGATGACGTCGAAGAAAATGGCCAAGACAAGCCCTTCCATTCACAACTGCAAGTTGGTAGGCCATTTTTCTAACATCCATACTAGTAGAAGCATAGAATTTGGCCTCCATATAGTGTATGTAAACCACTAGTTCTCTTTCTAGGGCAGCTGGTTTTCTTCCAAACTTTTTAGTTTCAACATCTGTCAGGTATTAGCCTCATACACATACTGGCACAGAGTTGTTTTTGGGACAGTGCAATGTTTGCTTTTTTAACTCCCATGATTTTTACTACAACAGCAGACACTGCCTCTCGCATTTTGTTTTTATCCCACACCTGCCTTTTACGGGTTCATTTAGGTGCCAGATTAGTCCTAGGCATCTGAAAACAGAAATAAAAACATTTTACGGTCTGCTTATAATATGGACCCTGAGGTCCACATTACACTTACACCTTGTAAACTAGTGTAGACAGCTTAAAAATGCAATAATACCATACTTTTAATCTATTTGAAACTGTTGCCAATACTTAGTAGGTTGCATCTAAGTATTAACCAATAATGGTATGTTAATACACTACTAGAGTTCAGCTAAATATTATTAAGATATTAAGGGGGGGGGGGGGGGTGCATATTACCACCACTTACTCTACATGGTAATGCAAAGCAGGTGAAACATTTGGATAAAGGTGTACTTGCATTCACGTTGCTTGTAACAGCAAATCTGTTTGACAGGCTCATTGTCATTGTAAAAGCAAAACTAACAAGTAAAATGAAAACATCCACCATAAGCACGAATCCAGTATTTTGATGAATAAGGACTCAACTAGAAAGGTAGGCTGAGGTTGGAAAGTACCAGCCACAAAATCACTTGAAGTTTACCTTGTGGAAGAAAATATTATCCACTGTAACTCCAAATTAGTGTGCACTGACTGTAAAGTAAGAATTAATAGATATTACTATGCATGTATTGGTTATAGCATTAAGTTAAATACGTGCAAGCATATACATAATGTTTATGAAGTAGAGAGTATAGAAGAAAAACCGTTTGAAATTTCTGAATTACCAGATGTACTACTTATGAATGTTGGAGAGGAAAATTCTGAAGCCAGTTTGTTCCTGTGACACAGAGGTACTGGCAGAAATTGTTTCTGGTATTTCAGTTACTGAAGTTTAGCTGGCCAACAAAATGGTAACTTCACTGAAGGCTAGTGTAGGTGCTGTTCATGCCAGTAGTGGCGTCTCTTTCAATAGCCCACAAAGGAGTCACAAGAGAAAACTTGCAGTACAGAGGAGACTGTTTTGAGCAAAGAAAACAAATTCCTCAAGCTGCATACTCATGGCAGTTCCTGATACAGAAGAAACTGTGAACACTTCTGGATGAAGGTTTACACCACATTAGCTAGTGTGTTGATCTCACATTCAGGAACATGATGGCTTTATTCCGTGTCCTGCCATCCAGTTTTAGGTTTTCCATTATTTCCCTAGATCAATCAAGGCAAATTCTGGGATGGTTCCTTTGAAAGGCCAAGGCCAATTTTCTCCCCCATCCTTGAAACAGTCAGAGCTTATGCTCTGTCTCTGACGGCCTCACTGTTGACAGAATGTCAGATGTCGATATTCCTTCCTTCTTCACTGGCCTCTGGTGCGGCAGTTCTGCTGACACATGGGACCACCAGAAACTGCTGCGGCTTGTGCCAGCAGCCTAGAATGCTGGCATCACTGGGTCAGCCCCCTCCCAAGCCGTGCTGGGCAGTGATGACTGTGACTGAGGCTCAGCGCACTGCTGGTGATGGCCACACATTTGACAACTGTCCCAACGTGACAACAGAGTGAGTTGCAATCGTCAACTTGTAATATATATTTATTTTTGATCTAGCTAGATGGGTAACACTAGTGCAACTGTTAAACAGATTAAATATTTTCATATTCTAGCAAGGAATACACTAACATCTGATTGTTCACAATCAATTTTCCTGATAATGTAACTCATTTACCAAAAAAAAAATTTGGTGAATAAATAATAATTTCAGTATCAGTACAAACACATGCAGTTGGAATTAGGAATGAGTAATTATGAATTAGCAATATAACCCAACTGAAAGCCTTTCAGGTTCCAATTTGCAGTATAATTTTACTTTTTTTAAAAAAAATCCCCTTTTTGAAAAGTTATCTGTAACCAAATAACTCATATTCCAGAATTTTCTGTTTTTAGCGGGCCATTATTTCCTAAATTTAAGCATATAATTTTGTAGTTCTAATTTACCAGGGCACAAAAGTGGCTGTTTTTATTTGGAAACAAGTAATAAACTTGTCATTAATGCTAGTAACACCCTGACACAGATGCTAAGAGAGCAGATACCAAGTCTCACTGCTTGCCTGCTGGCTGCAGATGTTGATTGATTGTCTGAATGAGGAGAGGAACGAAACAGTGACATCATTTGTCCCAAGATCCAAAGTGGCAGAGACTGTGGGAGCAGCAAACCAACAGCACAATCTATTTGATGGCGAAGCAAAACAGGCAAATGGAGATGGAACACTGGGGTGGCAGGAAGATTAAAGAACTGGAGGGAGGAAGGGGGAGATCATAAGACACCCCAATGGTGCTATGTGTGACATGGTGCTGGAATCACTGCTAACCCACCCCAGTTCCCACTTCATACCATGATTGCGACACAATGGGGGATGACACAAGAAGAGGGGGTGGTGATGAAACAGCACAAAATGGAGAGGAAAACCTGACCAGCATGAAAGCAATGATGAAAGCCTTCAATTGTGGAAGACAATTCAGGTACTTAAATCCATGGAACAAACCACTTTTATGATGAAAACCAAGGACAGATGTAACTATGTAAGGTTGTATGCTACCATCTGTGATAATGGAGAATGGAAGAGTGTGTTTAGTGCAAAAGGCCAAATGGTAGGGGAGTCTCATAAAATGTGGGTGTTACAGATCATTATGGAGTAAGAGGCTTAGATTCAACCTTGTATGACCAATACGAAGTTCGCAGAGGATGGTAGATCCCCAGTGGGCCATGTGGCAAGAGTCCCCTTATCGCAATAAGTTTATTAGGCAGGGGGTTGGCCTCCAAGAGTCAGCTCAAGGCTGAGCAAAAAGGAATTGGACATGAGGCTGCAAACCCAGCACCAGAGAGGTCACACAAAAGGGGCACACCCTCCAGCCACAGGATCAGCAGTTCATTACCTGGGATACCCACATGAGTGGGAACCCAAAGAAAGTCAACTGAACAACCAGCATGGTCAAGATTGGTAAGGTGGTCTTAGATGTCATAGACCAAGAAGAGGGAGGGAAAACCACTGCCTGATAGCCTCAAGGGCAGTTATCGAGTCTGCACATAACGTGGGTGGGAGAGGACTGTTAAACATACTAAAGAACCTGGTAAATGGCCATTAGCTATGCAGTACACATGCTACATGGGGCAGGTAAGAGATGGTGTTACTTGCCAGCAGAAGGCACATTCCTTCTAATTAGCAGATTTAGAGCCTAGAGCCATTCCATTAAAACACAACAGCAGCCTGAAACTCCCATAAAAGCTGGCAGAACAAACAATGAAACACAGACCCCTCTGAATCTGGGATCAAGGAACTAACCAAGGGGGAGGAGGAGGTTTTTGGAGAGAACGGGGAACAGGACAAAGAGGGAAGATAAAAATCATGGCAAAGGACTGCAAGCTGGAGCCCAACTGTTAAACTCACCTGAAGAGCGAGCAATTTCCTGCTGCTAAAGTATAAAATATAAGGGATGTGTGGGGAAAGAGAAGATGGTGATGGCATAGGAAACAGGAAGCTTAGACTGTTGTACCAAAAGGGCAGTGAGTGGGGGACAACCCCAGCTTCAACCAGGAAACAATACGGCTAGTGCAAAAGGTACTGATGATCAGATAGATACCACAATGGTGGACCTGCTCCAAGAGGATCAGTATGGAAGGAGCAACTGAGCCCTAAATTTGGCTACCATGCCCCCCTCCCCCTCCCCCCCCCCCCCCCCACACACACACACACACACACAAGTAAATGTCATAAGACGACCCAAGAAATGGAAGTGGTGGACCACAATCAGAAATTGGGTCTCGAGATAGAGCTCCAGTAGGTATCGTACACAATATGGTGACAGAAATGCACCACCCACAATTTAAGAGGAGAAAACTGAAAACTGTGTGAGAAGGTCCATGCAGAAGCATACCACATGGCACCCTGGAACTGTCACTTCACAAAAGCCACCAAGTGTTAAATAACTCAGACACAGAAGTCATCCACATGCAGAGCAGGGGTGACCAACAACAGTTTGACGGAGGTCACAAGTCCTTTAATAGTGATGAGGAAAAGGATACTTAACACTGAACCCTATGGAATGCCATCCTCCTCAGCAATGGAGTGTCCTCATCCCAGGACTTATGTCCCTTCTTCTCTTTCATAAGTAGAGGAGGACACACGCTAGATGCCAGAGAGGTAAGGGGGGAGAGAGGGTTCTGCTAGTTCTATAAAGAGAGACCAGGCAACCTTGGGGGATGCTAGAGCTGACGGTTCCATGGCCAATGTGTACCAGCAGACTCTTGGACTGAGAGGAGGCCCTAATGGCAGCAGACACCAGAGAAGAGGCACTTCTCTGGTGGATGAAAGGAGCAACAGTTGGAGGGGAGGAAGATGTAAGTTGAGGGGAGAGGGAGAGAAGAGTGAGGCATCACTGGGATAAGGTGGGGGACAGGATGTAACAGAGTCAATAGTAGATTTTTGTAGACACAAGGCGAAGCTGATCGTAAACCCCAATATATTCTTTCCTTCTTACAAACCAGCGACAGTTGTGACAATGAATACATGTGGTCAGTAGAACAAAGGCACACCTGGGCATCCTCATTCATTGCATACAGGATTAATACATGTGTACAAATCATAAACACCAAAAACATTTTAGCAGTGGCAGGACATACATCACAGTGCACAGTGATAAGCCATAACCTTGACCTTGTCTTGGGGGTATCCACTTCAAAGACCAGAATAAAGTGGTCATTATCAGTGTGGTTGTCCTTAGTGCCTTTCTGAATATGATGAACAAAATGAATGCCTTGCCACTCCAGACTGGCCCATGCTTCACCAGTTTGGAAGATGAGGTCTCTATGAAAAAGACATCCTGAAGCATATTCAAAGGCTGGTGAGGAGTAATGGTTTGCCAAACTTGTCTTTGATAGTTTCTACCAAAATAATGGGTTCATGGTGGGAAGGTGTCCTTGTCAGTCTTGATGCAGACCAGGTAATGGGGAAAAGATTTGACCCCAAGCAAGCGAGTCTGACCCTCCTCCCATGAGGGGATAGTTGTAAGTTGAAAAGTCGTTCCTGACTAAAGGTCCGCCAAAGACGGCCGGTTTTTTAAGTCTGATACGTTTGATACACAAAGTGTAGACCCTAATAACACCAAAACCAATCAGGGGCTCTCCCCTTGTGCACTACTCAGCCACACCAAGGGCCAATGCCATAGGGGCTGCTGCTGGGAGTTCCAATGCTCCAGAATGACAAGCCACTACTCATAGGCATACACAGGGAGGTAGCAGCTCATGTATCAGAACTGTCATCCCTGTTTTCAGAGGACTCCATCAAAAGAGTACATAACACCCCAAGCACACGAAATGACTACTGTGCTAGTGGTACAGCACAAAAAGGACAATGGCTTCAGGTAAAAAATGGAAGAGGTGGTAAGCCCACATGCCAAAGACTTCATGTATGGTGTTGTTCCACAGCTGGCTCACACCATGGAGACAAAATTTAGAGTAGTTCAATCCCCAAAGAGGGACCAAAAATTCCAAAAAGGGAATTGTAAAGCAAGAGGAATGATAGTGTAAGGGATAGCAACAAAAAAAAGATAGCCAGGCCAATGTAAGCAAGGGAAAGGATTGAGGACAGGGATGGATGAGCACGGGAAAGTTAATGCAGTTTTGAAAAGTAGAAAGGATCCAATTACTAGCAGACTCATGTGCACAAAATAATTGTTACCCCCCCTTCCACTGGGGAATGGGGATGGAGCAGATATAGAAACATGATTCTGTGATGTTAAAGATAAACGAATCTTCATATGTGAGTATTACTGGATTTGCTCCAAGTACCCACTGGCCAACATGCAAACATGTAGTACTGAGGTCAGACTGGCCATTGTGACAGCTCTATTTCTCATGCAGTGAAGTAGACAACACTACCCAGTGCTGTTGGCACTGTTGCAGTCGCATGTTGTATTGCCATGCTAGGTGACACGACAACTCACCATAGTGCACACAACTACACACTGCTTACTCTAGAGCCCTGCAAATTAATATTAAACCGACTGAGCATATACAAATTAAGAGATGACTCACAATTCAATAATGTGCATATCAGAGAATCAGTTTCATACCTAGCGTGAAATGAAATGACAGTATGGCATTTCTGGCCGGGAGATCGTATGCAGGAGAAATCGGCTGCCTACTGCAAGTCTACATCAGTTGATACTGCTTATTTTTGCATCTAAAGAAATGGTAAAATGGTGATAAGCACAACACAACACCCAACCTCTGAGAGGATAAATTCTCAAATTGGCCAGTAATTGCACCTGGAGCCCCTGCACAGCTGTTGGTCTCTCTATCCGACAGCCACAGTGATGGACAGAGCTGGCGTCCAGCACACTCATTTACTGACAGTCCTGTAAGGCATTGTGTATCGGAAGAGGAAAGCAACATTGGGCATATGAATATAGGGATGACTCACAAGGCATTTCAGTATTGTGCTTACACACAATCAGTTGCATATATGGTGTGCTGTTTGGATGCTCTTGCTGCCATGGTATGCCAAAAGCTTATCCCTCACACCCAGTGACAGGTCCTATAAGTAAACACTAAATCAGAATGCAGGCATTGTGTACTGAAACAGGAAAGTAACATTGAGCATATTTGAATTTATAGACGTCTCACAAGACATTTCAGTATAGTGCATATTACATAATTAATCTCATACCTGGTGTGCTGTGTGGAATCTCCAGCTACCTTTTTTAAGCCAAAAGCTTACCCTTCACGCCCAGTAAGTAAACAAACATTAAAACAGACAGGAAGACAAGATGTCCAGCGAGTGAGATCACAGGTGTTTTCTTCGTCCACTAAAAGAACTTATTTGAGAGGAAATAGTGTCAAATTTAAATTTCCTTTGTTTTGTATATTTGCTGTAGTGTCCATTCTTGTCACAAAACTGAATATTTGCGTCCCCATAGAGATGATTCTTGAAAAAAAAAAAAATTGTGTAATCTGAAGTCACGATAATTGTGACATAATGCGAAATTTTGCATTCCAAAACACAAAAAATTCTATTAAAATTTTCCTGATAGCGGAAAATTCGTTTAAGAAAGGCAGCTACTAGTTTCATCAGTGCCTATTGTTACTATAAAAGTATAATTAAAAGTTTTTAAAATTGTATTTAACTAACACATTTCATATTGTTCACTAGTTAGAGGCGATCTAGGCATAAATTTAAAACCTGACCAAACACTAAAGTAAATTCTCTAAAAGCAAAGTAATTACTAATTCACTCTCCTGTCATTGTATCTCTAAATCAGTACAAAAACAACAACAATGGCATGTAAGACCTCCATGTCATTTTTGCATACATATAGCCAATCTCGTGTCCTGGACAAATTTAAAACTTAATTATTCTTTTGAAACTGATCATGAGTGGGAAATGTGG